>NC_069499.1:1568647813-1568952370 GCF_027579735.1 Bombina bombina | reverse complement strand
GCCCGCCCCTGGTTTTTTAATCAGGTCTGATAATTTATTTTCTTTAACTACAGTCACCACGGTTTCATATGGTTTCTCCTATGCAAATATTCCTCCTTAACGTCGGTCGAATGACTGGGGTAGGCGGAGCCTAGGAGGGATCATGTGACCAGCTTTGCTGGGCTCTTTGCCATTTCCTGTTGGGGAAGAGAATATCCCACAAGTAAGGATGACGCCGTGGACCGGACACACCGTTGGAGAAAGTAATTTATCAGGTAAACATAAATTCTGTTTTTTCTGACAGAGGCCAGAAAATCAAAACTTCTAAGCTCTTGTCAAGTACTTCATTCTGTTCCTCTTCCTTCCATAGCGCAGTGCATGGAAGTAATAGGTTTGATGGTCGCGGCAATGGACATAGTTCCTTTTGCGCGAATTCATCTGAGACCATTACAACTGTGCATGCTCAGTCAGTGGAATGGGGATTATACAGACTTGTCTCCGACGATACAAGTAGATCAGAGGACCAGAGATTCACTCCGTTGGTGGCTGACCCTGGACAACCTGTCACAGGGGATGAGCTTCCGCAGACCAGAGTGGGTCATTGTCACGACCGACGCCAGTCTGGTGGGCTGGGGCGCGGTCTGGGAACTCCTGAAAGCTCAGGGTCTTTGGTCTCGGGAAGAATCTCTTCTCCCGATAAATATTCTGGAACTGAGAGCGATATTCAATGCTCTCAAGGCTTGGCCTCAGCTAGCAAAGGCCAAATTCATACGGTTTCAATCAGACAACATGACGACTGTTGCGTATATCAACCATCAGGGGGGAACAAGGAGTTCCCTGGCGATGGAAGAAGTGACCAAAATCATTCAATGGGCGGAGACTCACTCCTGCCACTTGTCTGCAATCCACATCCCAGGAGTGGAAAATTGGGAAGCGGATTTTCTGAGTCGTCAGACATTTCATCCGGGGGAGTGGGAACTCCATCCGGAAATCTTTGCCCAAATTACTCAATTGTGGGGCATTCCAGACATGGATCTGATGGCCTCTCGTCAGAACTTCAAGGTTCCTTGCTACGGGTCCAGATCCAGGGATCCCAAGGCGACTCTAGTAGATGAACTAGTAGCACCTTGGACCTTCAACCTAGCTTATGTATTCCCACCGTTTCCTCTCATCCCCAGGCTGGTAGCCAGGATCAATCAGGAGAGGGCATCGGTGATCTTGATAGCTCCTGCGTGGCCACGCAGGACTTGGTATGCAGACCTGGTGAATATGTCATCGGCTCCACCATGGAAGCTACCTTTGAGACAGGACCTTCTTGTTCAAGGTCCGTTCGAACATCCGAATCTGGCCTCACTCCAACTGACTGCTTGGAGATTGAACGCTTGATTTTATCAAAGCGAGGGTTCTCAGATTCTGTCATTGATACTCTTGTTCAGGCCAGAAAGCCTGTAACTAGAAAAATCTACCATAAAATATGGAAAAAATATATCTGTTGGTGTGAATCTAAAGGATTCCCATGGAACAAGATAAAAATTCCTAAGATTCTATCCTTTCTTCAAGAAGGTTTGGAGAAAGGATTATCTGCAAGTTCTTTGAAGGGACAGATTTCTGCTTTATCTGTTTTACTTCACAAAAAGCTGGCGGCTGTGCCAGATGTTCAAGCTTTTGTTCAGGCTCTGGTTAGAATCAAGCCTGTTTACAAACCTTTGACTCCTCCTTGGAGTCTCAATTTAGTTCTTTCAGTTCTTCAGGGGGTTCCGTTTGAACCCTTACATTCCGTAGATATTAAGTTATTATCTTGGAAAGTTTTGTTTTTGGTTGCAATTTCTTCTGCTAGAAGAGTTTCAGAGTTATATGCTCTGCAGTGTTCTCCTCCTTATCTGGTGTTCCATGCAGATAAGGTGGTTTTGCGTACTAAACCTGGTTTTCTTCCGAAAGTTGTTTCTAACAAAAACATTAACCAGGAGATAGTCGTGCCTTCTTTGTGTCCGAATCCAGTTTCAAAGAAGGAACGTTTGTTGCACAATTTGGATGTAGTTCGTGCTCTAAAATTCTATTTAGATGCTATAAAGGATTTCAGACAAACATCTTCCTTGTTTGTTGTTTATTCTGGTAAAAGGAGAGGTCAAAAAGCAACTTCTACCTCTCTCTCTTTTTGGCTTAAAAGCATCATCAGATTGGCTTATGAGACTGCCGGACGGCAGCCTCCTGAAAGAATCACAGCTCATTCCACTAGGGCCGTGGCTTCCACATGGGCCTTCAAGAACGAGGCTTCTGTTGATCAGATATGTAAGGCAGCGACTTGGTCTTCACTGCACACTTTTACTAAATTTTACAAATTTGATACTTTTGCTTCTTCTGAGGCTATTTTTGGGAGAAAGGTTTTGCAAGCCGTGGTGCCTTCCATCTAGGTGACCTGATTTGCTCCCTCCCATCATCCGTGTCCTAAAGCTTTGGTATTGGTTCCCACAAGTAAGGATGACGCCGTGGACCGGACACACCTATGTTGGAGAAAACAGAATTTATGTTTACCTGATAAATTACTTTCTCCAACGGTGTGTCCGGTCCACGGCCCGCCCTGGTTTTTTAATCAGGTCTGATAATTTATTTTCTTTAACTACAGTCACCACGGTATCATATGATTTCTCCTATGCAAATATTCCTCCTTTACGTCGGTCGAATGACTGGGGAAGGCGGAGCCTAGGAGGGATCATGTGACCAGCTTTGCTGGGCTCTTTGCCATTTCCTGTTGGGGAAGAGAATATCCCACAAGTAAGGATGACGCCGTGGACCGGACACACCGTTGGAGAAAGTAATTTATCAGGTAAACATAAATTCTGTTTTTGATGAAGCCAAGATAAATGAGAGGTTTTGTGCATAGAGAAATTCAACAAAAATACAGAACGTAAAAACATCTCAGATACGGAAGTACTAGAGCAGACGAGTCTGGCCTTTTTGGCGCACATCATAACGTTTTCCCCATTTGAGTATTTCAGATTACTACAAATAGAAATTCACTGTACATACTGTATATATATAAATGCCATTTACATGTGCAGGGGTTTACCTATATATGGCCAGATTACGATTGGAGCGCAAATGAATGCTCCCACTTGAGCGTTAATTGTAATAGAATTAATATATTTTTGTTCGTCAGGTTGTGCTCATAATATGAGTTAAAAATAAACTGTTTTCACTCTCGCGGTAGATGCTTGCCTTCAAAAAATTTTGTCCCGCCCAATTATTCGTAGATTTCACAACTTGGGTATTAGTTCCCAGGAGTAATGGCTTGTGGACTCTTACCACCTTATGAAAGAAAACAAAATGTATGCTTAACTGATAAGTTCATTTCTTTCAAGGTGGTTAGAGTCCATGAGACCCGCCCAATTATGGGCTAGATTACAAGTGGAGCGCTAATTTATTGTGCGCCCGCAAAGGGGCAAATTTGCCCCTTTGCAGGCATTCGATAAATAACCAGCAATTACAAGTGGCTCGTCATTGCTACTGCAATCTCTGGTTAATTTTATAAATGTCCCCCAAACTTAAGTGCTAGTTTTCTTTTTTTTAAATGTAGCATTTTTAAAAGAAAAAAGACAACTTACCTTAGCAGTTTTTAGGGGCTAAAGTCGGCGGCTGTAGGCTGTTAGAAAAAAAGAAAACGGCATTAAAAAGTGCCTTTACATTGCGGTCTATGGGGAACTGTGCGTTCCTTGTAAATATATATGTATATGCTTATATACATAAATGTTTATGTTTTATATATGTATATACTCATATAAACACATAAATATATATGTATATATTCATATACATATATACTTACACTTTGTTGCCATCGCTGCGCTACTTACCCTCTTGGAGCCTCTGGAAGCACAATGCTGTCAACTTGTAATACCAGTGTACATTAGCGGCCGCTGGTATTACTCGGTGGAGCACTAATATCTCTTTCACAAAAGCGATATTTAGCGTTCTTGTAATCTTACCCTATATTTTTATTTACTTAATTTTTCTGCAGTTCCAGTTTGTACCTATTTTGTCCCTGCTTTGCCCTTTCCTACCTTTCTACTTCTATCTTGGCTATATGTCAGACTGGAATACCAGAGAGGTGCGGAGGATTAAGTGCTCTTAGAGCTTTGGGAATCTTTGCCTCCTACTAGTGGCCAGGAGCAGAATCTCTGTAGTAATGGCTTGTGGACTTTCACCACCATTAAATAAATTAATTTATTAGGTGAGCATAACATTTGTTTTTTTAGCCTAAACGGTCAATAAACACCTTGATATTTTGTCACCTTTTCATGACCAGGGTGATTGACAGGCCTTGCTTTCACGCAATTGGTTGTGCTAAAGTAGTGGGGTGCAATGCTAAATATGGGGAATAAATGCGCACACAATTTGCGATGAAATACAGAGAGGTTCACAACATGTGAGCCTTGTCTGTCCACAAATTTATAACTCTAGCCCTGTGAGTCATTGTGACCTTATACTTAAGACCTCGCCACTCAGGCAGGATATTCTAAGAAGTCTCATTAGTACAATGAGGCCCTTAAAAAAAATGAAGAACCACAAATTTTATCTTGAGACATGTTTATGTTGCTATGTAGTGTTCTTTATGTGAAAGTCTGCTATTTACATGCTGGTTTAATGTGTCAGTGGTTTTAAACGAAAAAAACTTTTCACAGTCCACTATACTGTCATGGGTGGGGGGGGGGGGGAATGATTTGGATGTTTTTAAGCAGAAGACAAGCCTAGCTGAAAGAGCAAATAAACTGCTTCTGATTAAATGATACCCTCACAGGAATATATGAATCAATCTAAGTAAACAGTCTGGAAGTATGACAGACAAGCTGCATTGTGGCTGAGAAAATGAATAGCTATATATCCGTTGTTTAGCAGTGACATTGAAATATCTCTGCTGATTAGTTTGAGCGTTTTGAGATGTCAGTCTCTCTAATGCTAATTCCTGAATGTAGACGGGTTGAGCATATAATAGGGAGCGCGGTTTTACAGCAGAGAGCAGAATTGTTGGTTTAGTGCTTAGTATTGTAAACATGACAATGCTCTCATCTAGCGCTTAATACTGTGCAAACATTTGTGTCAGAGCAGCTGTTAAATGAGAAGACTGTAGATATTTCTATCCTAATAAGATTACACGCTGATGGTAAAACAAGATACCCTGCCCAAGTAGCTTGGAGCTTACAGTCTAATTGACCCTTAGAGATGCAGCCTAGAAGTATAAGAGGTTGCCCAAACTAACTTAGTCTAGTGGTTTAATGGAGGACCCTGGTCCAGTGAGCTTACAGTCTAGTAGTTTAATGGAGTTCCCTGGTCCAGTAAGCTTACAGTATAGTGGTTTAATAGAAGACCCTGGCTCAGTGAGCTTACAGTCTAGTGGTTCAATAGAAGTTCCTGGTCCAGTAAGCTTACAGTATAGTGGTTTAATAGAAGTCCCTGGTCCAGTGAGCTTACAGTATAGTTGTTTAATAGAAGACCCTGGCCCAGTGAGCTTACAGTCTAGTAGTTTAATGGAGTTCCCTGGTCCAGTGAGCTTACAGTCTAGTGGTTTAATAGAAGACCCTGGCCCCGTGAGCTTACAGTCTAGTCATTTAATTAAAGACCCTGGCACAGTGAGCTTACAGTCTAGTGGTTTAATTGAAGACCCTGGCCCAGTGAGCTTACAGTCAGAGTCTAGTGGTATAATGAAGGTCCATGGACCAGTAAGCTTACAGTCTTCTGGTTTAATGGAAGGCCCTGGCCCAAGAAAATTACAGTCTAGTTGTTTAATAGAGGAATTGAAAAGTGTAGGGAACAGCACCACTTTCTTCAAATCCAGGCGCGGAGCTCAGGGTTAGCCTCCTCCTTACAAGCAGTCAAAGGAAAGATGTAACTGCAGCCTTCTTTCCTTATTTTTATTACATTATACAAAGTACAGAAAAAACATTGTTTTTTTCTCCAACATAGGTGTGTCCGGTCCACGGCGTCATCCTTACTTGTGGGATATTCTCTTCCCCAACAGGAAATGGCAAAGAGCCCAGCAAAGCTGGTCACATGATCCCTCCTAGGCTCCGCCTACCCCAGTCATTCTCTTTGCCGTTGTACAGGCAACATCTCCACGGAGATGGCTTAGAGTTTTTTAGTGTTTAACTGTAGTTTTTCATTATTCAATCAAGAGTTTGTTATTTTCAAATAGTGCTGGTACGTACTATTTACTCAGAAACAGAAAAGAGATGAAGAATTCTGTTTGTATGAGGAAAATGATTTTAGCAACCGTAACTAAAATCCATGGCTGTTCCACACAGGACTGTTGAGAGCAATTAACTTCAGTTGGGGGAACAGAGTGCAGTCTCTTACTGCTTGAGGTATGACACATTCTAACAAGACGATGTAATGCTGGAAGCTGTCATTTTCCCTATGGGATCCGGTAAGCCATGTTTATTACGATTGTAAATAAGGGCTTCACAAGGGCTTATTTAAACTGTAGACTTTTTCTGGGCTAAATCGATTGATTATTAACACATATTTAGCCTTGAGGAATCATTTTATCTGGGTATTTTGATATAATAATATCGGCAGGCACTGTTTTAGACACCTTATTCTTTAGGGGCTTTCCCAAAGCATAGGCAGAGTCTCATTTTCGCGCCGGTGTTGCGCACTTGTTTTTGAGAGGCATGGCATGCAGTCGCATGTGAGAGGAGCTCTGATACTTATAAAAGACTTCTGAAGGCGTCATTTGGTATCGTATTCCCCTTTGGGTTTGGTTGGGTCTCAGCAAAGCAGATACCAGGGACTGTAAAGGGGTTTAAAGCTTAAAACGGCTCCGGTTCCGTTATTTTAAGGGTTAAAGCTTCCAAAATTGGTGTGCAATATTTTCAAAGCTTTAAGACGCTGTGGTGAAAATTTGGTGAATTTTGAACAATTCCTTCATGTTTTTTCGCAATTGCAGTAATAAAGTGTGTTCAGTTTAAAATTTAAAGTGACAGTAACGGTTTTATTTTAAAACGTTTTTTGTACTTTCTGATCAAGTTTATGCCTGTTTAACATGTCTGAGCTACCAGATAGACTGTGTTCTGAATGTGGGGAAGCCAGAATTCCTATTCATTTAAATAAATGTGATTTATGTGATTACATTTAAATTTAAATTGGAACATCTCCGCATTTTGCTTAAGGAGGTATTATCCACTCTGGATGATTGTGAAGTCTCCCAGGGTTATCTTCTGGAATTCAAGGGACTTCCCCCAAGGGGGAGGTTCCACAGGTCGCAGTTGTCTTCAGACCACATAAAAAGACAGGCGTTCTTACATTGTGTAGAAGACCTGTTAAAAATGGGAGTGATTCATCCTGTTCCATTAAGAGAACAAGGGATGGGGTTCTACTCCAATCTGTTCATAGTTCCCAAAAAAGAGGGAACGTTCAGACCAATCCTAGATCTCAAGATCTTAAACAAATTTCTCAAGGTCCCATCGTTCAAGATGGAAACCATTCGAACTATCCTTCCTTCCATCCAGGAAGGTCAATTCATGACCACGGTGGATTTAAAGGATGCGTATCTACATATTCCTATCCACAAGGAACATCATCGGTTCCTAAGGTTTGCATTCCTGGACAAACATTACCAGTTCGTGGCGCTTCCTTTCGGATTAGCCACTGCTCCAAGGATTTTCACAAAGGTACTAGGGTCCCTTCTAGCGGTGCTAAGACCAAGGGGCATTGCAGTAGTACCTTACCTGGACGACATTCTGATTCAAGCGTCGTCCCTTCCTCAAGCAAAGGCTCACACGGACATTGTCCTGGCCTTTCTCAGATCTCACGGCTGGAAAGTGAACGTGGAAAAGAGTTCTCTATCCCCGTCAACAAGGGTTCCCTTCTTGGGAACAATTATAGACTCCTTAGAAATGAGGATCTTTCTAACAGAGGCCAGAAAAACAAAGCTTCTGGACTCTTGTCGGATACTTCATTCCGTTCCTCTTCCTTCCATAGCTCAGTGCATGGAAGTGATCGGGTTGATGGTGGCGGCGATGGACATAGTTCCTTTTGCGCGCATTCATCTAAGACCATTACAACTGTGCATGCTCAGTCAGTGGAATGGGGACTATACAGACTTGTCTCCGAAGATACAAGTAAATCAGAGGACCAGAGACTCACTCCGTTGGTGGCTGTCCCTGGACAATCTGTCTCAAGGGATGATGTTCCACAGACCAGAGTGGGTCATTGTCACGACCGACGCCAGTCTGATAGGCTGGGGCGCGGTCTGGGGATCCCTGAAAGCTCAGGGTCTTTGGTCTCGGGAAGAATCTCTTCTACCGATAAATATTCTGGAACTGAGAGCGATATTCAATGCGCTCCAGGCCTGGCCCCAGCTTGCGAGGACCAGGTTCATTCGGTTTCAATCAGACAACATGACGACTGTTGCGTACATCAACCATCAGGGGGGAACAAGGAGTTCCCTAGCGATGGAAGAAGTAACCAAAATTATTCTTTGGGCGGAGTCTCACTCCTGCCACCTGTCTGCTATCCACATCCCAGGAGTGGAAAATTGGGAAGCGGATTTTCTGAGTCGTCAGACATTGCATCCGGGGGAGTGGGAACTCCATCCGGAAATCTTTGCCCAAGTCACTCACCTGTGGGGCATTCCAGACATGGATCTGATGGCCTCTCGTCAGAACTTCAAAGTTCCTTGCTACGGGGCCAGATCCAGGGATCCCAAGGCGGCTCTAGTGGATGCACTAGTAGCACCTTGGACCTTCAAACTAGCTTATGTGTTCCCGCCATTTCCTCTCATCCCCAGGCTGATAGCCAGGATCAAGCAGGAGAGGGCGTCGGTGATCTTGATAGCTCCTGCGTGGCCACGCAGGACTTGGTATGCAGATCTGGTGAATATGTCATCGGCTCCACCTTGGAAGCTACCTTTGAGACGAGACCTTCTTGTTCAGGGTCCGTTCGAACATCCGAATCTGGTTTCACTCCAGCTGACTGCGTGGAGATTGAACGCTTGATTTTATCGAAGCGAGGATTCTCAGATTCTGTGATCGATACTCTTGTTCAGGCCAGAAAGCCTGTGACTAGAAAGATTTACCACAAAATTTGGAAAAAATATATCTGTTGGTGTGAATCTAAAGGATTCCCTTGGGACAAGGTTAAGATTCCTAGGATTCTATCCTTCCTTCAAGAAGGATTGGAAAAAGGATTATCGGCAAGTTCCCTGAAGGGACAGATTTCTGCCTTGTCGGTATTACTTCACAAAAAGCTGGCAGCTGTGCCAGATGTTCAAGCCTTTGTTCAGGCTCTGGTTAGAATCAAGCCTGTTTACAAACCTTTGACTCCTCCTTGGAGTCTCAATTTAGTTCTTTCAGTTCTTCAGGGGGTTCCGTTTGAACCCTTACATTCCGTTGATATTAAGTTATTATCTTGGAAAGTTTTGTTTTTAGTTGCGATTTCTTCTGCTAGAAGAGTCTCAGAATTATCTGCTCTGCAGTGTTCTCCTCCTTATCTGGTGTTCCATGCAGATAAGGTGGTTTTACGTACTAAACCTGGTTTTCTTCCAAAAGTTGTTTCTAACAAAAACATTAACCAGGAGATTATCGTACCTTCTCTGTGTCCAAAACCAGTTTCAAAGAAGGAACGTTTGTTGCACAATTTGGATGTTGTTCGCGCTCTAAAATTCTATTTAGATGCTACAAAGGATTTTAGACAAACATCTTCCTTGTTTGTTGTTTATTCAGGTAAAAGGAGAGGTCAAAAAGCAACTTCTACCTCTCTCTCTTTTTGGATTAAAAGCATCATCAGATTGGCTTACGAGACTGCCGGACGGCAGCCTCCCGAAAGAATCACAGCTCATTCCACTAGGGCTGTGGCTTCCACATGGGCCTTCAAGAACGAGGCTTCTGTTGATCAGATATGTAGGGCAGCGACTTGGTCTTCACTGCACACTTTTACCAAATTTTACAAGTTTGATACTTTTGCTTCTTCTGAGGCTATTTTTGGGAGAAAGGTTTTGCAAGCCGTGGTGCCTTCCATTTAGGTGACCTGATTTGCTCCCTCCCTTCATCCGTGTCCTAAAGCTTTGGTATTGGTTCCCACAAGTAAGGATGACGCCGTGGACCGGACACACCTATGTTGGAGAAAACAGAATTTATGTTTACCTGATAAATTTCTTTCTCCAACGGTGTGTCCGGTCCACGGCCCGCCCTGGTTTTTTTTTTTTTTTTTTTTAATCAGGTCTGATATTTTATTTTCTTTAACTACAGTCACCACGGTACCATATGGTTTCTCCTATGCAAATATTCCTCCTTAACGTCGGTCGAATGACTGGGGTAGGCGGAGCCTAGGAGGGATCATGTGACCAGCTTTGCTGGGCTCTTTGCCATTTCCTGTTGGGGAAGAGAATATCCCACAAGTAAGGATGACGCCGTGGACCGGACACACCGTTGGAGAAAGAAATTTATCAGGTAAACATAAATTCTGTTTTTCGTTACTTTGGATCTTGTAAGAAAAATAAAGGTCCCTTTATAAAATGTATCCAAGGCTGGCGTTGCTTCTTTTTTTTTGACAGTTTAATAGAGGACCCTGGCCCAGTGAGCTTATAGTCTTATGGTTTAATGCAAGACCCTGGCCCAGTGAGCTTTTAGTGTAGTGGTTTAATGGAAGACCCTGGCCCAGTGAGCTTACAGCCTAGTGGTTTAATGGAGGACCTTGGACCAGTGTGGTTACATTTTAGTGGTTTATAGGAAGACCCTGGCCCAATGAGGGTACAGACTAGTGGTTTTAATAGAAGACTCAGGCCTAGTGAGCTTACAGTGTAGTAGTTTAATGGAAGACCCAGGCCCAGGGAATTTATAGTCTAGTGGTTTAATGGAAGATCCTGGCCCAATGAGCTTACAGTCTAGTGGTTTAATGGAGGACCCTTGCCCAGTGAGCTTCTATTCTAGCTTCTATTCCAATGGAAGTCTCTGACCCAGTGTTACAGCGAGTGGTTTAATGGAGGATCCTGAACCAGTGAGCTTACAGTCTAGTGGTTTAATCGAAGGACCCAGGTCCTGTGAGTTTACAGTCTGATGGTTTAATAGTTATCTCTGCTTTATAAAGGAGCTTACAATTATAGCAAATGTAAGGATTAACCTCAAGGAGTTTACAGGATATTGCTGTTATAAAAGAGTCTGGCACATAGAGCATACAATCTAGATATTTAGGGCCACGTTACAAGTGGAAAGCTAATTAATGCTCCTACTCAAGCTTTAACTCTGCTAGAAGTTCAGCTTTTCTTTCATGTAATTGGCAAGAGTCCATAAGCTAGTGACGTATGGGATATTCAATCCTACCAGGAGGGGCAAAGTTTCCCAAACCTCAAAATGCCTATAAATACACCCCTCACCACAGCCACAATTCAGTTTTACAAACTTTTCCTCCTATGGAGGTGGTGAAGTAAATTTGTGCTAAGATTTCTACGTTGATATGTGCTTCTCAGCATTTTGAAGCCCGATTCCTCTGAGTACAGTGAATGTCAGAGGGATGTGAAGGGAGTATCACCTATTGAATGCAATGGTTTTCCTCACGGGGATCTATTTCATAGGTTCTCTGTTATCGGTCGTAGAGATTCATTTCCTACCTCCCTTTTCAGATTGACGATAAACTCTCATATTCCATTACCTCTACTGATAACCGTTTCAGTACTGTCTTGGCTATCTGCTATATGTGGATGGGTGTATGTTTTCATTACTTAAGACACTCTCAGCTATGGTTTGGCACTTTATGTATTTATATAAAGTTCTAAATATATGTATTGTAGTTATATTTGCCATGATTCAGGTTTTCAGTATATTTCCTTTTGCAGACTGTCAGTTTCATATCTGGGAAATGCATTTTTTTAGGAAAAATTTATTTCTTACCTGGGGTATAGTCTTTTTTTCAATTGACTGTCATTTTAAATTCGCAGGCAGAATTAGGCTCGCGAGGGCGCAAAATTTCAAAGTATAACTTTTTGGTGCAAAGTTACGTTCGATGACGCAAATTCGTCACTTCCGGCATCTTAGTTGACACCGAGTCCTTTCACAAGGTTGCGTCTTCAATGACGCGAGTGTGTCATTTCCGGATGTTAGCGGCAAAAAAAAAATTCTGTTTATGTTGTGCGTCATACTTGGCGCCAAATATTTTCATTATTTAAAACCCCATTCCTATATGCCTCTTGCCTTTTTTTTCTCTATCAGAGGACTATGCTGTTTGCATTTTATTTCCCATTCCTGAAACTGCCATATAAGGAAATTGATAATTTTGCTTTATAAGTTGTTTTTTTCTCTTACATTTGCAAGATGTCTCAATCTGATCCTGTCTCAGAAATCAATGTTGGAACCCTGCTGCCTGATAAGTTCTACCAAAGCTAAGTGCATTTGTTGTAAACTTGTGGAGATTATATCTCCAGCTGTGGTTTGTAATAGTTGTCATGGTAAACTTTTACATGCAGATAATGTGTCCATCCGTAATTGTACATTGCCTGTTGCTGTTCCTTCAACATCTAATGTACAAGATATACCTGTGAATTTAAAATAATTTATTGCTGATTCTATTCAGAAGGCATTGTCTGCCATCCCGCCTTCTAATAAACTTAAAAGGTCTTTTAAAACTTCTCATAAAATTGATGAAATTTCAAATGACCGACAACATACTGAATTATCCTCCTCTGATGAGGATCTATCTGATTCAGAAGATCCTTCCTCAGATATTGACACTGACACATCTACTTATTTATTTAAAATGGAGTATATTCGTTCTTTGTTAAAAGAAGTGTTAATTACATTGGATATTGAGGAAACTAGTCCTCTTGATATTAAAACTAGTTAACGTTTAAATTCTGTTTATATTACTCCAGAGGTTTTTCCAGTTCCTGATGCTATTTCTGATATGATTTCTAAGGAATGGAATAGGCCAGGTACTTCTTTTATTCCTTCTTCAAAGTTTAAAAATTGTATCCTTTGTCAGCAGTTACATTGGAGTTTTGGGAAAAGATCCCTAAAGTTGATGGGGCTATCTCTACTCTTACTAAACATACTACTTATCCTATGGAAGATAGTACTTCTTTTATAGATCTTTTAGATAGGAAACCTGAATGTTATCTAAGGAAAGCCTATTTATATTCGGGTCATCTTCTCAGGCCTGCAATTTCTTTGGCTGATGTTGCAGCTGCATCAACTTTTTGGTTGGAAAATTTAGCGCAACAAGAATTGGATTCTGATTTGTCTAGCATTGTTCACTTGCTTCAACATGCTAATCATTTTATTTGTGATGCCATTTTTTATATCATCAAAATTGATGTTAAATCTATGTCTTTAGCTATTTTAGCTAGAAAAGCTTTGTGGCTTAAATCTTGGAATGCTGACATGACTTCTAAATCCAGATTGCTATCTCTTTCTTTCCAAGGTAATAAGTTATTTGGTTCTCAGTTGGATTTGATTATTTCAATTGTAACTGGGGGGAATGGAATTTTTTGCCTCAGGATAAAAGACCTAAGGGTAAATTTAAAGCTTCTAACCGTTTTCATTCCTTTTGACAATAAGGAACATAAACCTAATCATTGCCCCAAGGAATCTGTTTCCAATTGGAAAACTTCTTCAAATTGGAATAATTCCAAGCCATTTAAGAAACCAAAGCCATCCCCCAAGTCTGCATGAAGGTGCGGCCCTCATTTCAGCTCAGCTCTGGTAGGGGGCCGATTAAGATTTTTGAAGGATATTTGGACAAATTCTTTCCAAAATCAATGGATTCTGAGTATTGTCTCTCAGGGGTACCAAATAGGATTCAGAGTAAGACCTCCTGTGAGAAGATATTTTCTCTCACTCATGCCAGCAAATCCAGTAAAGGCTCAGGTTTTCCTGAAGTGTGTTTCAGACCTGGAGTTTTCATGGGTAATCTTGCCAGTTCCGTTTCAGGAACATGGTATGGGGTTTTATTCAAATCTATTCATTATCCCAAAGAACGAAAATTAATTCAGACCAGTTGTGGATCTGAAAATTTTGAATTGTTATTTAAGAGTACCAACTTTCAAAATGGTTACTATAAGGACTATTCTGCCTTTTGTTCAGCAAGGGCATTATATGTCCACAATAGACTTACAGGATGCATATCTTAATATTCTGATTCATCCAGATCATTATCAGTTTCTGAGATTCTCTTTTCTAGACAAGCATTACCAATTTGTCGCTCTTCCTTTTGGCCTAGAGACAGCTCCAAGAATCTTTTCAAAGGTTCTCGGTGCCCTACTCTCTGTAATCAGAGAGCGGGGTATTGTGGTGTTTCCTTATTTGGACGATATCTTGGTACTAGCTCAGTCTTTACGTTCTGCAGAATCTCACACGAATCAACTAGTGTTGTTTCTTCGAAAACATGGTTGGAGGATCAATTTACCAAAAAGTTCTTTGATTCCTCAGACAAAGGTCACCTTTTTAGGTTTCCAGATAGATTCAGTGTCCATGACTCTGTCTCTAACAGACAAGAGACTTTTAAAATTGGTTGTAGCCTGTCGGAACCTTCAGTCTCAGTCATTCCCTTCAGTAGCTATGTGCATGGAAGTTTTAGGTCTCATGACTTATCTGACGCAATCCCCTTTGCTCGTTTTTATATGAGACTTCTCCAGCTTTGTATGCTGAACCAATGGTTCAGGGATTATACAAGGATATCACAATTAATATCCTTAAATCCCAATGTTAGACTATCTCTGACTTGGTGGTTAGATCACCATCGTAAAGTTCTAGGGGCCTCTTTTGTTCATCCAACCTGGACTGTGATCACCACAGATGCGAGTCTTTCAGGTTGGGGAGCTGTTTGGGGATCTCTGACAGCACAAGGGGGTTTGGAAATCTCAAGAGGCGAGATTACCAATCAATATTTTGGAACTCTGTGCGATTTTCAGGGCTCTTCAGATTTGGCCTCTGTTGAAGAGAGAACCGTTCATTGGTTTTCAGACAGACAATATCACAACTGTGGCATATGTCAATCATCAGTATGGGACTCACAGTCCCCAAGCTATGAAAGAAGTATCCCAGATACTTGCTTGGGGGGAATCCAGCTCCTAATTTCTGCGGTTCATATCCCAGGTATAGACAACTGGGAAGCGGATTATCTCAGCCGTCAGACTTTACATCCGGGGGAGTGGTCCCTCCATCCAGATGTGGTTTCTCAGTTTGTTCAGATGTGGGGTCTTCCAGAAATAGATCTGATGGCTTCTCATCTAAACATGAAACTTCCAGGTCCAGGGGATCCTCAGGCGGAAGCAGTGGATGCGTTGATACTTCCTAGGTGTTATCACTTATAGTTTCCCGTCTTTAGTTCTTCTTCCAAGAGTGATCTCCAAAATCATCATTGAGCAATTGTTTGTGTTGCTGGTGGTTCCAGCATGGCCTCACAGGTTTTGGTATACGGATATTGTTCGTATGTCCATTTGCCAACCTTGGCCACTTCCATTAAGGCCAGACCTGTCTCAAGGTCCGTTTTTCCATCAGGATCTCAAATCATTAAATTTGAAGATATGGAAATTGAACGCTTAGTGCTTAATCATAGAGGTTTCTCTGATTCTGTGATTAATACTATGTTGCAGGTTCGTAAATCTGTTTCTAGAAAGAATTATTATCGAGTTTTGAAGACTTACATTTCATGGTGTTCCTCTCATAAATTCTATTGGCATTCTTTTAGAATTCCTAGAATTTTACAGTTTCTTCAGAATGGTTTGGATAAGGGTTTGTCTGCAAGTTCCTTGAAGGGACAAATCTCTACTCTTTCTGTTTTATTTCACATAAAGATTGGTAAGCTTCCTGATATTCACTGTTTTGTTCAGGCTTTGGTTCTTATCAAGCCTGTGATTAAATCAATCTCTCCTCCTTGGAGTCTTAATTTGGTTTTGAAGGTTTTACAGGCTCCTCCATTTAAGCCTATGCATTCTTTGGACATTAAACTACTTTCTTGGAAAGTGTTGTTTCTTTTGGCCATCTCTTCTGCTAAAAGAGTTTCTGAAGTATCTGCTCTTTCTTGTGAATCTCCTTTTCTGATTTTTCATCAGGATGAGGCAGTTTTGCGGACTTTATTTAAATTCTTACCTAAGGTTGTGAATTCTAACAACATTAATAGAGAAATGGTTGTCCCTTCCTTGTGTCCTAATCCTAAGAATTATTTGGAGATATCTTTACATTCTTTGGATGTGGTGAGAGCTCTGAAATATTATGTTGAAGCTACTAAATATTTCAGGAAGACTTCTAGTCTATTTGTTATATTTTCTGGTCCTAAGAAAGGTCAGAAGGCTTCTGCCGTTTCCTTGGCATCGTGGTTAAAGCTTTTGATTTATCAAGCTTATTTGGAGTCGGGTCAAGCCCCGCCTCAGAGAATTACAGCTCATTCTACTAGATCAGTTTACCCTTTGTGGGCTTTTAGGAATGAAGCTTCAGTTGATCAGATTTGCAGAGCAGCAACTTGGTCTTCTTTGCATACATTTACTGAATTCTATCGTTTTGATGTATTTGCTTCTTCGGAAGCAATTTTGGTAAAAATGTTCTTCAGGCAGCTGTTTCAGTTTGATTCTTCTGCTTATGTTTTAATTTTCCCCTTTCATTTTTGAGAATAAACTTATATTTTGGGTTGTGGATTAATTTTCTTCAGCGAAAAATGGCTTGGGTATTGCTATCCCATACGTCACTAGCTCATGGACTCTTGCCAATTACATGAAAGAAAACATAATTTATGTAAGCACTTACCTGATAAATTCATTTATTTCATATTGGCAAGAGTCCATGAGGCCCACCCTTTCTATGGTGGTTATGATTTTTTTGTATAAAGCACAATTATTTCCAAATTCCTTTGTTGATGCTTTTTACTCCTTTCTTTATCACCCCACTACTTGGCTATTCGTTAAACTGAATTGTGGGTGGGGTGAGGGGTGCATTTATAGGCATTTTGAGGTTTGGGAAACTTTGCCCCTCCTGGTAGGATTGTATATCCCATACGTCACTAGCTCATGAACTCTTGCCAATATGGAAGAAATTAATTTATCAGGTAAGTTCCTACATAAATTATGTTTTGGCGCTCGTCGGGTTGTGCTCGTATTATGAGTTGAAAGTAAACTGTTTTCACTTGCACGCTAACCCCAACAAGGGCAAAAATCCGAACTTAGAATATTGCGTGCATGTTCACATATTCCCCCATAGAAGTCAATGGAGAAAAAAAGTGGGGGGGGGGGGGGGAACCCTACTCTCACTCAAACTAACACTTGAGATCGCATATATTTGAGCCTTTATAACTTTTGTGTGCAATGTAGTGTATTTTTGATGTTTTCTTTTTAGTTTCACGAAACAGTTAACCAGACGCGGTAATCACTCTAGTGTAAATTGTGATTGCGCTCAACTTGTAATTCCAGCGGTAAACCTGACAAGCGCTTACACCCGCGATAAACCCCTTATTGCTCTTGCTCAAATGTTTGCTCACCACACGTAATCTGGCCCATAATTGGGTAACTCAGTCTCATGGAGCTCACATTTTGGTGCTTTAATTTAAGCTCTAGCCCTAGAGTCTTATAATCTAGAGCTTTAAGGAAGAGTCTGGCACATGGACCATAAACTCTAGTGGTTTAATTGGTTAATCTGCCCCAAGTAGCTCTGACTATGTTGGTAATGTACAGCTCAGCCATACGGTGTTATAATCAAGTGATTTAAAGAAAGAGCATGACACATGGAGCATACAGTCTAGTGACTTAATGAGTCCAAGGGAGCTTAGTGGTTTAGTGGTCATGTAGTGGCATGCACATCTGTTTATTTATTTTCATGTCACCTTGTCTTGCAGTGACGTAAGGCTGAAAATCCAACAGGAGATAGCCAGAATGTTTGAGATTGATGCAACCTCCTTGTATCTGACCAAACCCACCTTCTTCTCACGCATGAACAGCTCAGTGGCAAAGACTCCCCATGATGAGTACTGGCATCCACACATCGATAAGGTAAGGCTGTTCCCGCCGTGCCGGGCCTCCTCACCAGTCTGTGGCATTTGGCTTAGGCCAGCGACAATCTTATTTGTTCTTCTGCATTAAGAAAATTGTTTCCCTATTTCATAAAATGAGATATTTAGTATTTGTAGATGCTTCATGGCTTTCTTTTAATGAATCAGAAAATAGCAACTTTGTGTTAGCAGTGAGTGGAATCTTCAACAACGTGACTGTTTAGTGTATATTACAAGGACAGGAAGTAAATCAGTGTGGATTGCAGCATGTTTTTACGCAGTTTTTGAAGAAAAACACCTAGAAAATGGGAGATTTTATTTTCTGGGGATTTTCTTTTTATAATATTCACTACTTATTTGACTGAAACTTAAACGGTCTTTTGTGTGCCTAGAGACTAAAAAAGATCAAATATTTAATTGATCGATATATAAAATTATATATCACGCACATAGGTTGACAAATCTGTTTAAAATTTAGGTGCCAGTAAGAATATTTAGGAGTCATGCTTTTAGGAGCCAGACAGTGGTAATTGAATAAAGAAATATGAAGAATAAACCAAAAACTTAGGAGCCAGGGGTAGAATTCTAGGAGCCAGTGGCTACCTGGCTCCTGGATATGTCAAGTCCTGACACATGCAATACTATGTTTTTGTGCTGCTTTCTGGCTCTATTTCCTCCATTGCTTACAAATGGTGCTCGCCAGCAAGTAGGTTGTGAAGATTTGCAGTGTGTTTGTATTCTCACTGGCTTTTTGAATACCATTCTAAGCCAATATGTCTGAAGTGTGACATATTACAGTCCCCTATATTTTACTGCTACATTTCATTTACCAGCCAAATAGCTGCGTATATCAGCCGGACCAATTGATTTTGAATACCGCCTCCTGAATTTGAGGTGAGTTTTGATGCGAATCATCAGGCTTGCTTGATTTTTTATTTTTTTTTAATTCTTTTTTTATTAAAGAAATACAGGTACAAGGAGATATATATCAGCATTTACAAGGCATAGTTATAAGACATTAAAGAAATGCTACATACTAAACATCTGTATATTAACATTTGTGGTATAGTTGCCATTGAGCGTTACAGAAGAAGGTGGAATATTGCTTAAAGGTATATATGGACTATGCAAATCTGAATACAAAGGATTAAGACTGTATAAAAGAGATCTGAACATTGAGAGGTACATAAAGGACTAGTCGAGTCCCATTTTATACTAAACCTGTGCCTCTTAATTTTTTTTTTATATATATTAACAACTAAGAACAGAGCAAAACATACAACAAAGCATACAACAAAACATACAACAAAACATAAAACCAAATATTAACACTGGTGGTATGCCCAAAAGGGTATACTAATTCTCGTTGCAGTAGGTATAACAGGTAATATGCAGCTTTATAGAAGATGAAATATATGTATATGTGGTGCTCACATAGCAAAGAAACCAAGTGACATTCAGTTGTGCATATATATATATATATATATATATATATATACACGCATACATACATATACATACAGGGAGTGCAGAATTATTAGGCAAATGAGTATTTTGGTCAACTCAATCTTCTTTATGCATGTTGTCTTACTCCAAGCTGTATAGGCTCAAAAGCCTACTACCAATTAAGCATATTAGGTGATGTGCATCTCTGTAATGAGAAGGGGTGTGGTCTAATGACATCAACACCCTATATCAGGTGTGCATAATTATTAGACAACTTCCTTTCCTTTGGCAAAATGGGTCAAAAGAAGGACTTGACAGGCTCAGAAAAGTCAAAAATAGTGAGATATCTTGCAGAGGGATGCAGCACTCTTAAAATTGCAAAGCTTCTGAAGCGTGATCATCGAACAATTAAGCGTTTCATTCAAAATAGTCAACAGGGTCGTAAGAAGCGTGTGGAAAAACCAAGGCGCAAAATAACTGCCCATGAACTGAGAAAAGTCAAGCGTGCAGCTGCCAAGATGCCACTTGCCACCAGTTTGGCCATATTTCAGAGCTGCAACATCACTGGAGTGCCCAAAAGCACAAGGTGTGCAATACTCAGAGACATGGCCAAGGTAAGAAAGGCTGAAAGACGACCACCACTGAACAAGACACACAAGCTGAAACGTCAAGACTGGGCCAAGAAATATCTCAAGACTGATTTTTCTAAGGTTTTATGGACTGATGAAATGAGAGTGAGTCTTGATGGGCCAGATGGATGGGCCCGTGGCTGGATTGGTAAAGGGCAGAGAGCTCCAGTCCGACTCAGACGCCAGCAAGGTGGAGGTGGAGTACTGGTTTGGGCTGGTATCATCAAAGATGAGCTTGTGGGGCCTTTTCGGGTTGAGGATGGAGTCAAGCTCAACTCCCAGTCCTACTGCCAGTTTCTGGAAGATACCTTCTTCAAGCAGTGGTACAGGAAGAAGTCTGCATCCTTCAAGAAAAACATGATTTTCATGCAGGACAATGCTCCATCACACGCGTCCAAGTACTCCACAGCGTGGCTGGCAAGAAAGGGTATAAAAGAAGAAAATCTAATGACATGGCCTCCTTGTTCACCTGATCTAAACCCCATTGAGAACCTGTGGTCCATCATCAAATGTGAGATTTACAAGGAGGGAAAACAGTACACCTCTCTGAACAGTGTCTTGGAGGCTGTGGTTGCTGCTGCACGCAATGTTGATGGTGAACAGATCAAAACACTGACAGAATCCATGGATGGCAGGCTTTTGAGTGTCCTTGCAAAGAAAGGTGGCTATATTGGTCACTGATTTGTTTTTGTTTTGTTTTTGAATGTCAGAAATGTATATTTGTGAATGTTGAGATGTTATATTGGTTTCACTGGTAAAAATAAATAATTGAAATGGGTATATATTTGTTTTTTGTTAAGTTGCCTAATAATTATGCACAGTAATAGTCAATTGATGGAAACAAGAAATCAAAACAAAAGCAGTTCTTGATGGAGGTGCGCCTAAGGTGACGTAAACGAAAGTCAGTGCAAACAATACGATGTGAGGCCGCTCTTCTTTATCGTATGTCAACGGTTAGAAAATCTGTAGTGGGAAAACAGGAAGGCGCCAATAGGGTGATAACGTTTGAGACCCTGACAGGTAAGTATGAGAAAAAAGGGTACTCACAAGTAGGGCGGCACTTAGACGTGCCAAACCAAGCAGACCGGGACCTCAGCGTCGCCCGGAAGACTCAATAAGGCAACAACCAATCGTCGGGCCGGACCAAATTCCGTGTGGCCAGTCAGGAGCACTGGATGCTGCCACACCTCTCTCTTCGTATGCCGATTCCAAACACTGGCAAGAGGATAGGAGATAGGGATATCACGTGTGAAGCTCTCCCGATTACCGAGAGTCTAGTTACCACACGCCAACAAACTGGATAACGAACTGGATAGAGGAAGGAGCAAACTCCAGCAAAGTTACTTAAACAAATTTATTAAAAAGTTTAAAAACAATGCATAAAAGCAACGCGTTTCTCGGCTGATAACAGCCTGATGAAACGGCTCTGTGTAGCCGAGAAACGCGTTGCTTTTATGCATTGTTTTTAAACTTTTTAATAAATTTGTTTAAGTAACTTTGCTGGAGTTTGCTCCTTCCTCTATCCAGTTCGTTATCCAGTTTGTTGGCGTGTGGTAACTAGACTCTCGGTAATCGGGAGAGCTTCACACGTGATATCCCTATCTCCTATCCTCTTGCCAGTGTTTGGAATCGGCATACGAAGAGAGAGGTGTGGCAGCATCCAGTGCTCCTGACTGGCCACACGGAATTTGGTCCGGCCCGACGATTGGTTGTTGCCTTATTGAGTCTTCCGGGCGACGCTGAGGTCCCGGTCACAGTAATAGTCACCTGCACACACAGATATCCCCCTAAAATAGCTATAACTAAAAACAAACTAAAAACTACTTCCAAAACTATTCAGCTTTGATATTAATGAGTTTTTTGGGTTCATTGAGAACATGGTTGTTGTTCAATAATAAAATTAATCCTCAAAGATACAACTTGCCTAATAATTCTGCACTCCCTGTACATACCCACACATACAAGTCGTTGTAGATGAAACTAATAAAGTGAAACAACAGACTTTTATAATATGAGATGAGGTAAGCCAAGGCATGAAAAACCAGTTGCATCATTCAATATGAAGAGAGAGGCAGCACTGAAAGATAATTAGCAGGAATTTTTAAGTAATGCTACTAATGTCTAGGCTATACTGTGAAAACAAAGACTGGGCAATCCCAGTATATTAAACACAAGTGATGCATGATACTGCAAATAATTCTAATAAAGTAAAACAGCATGCTTCTGCATATAGAGTAAACTGAAGTATATCGGAATATAAAATACAAATTGCATCCTACAATGTAAAATAAAAAAGAGAGGCAGGATTGAGAAATCATTAACAAAATCTATAAGCAATAATACCAATGTCTAGCTTATACTGTGGAAACAAATCAGGAGTTTTCAGCATGGGAAACTGGGCAACCTCAATATGTTAACTCTAAATTATGTAACTCTAAGAAAGGGAAACCAGTCATTCTCTTGCAACTCTCAACTAAGATGGAGGTCTTAAGAGGACTGTGGTGTTTTATACTTAGTTTATTTCTTCAATCAAAAGTTTGTTATTTTCTCTTGTTAAGTGTATTCAGTCCACGGGTCATCCATTACTTATGGGATATATTCCCTTCCCAACAGGAAGTTGCAAGAGGATCACCCAAGCAGAGCTGCTATATAGCTCCTCCCCTCACATGTTATATCCAGTCATTCTCTTGCAACCCTCAACATAGGAAGGTCGTGAGAGGAGTGTGGAGTTTTTTATATTTAATTATTTCTTCAATCAAAAGTTTGTTATTTTTAAATGGCACCGGAGTGTGCTGTTTTTTTCTCTCAGGCAGTATTTAGAAGAAGAATCTGCCTGCGTTTTTCTATGATCTTAGCAGAAGTAACTAAGATCCACTGGCTGTTCTCGCACATTCTGAGGAGTGGGGTAACTTCAGAAAGGGAATAGCATGTGGGGTTTTTCCTGCAACTAAGGTATGTGCAGTAAAATATTTTTCTAAGGAATGGAATTGACTAAGAAAATACTGCTGATACCGATGTAATGTAAGTACAGCCTTAGATGCAGTAGTAGCGACTGGTATCAGGCTGATGAATGTATGTGCAGTAAAGTAATTTTCTAAGGAATGGAATTTGACTAAGAAAATGCTGTTAATACTGAAGTAATGTATGAGCCTTAACTGCAGTAGATGCGACTGGTAGCAGGCTTATCTATAACAATACATAACCTTTAAAATTGATGTTTTTAAAACGTTTACTGGCATGTTAATCGTTTTTTGTGAGGTACATTGGTGATAAAACTTATTGGGGCATGATTTTTTCCACATGGCTGTCGCATATTTCTGCATAGAAACAGTTAACTGAGGCTTTTCCACTGTTGTAATATGAGTGGGAGGGGCCTATTTTAGCGCTTTTTTGCGCAGTAAAAATTCAGTCACAGTCTTCCTGCTTCTTCCTCCATGATCCAGGACGTCTCTAGAGAGCTCAGGGGATTTCAAAAATCATTTTGAGGGAGGTAATCAGTCACAGCAGACCTGTGACAGTGTGTTTGACTGTGTTAAAAACGTTAATTCTTATACTGATTATCCGTTTTGGGTATTAAGGGGTTAATTATCCATTTGCTAGTGGGTGCAATGCTCTGCTAACTTAATACATTTACTGTGAAAATTTGGTTGCTATAACTGATTTGGTTCATTGTTATTTCAACTGTGACAGTTTTTTTGTGCTTCTTAAAGGCGCAGTAGCGTTTTTTATATTGCTTGTAAATTTATTTGAAAGTATTTTCCAAGCTTGCTAGTCTCATTGCTAGTCTGTTTAAACATGTCTGACACAGATGAATCTGTTTGTTCACTATGTTTGAAGGCCAATGTGGAACCCCATAGAAAGATGTGTACTAAATGCATTGATTTCCATTTCCGCTACTTCCTCGACTGATTGCCAAGATCAAACAGGAGAGAGCATCGGTGATTCTGATAGCGCCTGCGTGGCCACGCAGGACCTGGTATGCAGACCTAGTGGACATGTCGTCCTGTCCACCATGGTCTCTGCCTCTGAGGCAGGACCTTCTAATACAGGGTCCTTTCAACCATCCAAATCTAATTTCTCTGAGGCTGACTGCATGGAGATTGAACGCTTGATCCTATCAAAGCGTGGCTTCTCGGAGTCGGTTATTGATACCTTAATACAGGCTCGGAAACCTGTTACCAGAAAGATTTACCATAAGATATGGCGTAAATATTTATATTGGTGCGAATCCAAGAGTTACTCATGGAGTAAAGTTAGGATTCCTAGGATATTGTCTTTTCTACAAGAGGGTTTAGAAAAGGGCTTATCTGCTAGTTCGTTAAAGGGACAGATTTCTGCTCTATCTATCCTTTTACACAAACGTCTGGCAGAAGTTCCAGACGTTCAGGCTTTTTGTCAGGCTTTGGCTAGGATTAAGCCTGTGTTTAAGACTGTTGCTCCGCCGTGGAGCTTAAACTTAGTTCTTAACGTTCTTCAAGGTGTTCCATTTGAACCCCTTCATTCCATTGATATCAAGCTGTTATCTTGGAAAGTTCTGTTTTTGATGGCTATTTCCTCGGCTCGAAGAGTCTCTGAGTTATCTGCCTTACATTGTGATTCTCCTTATCTGATTTTTCATTCAGACAAGGTAGTTCTGCATACTAAACCTGGGTTCTTACCTAAGGTAGTTTCTAACAGGAATATCAATCAAGAGATTGTTGTTCCATCATTATGTCCTAACCCTTCTTCAAAGAAGGAACGACTTTTGCATAATCTGGACGTAGTCCGTGCCCTGAAGTTCTATTTACAGGCAACTAAAGATTTTCGTCAAACGTCTTCCCTGTTTGTCGTTTATTCTGGTCAGAGGAGAGGTCAAAAAGCTTCGGCTACCTCTCTCTCCTTTTGGCTTCGTAGCATAATACGTTTAGCCTATGAGACTGCTGGACAGCAGCCTCCTGAAAGAATTACAGCTCATTCCACTAGAGCTGTGGCTTCCACCTGGGCCTTTAAGAATGAGGCCTCTGTTGAACAGATTTGCAAGGCTGCGACTTGGTCTTCGCTTCATACCTTTTCAAAATTTTACAAATTTGACACTTTTGCTTCTTCGGAGGCTGTTTTTGGGAGAAAGGTTCTACAGGCAGTGGTTCCTTCCGTTTTAAAGTTCCTGCCTTGTCCCTCCCATCATCCGTGTACTTTAGCTTTGGTATTGATATCCCATAAGTAATGGATGACCCGTGGACTGAATACACTTAACAAGAGAAAACATAATTTATGCTTGCCTGATAAATTTATTTCTCTTGTAGTGTATTCAGTCCACGGCCCGCCCTGTCTTCTTTGAGGCAGATCTAAATTTTAATTAAAACTCCAGTCACCACTGCACCCTATGGTTTCTCCTTTCTTGTCTTGTTTCGGTCGAATGACTGGATATGACAGTGAGGGGAGGAGCTATATAGCAGCTCTGCTTGGGTGATCCTCTTGCAACTTCCTGTTGGGAAGGGAATATATCCCATAAGTAATGGATGACCCGTGGACTGAATACACTACAAGAGAAATAAATTTATCAGGCAAGCATAAATTATGTTTTTAAATGGTACCGGAGTGTACTGTTTATCTCAGGCAGTTGTAATGTCCCTTTAAGACATTCCACTTCCACCTTTTCACCTGCCCATAAAACCTCACTTCCTGAGATCTACTTTGCTTGATTATTTTGTTTGTTCTGATTGGAATACTTCACAGAAATCAAGTCACTCCTGCTATCATCTCAAACTGAGTGATATTGAACTTTTGCTTATTTGAATTTAACCCTCAAAAAGGAACTTTCTAACTAATTGCTGCTTTCTACTAAAGACACTTAATCTGCACAGCCATCTGAATCCATTTCATAGATTGCCTGTCAGTTTCTCTCCTAAAGTGCCGCTCCACCACAGTATTACAGAGGATTTTCTCACATCTCCAGCTGCAGCTGATTCATTCACCTGCTTCGCTAGGACTTCAACTCACCTTCCTTCCGGAAGCTACAGAACAATCTCTCAGCCTGACCAGTACTGCAACTAGCCACTCAGCTCTCAGGAAGAACTCCAGTCTCACTCCGCCATTACAGCGTTCCATGCTGCAAGGGAAAGCCAAGCACAGGCTACCGCAAGTATAACTCTGCTAATCAGATTCTCTCAAGTTGTTTCTAGTTCATATTATCAACAGTACTTACTCAGTCTTTATAATAACAATTAATCTTATGCTAAAGAACTCTATTTTTGATCTAGCTATCCATATTTGCCTCTGTGAATTTATCAGACTTGCACACTTGTTTGTCTGAATAGAATCATATTTGTCTAGCAGCATTTCCTGTGAGTTCACTTTTAGCAAAACGCTTGAAGCATATTGCCAGGTTTATAATTTGTATCTCTTGGCGTTTGCAACTAGCAACACACTACAATTCTAAAAGATACAATTTATCTTACAGCAGTATTTAGAAGAAGAATCTGCTTGCGTTTTCTATGATCTTAGCAGAAGTAACTAAGATCCTTTGCTGTTCTCACATATTCTGAGGAGTGAGGTAACTTCAGAGGGGGAATAGCGTGCAGGTTTTCCTGTAATAAGGTATGTGCAGTTAAAATATTTTTCTAGGGATGGAATTTGCTAGAAAATGCTGCTGATACCGAAGTAATGTAATTAAAGCCTTAAATGCAGTGATAGCGACTGGTATCAGGCTTATTAATAGAGATACATACTCTTATAAAAGTGTATTTTAAAACGTTTGCTGGCATGTTTAATCGTTTTTTTACATATGTTTGGTGATAAAACTTATTGGGGCCTAGTTTTTTTTTGAATTTTGCCTAGAAACAGTTCCCTGAGGCTTCCCACTGTTGTAATATGAGTGGGAAGGGCCTATTTTAGCGTTTTTTTGCACAGCAAAAATTACAGACACAGACATCCAGCTTCTTCCTGCATGATCCAGGACTTCTCTGAAGGGCTCAAAAGGCTTCAAAAGTCGTATTGAGGCAGGTAAAAAGCCACAGTAGAGCTGTGGCAGTTGTTATGACTGTTTAAAAAAACGTTTTTGTCATTTGTTATTCCGTTTTTGGTATTAAGGGGTTAATCATCCATTTGCAAGTGGGTGCAATGCTCTGCTAACTTATTACATACACTGTAAAAATTTCGTTAGTGTAACTGCATTTTTTCACTGTTATTTCAAAATTTGGGAAAATTTGTGTTTCTTAAAGGCGTAGTAACGTTTTTTATATTGCTTGTAAACTTTTTTTAAAGTGTTTTCCAAGCTTGCTAGTCTCATTGCTAGTCTGTTTAAACATGTCTGACAGAGAGGAACCTACTTGTTCATTATGTTTGAAAGCCATGGTGGAGCCCCATAGGAGAATGTGTACTAAATGTATTGATTTCACCTTAAACAGTAAAGATCAGTCTTTATCTATGAAAGAATTATCACCAGAGGGTTCTGTCAAGGGGGAAGTTATGCCGACTAACTCTCCCCACGTGTCAGACCCTTCGCATCCCGCTCAGGGGATGCACGCTAATATGGCGCCAATTACATCAGGGACGCCCATAGCGATTACCTTGCAGTACATGGCTGCAATCATGAATAATACCCTGTCAGAGGTATTATCTAGATTGCCTGAATTAAGAGGCAAGAGCGATAGCTCTGGGGTTAGGAGAGATACAGAGCGCGCAAATGCTGTTAGAGCCATGTCTGATACTGCGTCACAGTATGCAGAACATGAGGACGGAGAGCTTCAGTCTGTGGGTGACATCTCTGACTCGGGGAAACCTGATTCAGAGATTTCTAATTTTAAATTTAAGCTTGAGAACCTCCGTGTATTGCTTGGGGAGGTATTAGCTGCTCTGAATGACTGTAACACAGTTGCAATTCCAGAGAAATTGTGTAGGCTGGATAGATACTATGCGGTGCCGGTGTGTACTGACGTTTTTCCTATACCTAAAAGGCTTACAGAAATTATTAGCAAGGAGTGGGATAGACCCGGTGTGCCCTTTTCCCCACCTCCTATATTTAGAAAAATGTTTCCAATAGACGCCACTACACGGGACTTATGGCAGACGGTCCCTAAGGTGGAGGGAGCAGTTTCTACTTTAGCAAAGCGTACCACTATCCCGGTTGAGGACAGTTGTGCTTTTTCAGATCCAATGGATAAAAAATTGGAGGGTTACCTTAAGAAAATGTTTATTCAACAAGGTTTTATTTTACAGCCCCTTGCATGCATTGCGCCTGTCACTGCTGCGGCGGCATTCTGGTTTGAGGCCCTGGAAGAGGCCATCCAGACAGCTCCATTGAATGAAATTATTGACAAGCTTAGAACGCTTAAGCTAGCTAACTCATTTGTTTCTGATGCCATTGTTCATTTGACTAAACTAACGGCTAAGAATTCCGGATTCGCCATCCAGGCGCGTAGGGCGCTATGGCTTAAATCCTGGTCAGCTGACGTGACTTCGAAGTCTAAATTACTCAACATTCCTTTCAAGGGGCAGACCTTATTCGGGCCTGGCTTGAAGGAAATTATTGCTAACATTACTGGAGGCAAGGGTCATACCCTTCCTCAGGACAGTGCCAAATCAAAGGCCAAACAGTCTAATTTTCGTGCCTTTCGAAATTTCAAGGCAGGAGCAGCATCAACTTCCTCCGCTTCAAAACAAGAGGGAACTGTTGCTCATTCCAGACAGGCCTGGAAACCTAACCAGTCCTGGAACAAGGGCAAGCAGGCCAGAAAGCCTGCTGCTGCCCCCAAGACAGCATGAAGGAACGGCCCCCTATACGGAAACGGATCTAGTGGGGGGCAGACTTTCTCTCTTCGCCCAGGCGTGGGCAAGAGATGTTCAGGATCCCTGGGCGTTGGAGATCATATCTCAGGGATATCTTCTGGACTTCAAAGCTTCTCCTCCACAAGGGAGATTTCATCTTTCAAGGTTATCAGCAAACCAAATAAAGAAAGAGGCATTCCTAAGCTGTGTGCAAGACCTCCTAGTAATGGGAGTGATCCATCCAGTTCCGCGGACGGAACAAGGACAGGGATTTTATTCAAATCTGTTTGTGGTTCCCAAGAAAGAGGGAACCTTCAGACCAATCTTGGATCTAAAGATCTTAAACAAATTCCTCAGAGTTCCATCATTCAAAATGGAAACTATTCGGACCATCCTACCCATGATCCAAGAGGGTCAGTACATGACCACAGTGGACTTAAAGGATGCCTACCTTCACATACCGATTCACAAAGATCATCATCGGTTCCTAAGGTTTGCCTTTCTAGACAGGCATTACCAATTTGTAGCTCTTCCCTTCGGGTTGGCCACTGCCCCGAGAATTTTTACAAAGGTTCTGGGCTCACTTCTGGCGGTTCTAAGACCGCGAGGCATAGTGGTGGCTCCGTATCTAGACGACATCCTGATACAGGCGTCAAGCTTTCAAATTGCCAAGTCTCATACAGAGATAGTTCTGGCATTTCTGAGGTCGCATGGGTGGAAAGTGAACGTGGAAAAGAGTTCTCTATCACCACTCACAAGAGTCTCCTTCCTAGGGACTCTTATAGATTCTGTAGAGATGAAAATTTACCTGACGGAGTCCAGGTTATCAAAACTTCTAAATGCTTGCCATGTCCTTCATTCCATTCCACGCCCGTCAGTGGCTCAGTGCATGGAAGTAATCGGCTTAATGGTAGAGGCAATGGACATAGTGCCATTTGCGCGCCTGCATCTCAGACCGCTGCAATTATGCATGCTAAGTCAGTGGAATGGGGATTACTCAGATTTGTCCCCTCTACTAAATCTGGATCAAGAGACCAGAGATTCTCTTCTCTGGTGGCTTTCTCGGGTCCATCTGTCCAAGGGTATGACCTTTCGCAGGCCAGATTGGACGATTGTAACAACAGATGCCAGCCTTCTAGGTTGGGGTGCAGTCTGGAACTCTCTGAAGGCTCAGGAATCGTGGACTAAATATTCTGGAGTTAAGAGCAATATTCAATGCTCTTCTAGCTTGGCCTCAGTTAGCAACACTGAGGTTCATCAGATTTCAGTCGGACAACATCACGACTGTGGCTTACATCAGCCATCAAGGGGGAACCAGGAGTTCCCTAGCGATGTTAGAAGTCTCAAAGATAATTCGCTGGGCAGAGTCTCACTCTTGCCACCTGTCAGCGATCCACATCCCAGGCGTAGAGAACTGGGAGGCGGATTTTCTAAGTGGGAACTCCATCCGGAGGTGTTTGCTCAACTGGTCCATCGTTGGGGCAAACCAGAACTGGATCTCATGGTGTCTCGCCAGAACGCCAAGCTTCCGTGTTACGGATCCAGGTCCAGGGACCCGGGAACAACGCTGATAGATGCTCTAGCAGCTCCTTGGTTCTTCAACCTGGCCTATATGTTTCCACCGTTTCCTCTGCTCCCTCGACTGATTGCCAAAATCAAACAGGAGAGAGCATCAGTGATTCTGATAGCACCTGCTTGGCCACGCAGGACCTGGTATGCAGACCTAGTGGACATGTCATCTCTTCCACCATGGACTCTGCCTTTACAAGGTCCTTTCAATCATCCAAATCTAATTTCTCTGAGACTGACTGCATGGAGATTGAACGCTTGATTCTATCAAGGCGTGGCTTCTCCGAGTCAGTCATTGATACCTTAATACAGGCTCGGAAGCCTGTCACCAGGAAAATCTACCATAAGATATGGCGTAATTATCTTTATTGGTGTGAATCCAAGAGTTACTCATGGAGTAAGGTTAGGATTCCTAGGATATTGTCCTTTCTCCAAGAGGGTTTGGACAAAGGCTTATCAGCTAGTTCTTTAAAAGGACAGATCTCTGCTCTGTCTATTCTTTTGCACAAGCGTCTGGCAGAAGTTCCAGACGTCCAGGCATTTTGTCAGGCTTTGGTTAGGATTAAGCCTGTGTTTAAAACTGTTGCTCCCCCGTGGAGCTTAAACTTGGTTCTTAAAGTTCTTCAGGGAGTTCCGTTTGAACCCCTTCATTCCATTGATATTAAACTTTTATCTTGGAAAGTTCTGTTTTTGATGGCTATTTCCTCGGGTCGAAGAGTCTCTGAGTTATCTGCCTTACATTGTGATTCTCCTTTTCTGATTTTTCATTCAGACAAGGTAGTTCTGCGTACCAAACCTGGGTTTTTACCTAAGGTGGTTTCTAACAGGAATATCAATCAAGAGATTGTTGTTCCATCATTGTGTCCTAATCCTTCTTCAAAGAAGGAACGTCTTTTGCATAATCTGGATGTAGTCCGTGCCTTGAAGTTTTACTTACAGGCTACTAAAGATTTTCGTTAAACATCTGCCCTGTTTGTCGTTTACTCTGGACAGAGGAGAGGTCAAAAAGCTTCGGCAACCTCTCTCTCCTTTTGGCTTCGGAGCATAATACGCTTAGCCTATGAGACTGCTGGACAGCAGCCCCCTGAAAGGATTACAGCTCATTCTACTAGAGCTGTGGCTTCCACCTGGGCCTTTAAAAATGAGGCCTCTGTTGAACAGATTTGCAAGGCTGCGACTTGGTCTTCGCTTCACACCTTTTCAAAATTTTACAAATTTGACACTTTTGCTTCTTCGGAGGCTGTTTTTGGGAGAAAGGTTCTACAGGCAGTGGTTCCTTCCGTTTAAGTTCCTGCCTTGTCCCTCCCATCATCCGTGTACTTTAGCTTTGGTATTGGTATCCCACAAGTAATCGATGATCCGTGGACTGGATACACTTAACAAGAGAAAACATAATTTATGCTTACCTGATAAATTTATTTCTCTTGTAGTGTATCCAGTCCTTTTAAGGCAGGTCTAAATTTTAATTAAACTACAGTCACCACTGCACCCTATGGTTTCTCCTTTCTCGTCGTGTTTCGGTCGAATGACTGGATATAGCAGTGAGGGGAGGAGCTATATAGCAGCTCTGCTGTGGGTGATCCTCTTGCAACTTCCTGTTGGGAAGGAGAATATCCCACAAGTAATTGATGATCCGTGGACTGGATACACTACAAGAGAAATACATTTATCAGGTAAGCATAAATTATGTTTTTTCTACATATACACATAGAAAGCAAAATGAGGTTTCAGAGTATAACATGCAAATTGTTTCATTCAATGTGATGACTGAGACAGCATTGATAGGGAGTGAACAAAATATACATTGCTGAATACTTGCTGTTGAATATTCAAAAGAAAAAAAAAGGATTGCAGGCATATTTTTTATCAAAGTTGTAAGCAACCTGTCATAAGTCATAAGTAAAATGATGGTGTCCCAAAGATGAGGGGGGTGAATTAATACCCTATCTCTGCAAAGGATATCATCCCACTCCTACACGAGCAGGGAGAGGATGAACGCTGCAAACAAAGCATGAGTGAACAGGACATAAACTGCTCCAGGTGTGGAATGAGAAATATATTGCAGCTGTCCCTGAAAAGGGCCTGCAGAGCTTTACATCTTTTCTATCCGGACAGTCTGCCCACATGTTGCTCCACTGAAATGGTCTTGTAAGTTTATAACACTGAGGGTTCCTCTGAGAGCAGCCAGCTGCTAGTAGCTCAGGAGCTGACATCAGTAAATCAAATAGGCACAAGTCTGTTACGTTTAAACTGACCTCATGGCATGTTTCTGCAGTCTTAGGTGGGAATCTCAGTGATCCAAGTGATATATCCTCTGAGCAGCCGTTATGAGAGTCCAATATGAGAACAGTTAGATTGTCAGCATACTTCACATAGCCATGTTGTATTGGGTACTCAGTAATAGAAATTTCCTTGTGATCTTCACACATGGTCATTATCGGTTTGGTGCCTCTCACAACTCCCTGAACTTCCTGGCATAACTCTGAACAGGCAGATAGCAATCTGTCCAGTGAAGGTGTAAACAGCGTGGTCAGTTCCTGGATGAGGTTATCTTTGCACATCAGCATGTTGACTCCTACTTTGCATCCAGGATTATAGGAGGCCTCAGCTGCTGTTTATAAGATGGTGTAGGCAGTTTTACTGCTGTCTTTTCTCAGGGGCAAGGGCGTGATGTAGGGGCCCTTCACGCATCAGGTTTCAGCTGCAGCAAGTGCCCGCATAGATTAGGATGCCTGCTCAGCAAGAAAAGTAGCGTGGGTTAGCTGGTGGCAGCGATTAATTGATTTTTTTAAGAGCTGTTTTGCAGAGCTCTTTCTTCTTGCTGCCACCCGGTTGCTCCGCCCACAGGAAGTCGGCTAGCTTGATTTTTAATAGGCACCTTAGTCTCCTTTTTTGAAGGTTAACTCCTTCACATGAGAACATTCTGAGACATTCTAGGGTCTGTTTGAATCTTGAGTATAATTTTGGCTTTCATGTTCCTTTAAAGGAAGACTAAACACCTTGCAATTACAAGACATTTATCTTGTCATAGAGTAAGATATCAGTCAATCCTAAACATTTAAACAAAGTAATATCTTGTTTGATGCAGTTATTTCTTTGATATACAGGGAGTGCAGAATTATTAGGCAAGTTGTATTTTTGAGGATTCATTTTATTATTAAACAACAACCATGTTCTCAATGAACCCAAAAAACTCATTAATATCAAAGCTGAATAGTTTTGGAAGTAGTTTTTAGTTTGTTTTTAGTTATAGCTATTTTAGGGGGATATCTGTGTGTGCAGGTGACTATTACTGTGCATAATTATTAGACAACTTAACAAAAAACAAATATATACCCATTTCAATTATTTATTTTTACCAGTGAAACCAATATAACATCTCAACATTCACAAATATACATTTCTGACATTCAAAAACAAAACAAAAACAAATCAGTGACCAATATAGCCACCTTTCTTTGCAAGGACACTCAAAAGCCTGCCATCCATGGATTCTGTCAGTGTTTTGATCTGTTCACCATCAACATTGTGTGCAGCAGCAACCACAGCCTCCCAGACACTGTTCAGAGAGGTGTACTGTTTCCCCTCCTTGTAAATCTCACATTTGATGATGGACCACAGGTTCTCAATGGGGTTCAGATCAGGTGAACAAGGAGGCCATGTCATTAGATTTTCTTCTTTTATACCCTTTCTTGCCAGCCACGCTGTGGAGTACTTGGACGCGTGTGATGGAGCATTGTCCTGCATGAAAATCATGTTTTTCTTGAAGGATGCAGACTTCTTCCTGTACCACTGCTTGAAGAAGGTGTCTTCCAGAAACTGGCAGTAGGACTGGGAGTTGAGCTTGACTCCATCCTCAACCCGAAAAGGCCCCACAAGCTCATCTTTGATGATACCAGCCCAAACCAGTACTCCACCTCCACCTTGCTGGCGTCTGAGTCGGACTGGAGCTCTCTGCCCTTTACCAATCCAGCCATGGGCCCATCCATCTGGCCCATCAAGACTCACTCTCATTTCATCAGTCCATAAAACCTTAGAAAAATCAGTCTTGAGATATTTCTTGGCCCAGTCTTGACGTTTCAGCTTGTGTGTCTTGTTCAGTGGTGGTCGTCTTTCAGCCTTTCTTACCTTGGCCATGTCTCTGAGTATTGCACACCTTGTGCTTTTGGGCACTCCAGTGATGTTGCAGCTCTGAAATATGGCCAAACTGGTGGCAAGTGGCATCTTGGCAGCTGCACGCTTGACTTTTCTCAGTTCATGGGCAGTTATTTTGTGCCTTGGTTTTTCCACACGCTTCTTGCGACCCTGTTGACTATTTTGAATGAAACGCTTGATTGTTCGATGATCACGCTTCAGAAGCTTTGCAATTTTAAGAGTGCTGCATCCCTCTGCAAGATATCTCACTATTTTTGACTTTTCTGAGCCTGTCAAGTCCTTCTTTTGACCCATTTTGCCAAAGGAAAGGAAGTTGCCTAATAATTATGCACACCTGATATAGGGTGTTGATGTCATTAGACCACACCCCTTCTCATTACAGAGATGCACATCACCTAATATGCTTAATTGGTAGTAGGCTTTCGAGCCTATACAGCTTGGAGTAAGACAACATGCATAAAGAGGATGATGTGGTCAAAATACTCATTTGCCTAATAATTCTGCACTCCCTGTAGTTGGTGAGAGTCCATGATCCATTACTCCTGGGAATTTCTCTTCACTGCCGCTAGGAGGAGGTAAGGATTCCCGGACCCCAAGAGCTCTAAAAAACCCCTCCCATCTCACTAGTAAACTAAATTTGACTTTCCTCTTAAGGATATGGCGAGTCCACGAAACATCTTCATTACTTATGGGATATTCTCCTCCTGCCTGCAGGAGGCGGCAAAGAGCATCTACAGCAAAGCTGTTAAATAGTCCCTCCCTTCCCCTCCAACCCAGTCATTCTCTTTGCCTGCGTTAGTAATAGGAGATGGCAAAGTGAGGTGTTAGAGAAAGATTATTCAATCAAGAGTTTGTTATTTTTAAGTAGTGCCAGATTGTACTACTTTGCTCTGGGGTGTAGCCTAGACCTAATCAGTCTCTACAGTAGGGCTTTTTGGTAGCTTTAAAGCATTAGGAACTTGTGGGACATAATTCTCACTGCGCCTCCTAAGATGTTGCTGCCCCATTATAGATAGCCTAAAACCATGGTAATTCAGGCTGATCTGCTTCCACAGGACTATGAGAGGGAGAAATAGGATCCTATTACACCTGATGGATGACGCTGTTATCAGGCAGCATGGAGGTAAGTGCTATTTGGTTTCTCATTCTGGAACTACAGGCAGAGTGATTATGGCACTTTACTTATCCTAATTTTTACACTTGTATTATGCTGCTAGTGCAGCTCCGGGACAAAACTCCTCTATTAAGATATAGGAGTTATGTTATCTTGTGGCAAAATCAGTATGTACAGGCACTGGCAGGGGCGTATTTAGATTTCGTGCTGCCCTAGGCACTAAAAACTCTGCTGCCCCCACACCCCCACCAGGTTTTAGGTCTTTTTTAACCATTAAATATTTTTTGGTCAGGGTATAATATATATATATATATATATATATATATATATGGATTGGTGGTTCAAGTGAACAGAGGCACTCACCGTGTTTCAAATGTGCTTTATTCTCTCATACGAGTAAACGTTTTCGGGCTGTGATGCCCGTCATCAGACTCCTGAAATGAAAAAAATGTTTTTTCAATTCAGGAGTCTGATGACGGGCATCACAGCCCGAAAACGTTTACTCGTATGAGAGAATAAATTTTGAAACATGGTGAGTGCCTCTGTTAACTTGAACCACCAATCCATATTGAAAATTTGGGAGCACCCCGGTATTTGGGACTATATAGTGAGTGCTAGTAAATTTGAATTGATATATATATATATTAGTTAAAGAAGGAGTCACTCACAGGGTCTTGTATCCTTCTTTAACTGCTCTATATCTCCACTTGGAGTGCACCCAGGGCACCGTGGGCTATTTTGGGCCTCTCAGCTTTACCAGGAGTGCTATTACCACTTCCTCAAATTATATATATATGTCAGATTAAACAGATATCAGACCATACATGGATGTATAGAGGATGTTGTGCAATATAATAAAAACGGAAATCAATTATAATTATACAGTCAGTACATGTTCATTGCATTATTTTGTTGTTGTTGAATATACCAATATTATTACACTGACACTCACTGTGTGTATATATTATGTACCACATAAGCTTTCGGAGGAAGAATAATTTTCCACTCTGATTTTTACTTTGTTTTACTGCGTGAAGGGGTCAGGGGAAGAAAGAGGATGGAAAGTGGAGAGAGAAGAAAAATGGGATTACTCACTGCGCCATGACCTCAATCTAATCTCCCAGTCAAGGAGGATGCCGGCAGTAAGTGAAGTCAGTCAGTCGCAAGAGCAACGTGACCCGGCCGGATGGCTTCAAACCCTGCAATGCACAAAGTTCAACTACTAGTACTGCTTATAAGACAGCGACTGCGGCGGCTGGATGGATCATCCGATTGTTAGTTTAGCTGCACAGTCAGTGCACAGTGACCACAGGACCGGGATTTAAATCTAAGATGACTGAGCACCAGCCTCTATCCTGCTTATTATGCTTATTATTATCACTTATTATGGATCAGATCACTCATTTTAGATTTAAATCCCGGTCCTGTGGTCACTGTGCACTGACTGTGCAGCTAAAAACTAACAATCGGATGATCCATCCAGCCGCCGCAGTAGCTGTCTTATAAGCAGTACTGTAGTTGAACTTTGTGCACTGCTGGATTTGAAGCCATCCGGCCGGGTCACATTGCTCTTGCGACTGACTGACTTCACTTACTGCCGGCATCCTCCTTGACTGGGATAGTAGATTGAGGTCATGGTGCAGTAATCCCATTTTGACTGACTCACTGTGTCAGATTTACCCACCTCGGAGACCTCCTCATCATACTCAGTCTCAGAGACATGACAGTCATCCAGCGCCGCTGGGTCCGCACTCACACGCAGAGGCAGTAAAGCCGCACCAGGCTAAAAATATTATGTGTGACTGGCAGGCGGTAGTTTATGGGGGGCTTCAAACCAGGGCTCCAGTGATAAATCTTAAGGCACAAGTCAGTGGCATCCTGCGTTACTGTCTTTCTTTCATGTAATTAGCAAGAGTCCATGAGCTAGTGACGTATGGGATATACATTCCTACCAGGAGGGGCAAAGTTTCCCAAACCTCAAAATGCCTATAAATACACCCCTCACCACACCCACAAATCAGTTTTACAAACTTTGCCTCCTATGGAGGTGGTGAAGTAAGTTTGTGCTAGATTCTACGTTGATATGCGCTCCGCAGCAGGTTGGAGCCCGGTTTTCCTCTCAGCGTGCAGTGAATGTCAGAGGGATGTGAGGAGAGTATTGCCTATTTGAATTCAATGATCTCCTTCTACGGGGTCTATTTCATAGGTTCTCTGTTATCGGTCGTAGAGATTCATCTCTTACCTCCCTTTTCAGATTGACGATATACTCTTATTTATATACCATTACCTCTGCTGATTCTCGTTTCAGTACTGGTTTGGCTTTCTACTACATGTAGATGAGTGTCCTGGGGTAAGTAAATCTTATTTTCTGTGACACTCTAAGCTATGGTTGGACACTTTTTTATAAAGTTCTAAATATAAGTATTCAAACATTTATTTGCCTTGACTCAGGATGTTCAACATTCCTTATTTCAGACAGTCAGTTTCATATTTGGGATAATGCATATGAATAAATCAATTTTTTTCTTACCTTAAAAATTTGACTTTTTCCCTGAGGGGTGTTAGGCTTGCGGGGGCTGAAAATGCTTCATTTTATTGCGTCATTCTTGGCGCGGACTTTATTGGCGCAAATTTTTTTTTTCTGTTTCCGGCGTCATACGTGTCGCCGGAAGTTGCGTCATTTTTGACGTTCTTTTGCGCCAAAAGTGTCGGCGTTCCGGATGTGGCGTCATTTTTGGCGCAAAAAGCATTTAGGCGCCAAATAATGTGGGCGTCATTTTTGGCGCTAAAAAAATATGGGCGTCACTATTGTCTCCACATTATTTAAATCTCATTTTTTATTGCTTCTGGTTGCTAGAAGCTTGTTCACTCGCTTTTTTTTTTCCTATTCCTGAAACTGTCATTTAAGGAATTTGATCAATTTTGCTTTATATGTTGTTTTTTCTATTACATATTGCAAGATGTCCCACGTTGAAACTGAGTCAGAAGATACTTCTGGAAAATCGCTGCCTGGGGCTGGAGCTACCAAAGCTAAGTGTATCTACTGTAAACGTATGGTATCTGTTCCTCCAGCTGTTGTTTGTACTGTTTTGTCATGACAAACTGTTAATGCAGATAATATTTCCTTTAGTACTGTTACATTACCTGTTGCTGTTCTGTCAACATCTAATACTCAGAGTGTTCCTGATAACATAAGAGATTTTGTTTCTAAATCCATTAAGAAGGCTATGTCTGTTATTCCTCCTTCTAGTAAATGTAAAAAGTCTTTTAAAACTTCTCATTTTTCATATGAATTTTTAAATGAACATCATCATTCTGATTCTGATAATGGTTCTTCTGGTTCAGAGGATTCTGTCTCAGAGGTTGATGCTGATAAATCTTCATATTTATTTAAAATGAAATTTATTCGTTCTTTACTTAAAGAAGTCCTAATTGCATTAGAAATTGAGGATTCTGGTCCTCTTGATACTAAATCTAAACGTTTAGATAAGGTTTTTAAATCTCCTGTAGTTATTCCAGAAGTTTTTCTTGTCCCTAGTGCTATTTCTGAAGTAATTTCCAGGGAATGGAATAATTTGGGTAATTCATTTACTCCTTCTAAATGTTTTAAGCAATTATATCATGTGCCATCTGACAGATTAGAGTTTTGGGACAAAATCCCTATAGTTGATGGGGCTGTCTCTACTTTTGTTAAGCGTACTACTATTCCTACGGAAGATGGTACTTCCTTAAGGATCCTTTAGATAGGAAAATTGAATCCTTTCTAAGAAAAGCTTACTTGTGTTCAGGTAATCTTCTTAGACCTGCTATATCTTTAGCGGATGTTGCTGCAGCTTCATCTTTTGGTTAGAAGCTTTAGCGCAACAAGTAACAGATCATAATTCTCGTAGCATTTTTATTCTTCAACATGCTAATAATTTTATTTGTAATGCCATCTTTGATATCATTAGAGTTGATGTCAGGTATATGTCTCTAGCTATTTTAGCTAGAAGAGCTTTATGGCTTAAGATTTGGAATGCTGTTATGTCTTCTAAGTCTACTCTGCTTTCCCTTTCTTTCCAGGGTAATAATCATTTTTCGTTCCTTTTGTCACAACAAGGAACAAAAACCTGATCCTTCATCCTCAGGAGCGGTATCAGTTTGGAAACCATCTCCAGTCTGGAATAAATCCAAGCCTTTTGGAAAATCAAAGCCAGCTCCTAAGTCCACATGAAGGTGCGGCCCTCATTCCAGCTCAGCTGGTAGGGGGCAGATTACGTTTTTTTCAAAGAAATTTGGAACATTTTTTCAGAAGGGTACAGATTTGGCTTCAAGATAAGGCCTCCTGCAAAGAGATTTTTTCTTTCCCGTGTCCCAGTAAACCCAGCGAAGGCTCAAGCATTTCTGAAATGTGTTTCAGATCTAGAGTTGACTGGAGTAATTTTGCCAGTTCCAGTTCTGGAACAGGGACTGGGGTTTTATTCAAATCTCTTCATTGTACCAAAGAAGGAAAATTCCTTCAGACCAGTTCTGGATCTAAAAATATTGAATTGTTATGTAAGGATACCAATATTCAAATGGTAACTGTAAGGACTATCCTGCCTTTTGTTCAACAAGGGCATTATATGTCTACTATAGATTTACAGGATGCATATCTGCATATTTCAATTCATCCAGATCACTATCAGTTTCTGAAATTCTCTTTCCTAGACAAGCATTACCAGTTTGTGGCTCTGCCGTTTGGCCTAGCTACAGCTCCAAGAATTTTTACGAAGGTTCTCGGTGCCCTTCTGTCTGTCATCAGAGAACAGGGTATTGTGGTATTCCTTATTTGGACGATATCTTGGTACTTGCTCAGTCTTCACATTTAGCAGAATCTCATTCGAATCGACTTGTGTTGTTTCTTCAACATCATGGTTGGAGGATCAATTTACCAAAAAGTTCATTGTTTCCTCAGACTTAGGTAACCTTTTTAGGTTTTCAGATAGATTCAGTATCCATGACTCTATCTTTGATAGACATGAGACGTCTAAAGTTGATATCAGCTTGTCGAAACCTTCAGTCACAATCTTTCCCTTCGGTAGCCTTATGCATGGAAATTCTAGGTCTTATGACTGCGGCATCGGACGCGATCCCCTTTGCTCGTTTTCACATGCGGCCTCTTCAGCTCTATATGCTGAACCAGTGGTGCATGGATTACACAAAGATATCTCAATTAATATCTTTAAAACCGATTGTACAACACTCTCTGACGTGGTGGACAGATCACCATCGTTTAGTTCAGGGGGCTTCTTTGTTCTTCCAACCTGGACTGTAATTTCAACAGATGCAAGTCCTATAGGTTGGGGAGCTGTGTGGGGCTCTCTGACAGCACAAGGGGTTTAGGAATCTCAGGAGGTGAGATTACCGATCAATATTTTGGAACTCCGTGCAATTTTCAGAGCTCTTCAGTCTTGGCCTCTTCTAAAGAGAGAATCGTTCATTTGTTTTCAGACAGACAATGTCACAACTGTGGCATACATCAATCATCTAGGAGGGACTCACAGTCCTCTGGCTATGAAAGAAGTATCTCAAATTCCGGTATGGGTGGAATCCAGCTCCTGTCTAGTTTCTGCGGTTCATATCCCAGGTATAGACAATTGGGAAGCGGATTATCTCAGTCGCCACATGTTTCATCCGGGCAAATGGTCTCTTCTCCCAGAGGTATTTCTTCAGATTGTTCAAATATGGGGTCTTTCAGAAATAGATCTGATGGCTTCTCATCTAAACAAGAAACTTCTCAGGTATCTGTCCAGATCCAGGGATCCTCAAGCGGAAGCAGTGGATGCGTTGTCACTTCCTTGGAAGTATCATCCTGCCTATATCTTTCCGCCTCTAGTTCTTCTTCCAAGAGTAATCTCCAAGATTCTGAAGGAATGCTCATTTGTTCTGCTGGTGGCTCCAGCATGGCCTCTCAGGTTTTTGGTATGCGTATCCTGTCCGGATGGCCTCTTGCCAACCGTGGACTCTTCCGTTAAGACCAGACCTTCTGTCACAAGGTCCTTTTTTTCCATCAGGATCTCAAATCCTTAAATTTAAAGGTATGGAGATTGAAAGCTTGATTCTTAGTCAAAGAGGTTTCTCTGACTCTGTGATTAATACTATGTTACAGGCTCGTAAATCCGTATCTAGGGAGATATATTATAGAGCCTGGAAGACTTATATTTCTTGGTGTCTTTCTCATCATTTTTCCTGGCATTCTTTTAGAATTCCGAGAATTTTACAGTTTTTTCAGGTTGGTTTGGATAAAGGTTTGTCTGCAAGTTCCTTGAAAAGACAAATCTCTGCTCTTTCTGTTCTTTTTCACAGAAAGATTGTTAATCTTCCTGATATTCGTTGTTTTGTACAAGCTTTGGTTCGTATAAAACCTGTCATTAAGTCAATTTCTCCTCCTTGGAGTTTCAATTTGGTTCTGGGGGCTCTTCAAGCTCCTCCATTTGAACCTATGCATTCTTTGGACATTAAATTACTTTCTTGAAAAGTTTTGTTCCTTTTGGCCATCTCTTCTGCCAGAAGAGTTTCTGAATTATCTGCTCTTTCTTGTGAGTCTCCTTTTCTGATTTTTCATCAGGATAAGGCGGTGTTGCGAACTTCTTTTAAATTTTTACCTAAGGTTGTGAATTCTAACAACATTAGTAGAAATATTGTGGTTCCTTCATTATGTCCTAATCCTAAGAATTCTAAGGCGAAATCATTGCTTTCTTTGGATGTAGTTAGAGCTTTGGAATATTATGTTGAAGCTACTAGAATTTCCGAAAGACTTCTAGTCTATTAGTTATCTTTTCCGGTTCTAGGAAAGGTCAGAAGGCTTCTGCCTTTTTTTTTGGCATCTTGGTTGAAATCTTTAATTCATCATGCTTATGTCGAGTCGGGTAAAACTCCGCCTCAAAGGATTACAGCTCATTCTACTAGGTCAGTTTCTACTTCCTGGGCGTTTAGGAATGAAGCTTCGGTTGTTCAGATTTGCAAAGCAGCAACTTGGTCTTCTTTGCATACTTTTTCTAAATTCTACCATTTTGATGTGTTTTCTTCTTCTGAAGCAGTTTTTGGTAGAAAAGTACTTCAGGCAGCTGTTTCAGTTTGATTCTTCTGCTTATAATTTCAGTTTTTTTCATTATAAGTTTTAAACTTTGTTTGGGTGTGGATTTTTTTCAGTGGAATTGGCTGTCTTTATTTTATCCCTCCCTCTCTAGTGACTCTTGCGTGGAAGATCCACATCTTGGGTTGTCATTATCCCATACGTCACTAGCTCATGGACTCTTGCTAATTACATGAAAGAAAACATAATTTATGTAAGAACTTACCTGATAAATTCATTTCTTTCATGTTAGCAAGAGTCCATGAGGCCCACCCTTTTTTGTGGTGGTTATGATTTTTTTGTATAAAGCACAATTATTCCAATTCCTTATATTTATGCTTCACACTTTTTTCTTATCACCCCTCTTCTTGGCTATTCGTTAAACTGATTTGTGGGTGTGGTGAGGGGTGTATTTATAGGCATTTTGAGGTTTGGGAAACTTTGCCCCTCCTGGTAGGAATGTATATCCCATACGTCACTAGCTCATGGACTCTTGCTAATATGAAAGAAATGAATTTATCAGGTAAGTTCTTACATAAATTATGTTTTTTGCTAAAGCCTAAAGGAGCTAGAGCGTAACATAACCCCCATTCAGCTACAGACTAGAGTTAGTGTAAGAGTGCCGCCCCCCAAAATTTGCCGCCCTAGGCACGGGCCTTGTTGGCCTAGGCCAAAATACGCCCCTGGGCACTTGGGAGACTGCTTTTATTATTTTTACTATATGTTGTGTTTTTTAATATGGATACCGGGCTAGATAGACTTATTTGATGTACGCCCACGATGGGCGGGGCCTATTTCCGCACGCTTCCTCATTTTGACTACTACCCGGACTGAGAAGTCGCATGGAGTTTCTGCTCCCGCATGGCCTCTGTTTATAAAATATTTGGTCAGGCGGTGATAGTGGCTCCTGTTCTGTTTTTTTCCTCCGGTCCTCTGATATCATCCGGTTGGTCCTGGGAGGTCAATCGCTTGTTTGGTGGCAGGTAGGCACCTCAGCAGGCTGCTGAGGTGTCGATTTGTCTGGAAAAGCATTAACTTTGTATTTTTATGCTATATTATAAAAACGGCAGTAAAAATTTTTGGGTTTAAAATTTAAAGGCACAGGCTGATTATTTTCATAACAGTCTAAGTTAATTTTTTCGATCTCAAAGTTACTTATTGGGGATTTACCCTTGCTGGCTATCCCTGGGCTCTGTTTTACATCACAGTTGCATATATTGCTTCTATAAGGTAAGACGAGTCCACGGATTCATCCTTTACTTGTGGGATATAGTCCTCCTGCTAACAGGAAGTGGCAAAGAGCAGCACAGCAGAGCTGTTTATATAGCTCCTCCCTTAGATCCACCCCCAGTCATTCTCTTTGCCTACTCTAAGTACTAGGAAGGGTAAAGTGAAAGAGGTGATAAAATATTAGTTTTTAATTTCTTCAAGCAAGAGTTTGTTATTTTAAATGGTACCGGTGTGTACTATTTACTCTCAGGCAGCAGATGGATGAAGACTGCTGCCTGGAGGATAATGATCTTAGCATTTGTAACTAAGATCCAATGCTGTTCCCACTGAAGCTGAGGAGCACAGGAAACTTCAGTGTGAGGAACTTTTTCATGCTATACAGCAGTGAGGTATGTTCAGTCATATTTTTCTGGAGAGACTGTGTATTTCAGAAAGGCTGACAGTATACCCATAAGGGTAAGGGTAAGCAGTAATCCTAAGAGCTAATAAGAAGGGTATTACTAAGCTTGCATAGGGGCTAATTGCAAAATGGTTGACACTGAGTTGTAAATGTTTGTGGGCAAATGTTTTTATGAACTGGGAGTGCTGTTAACGTTTTGTGGGCAATAATGTTTGGGCAACTTTATTGAGGGTACACTTGGCTTATTCTTTGGGTCTCAGAACCGACATGGCTAGTTAAAACCGCTCTGTTGTGGTTCTTTGAGGCTGTAGAGACATCGATTGAGATGGGCGGGGCCTATTTTCGCACCTCAGATGCGCAGTTATTTTTTCGCATCAAGCTCTAACTCCTGAGGGCCCTGGTGGATGTTTTGGGCCAAATCAAAACATTAACCCCACATTTACTATCCCTGAGGGCAGGTAGGGTCACAGCAGGGCTGTGGCAAGGTGCTGAGGGTGTTTTTTTTTCGGATTTAGGCCTAATTTCAATCCGGTTTGCACATTAAAGGGTTAAATGTTATAATTCCTTGTGGGGCAATCTTAACTACATATATTGTGTCTGCTTGCAAAATTTGGAAAAATCTGGTGCATTTTAAGACTGTTTTGCAGAACGTGTATGCTTTTTTTCTCTTAAAGGCGCAGTACCGTTTTTCAAGAGTTTTATTTTTTTCACTAAATAAAGTGTTTTTATGCTTGTTTATAGTCATTACTAGCCTGTTCAACATGTGTGACATTGAAGAAAGTCAATGTTCAATATGTTTAGAAGCCATTGTGGAACCTCCTCTTAGAATGTGTCCCTCATGCACTGAAAGGTCAATAAATTGCAAAGAACATATTTTAGCTACTAAAAGTATGTCGCAGGATGATTCTCAGTCAGAAGGGAATAAGGTTATGCCATCTAATTCTCCCCAAGTGTCACAACCATTAACGCCCGCACAAGCGACGCCAAGTACTTCTAGTGCGTCTAATTCTTTCACCCTGCAAGATATGGCCACAGTTATGAATACTACCCTCACAGAGGTGTTATCTAAGCTGCCTGGGTTGCAGGGAAAGTGCAGTAGGTCTGGTGTGAGAAAAAACGCTGAGCCCTCTGACGCTTTATTAGCCATATCCGATGTACCCTCACAATGTTCTGAGTTGGGGGTGATGGATTTGCTGGCTGAGGGAGAGATTTCTGATTCAGGAAATATGTTCCCTCAGACAGACTCAGATATGACGGCTTTTAAATTTAAACTAGAACACCTCCGCTTATTGCTCAGGGAGGTTTTAGCGACTCTAGATGATTGTGACCCTATTTTAGTTCCAGAGAATTGTGTAAAATGGACAGATTCCTAGAGGTTCCTGCCTACACTGATGTTTTTCCGGTCCCTAAGAGGATTTCGGACATTGTTACTAAGGAGTGGGATAGACGAGGTATTCCGTTCGCTCCCCCTCCTACTTTTAAGAAAATGTTTCCCATATCAGACACCATGCGGGACTCATGGCAGGCAGTCCCTAAGGTGGAGGGAGCTATTTCTACCCTGGCTAAGCTTACAACTATACCTATTGAGAACAGTTGTGCTTTCAAAGATCCTATGGATAAAAAATTAGAGGGTCTCCTAAAGAAAATATTTGTTCATCAGGGTTTTCTTCTCCAACCTATAGCGTGCATTGTTCCTGTAACTACTGCAGCTGCTTTTTGGTTTGAGGCTCTGGAGGAGGCTCTTCAGGTTGAGACCCCATTAGATGATATTCTGGATAGAATTAGGGCTCTCAAGCTAGCTAATTCTTTCATTACAGATGCCGCTTTTCAACTGGCTAAATTAGCGGCAAAGAATTCAGGTTTTGACATTTTAGCGCATAGAGCATTATGGCTCAAGTCCTGGTCTGCTGATGTGTCATCAAAAACTAAGCTTTTAGCCATCCCTTTCAAGGGTAAGACCCTATTCGGGCCTGAACTGAAAGAGATCATTTCAGACATCACTGGAGGGAAAGGCCATGCCCTTCCTCAGGATAAGACGAATAAGATGAGGACCAAACAAAATAATTTTCGGAACTTCAAAGCTGGTCCCTCTACCTCTTCCCCTGCCGCAAAGCAAGAGGGGAATTTTGCTCAATACAAGTCAGTCTGGAGACCTAACCAGACTTGGAACAAGGGTAAACAGTCCAAGAAGCCCGCTGCTGCCACCAAGACAGCATGAACGGGTAGCCCACGATCCGGGACCGGATCTAGTAGGGGGTAGACTTTCTCTCTTTGCTCAGGCTTGGGCAAGAGACGTTCAGGACTCCTGGGCTTTAGAGATCGTAACCCAGGGGTATCTTCTAGATTTCAAAGATTCTCCCCCAAGGGGTAGATTCTATCTTTCTCAGTTGTCTGTAAACCAGACAAAAAGAGAGGCGTTCTTACGCTGTGTAGACGACCTATATACCATGGGAGTGATCTGCTCAGTTCCGAAAACAGAACAGGGGCAAGGGTTCTACTCCTATCTGTTTGTGGTTCCCAAAAAAGAGGGAACCTTCAGACCAATTTTGGATCTCAAGATCCTAAACAAATTCCTCAGAGTCCCATCCTTCAAGATGGAGACCATTCGGATTATTTTGCCGATGATCCAGGAGGGTCAATATATGACCACCATGGACTTAGAGGATGCATATCTACACATTCCTATCCACAAAGATCATCACCAGTTCCTCAGGTTCGCCTTTCTTGACAAGCATTACCAGTTTGTGGCTCTTCCCTTTGGGTTGGCCACGGCTCCCAGAATTTTCACAAAGGTGCTAGGGTCTCTTCTGGCGGTTCTAAGGCCACGGGGCATAGCTGTGGCGCCTTATCTGGACGATATCTTAATCCAGGCATCGACTTACCAACTAGCCAAGTCTCACACGGACATCGTGTTGGCTTTTCTAAGATCTCACGGGTGGAAGGTGAACTTAAAAAAGAGTTCACTTATCCCTCTCACAAGAGTTCCATTCCTGGGAACTCTGATAGATTCGGTGGACATGAAGATTTTTTTGACGGAGGTCAGGAAATCAAAAATTGTATCCATCTGCCGAGCTCTTAATTCCATTCCTCGGCCGTCAGTGGTTCAGTGTATGGATGTAATCGGCTTAATGGTAGCGGCAATGGACATAGTTCCGTTTGCTCGCTTACATCTCAGACCACTGCAACTATGCATGCTCAAACAGTGGAATGGGGATTATACAGATTTATCTCCTCAGATAAATCTGGACCAAGAGACCAGAGACTCTCTTCTTTGGTGGTTGTCACAGGATCATTTGTCCGAGGGAATGTGTTTCTGTAGGCCAGCGTGGGTCATAGTGACGACGGACGCCAGCCTATTGGGCTGGGGTGCAGTCTGGAATTCCCTGAAAGCACAGGGTTTGTGGACGCAGGAGGAGGCTCTCCTCCCGATAAATATTCTAGAACTGAGAGCGATATTAAACACGCTTCAGGCGTGGCCTCAGCTGGCGTCGGCCATAATAAGATTCCAGTCGGACAATATCACGACTGTAGCTTATATCAATCATCAGGGGGTAACAAAGAGAGTGATAGAGGTTACCAAAATAATTCGATGGGCAGAGGTTCACTCTTGCCATCTATCAGCAATCTATATCCCAGGAGTGGAGAACTGGGAAGCAGATTTTCTAAGTCGTCCGTCTTTTCATCCGGGGGAGTGGGAACTCCATCCAGAGGTGTTTGCACTATTGATTCAGCAATGGGGCACACCAGAATTGGATCTGATGGCGTCTCGTCAGAACACCAAACTTCCTTGTTACGGGTCCAGGTCAAGGGATCCTCAGGCAGTACTGATAGATGCTCTAGCAGTACCCTGGTCATTCAACCTGGCTTATGTGTTTCCACCATTTCCTCTCCTTCCTCGTTTGATTGCCAGAATCAAGCAGGAGAGAGCTTCAGTGATTTTGATAGCACCTGCATGGCCACGCAGGACTTGGTATGCAGACCTGGTGGACATGTCATCTCTTTCACTATGGACTCCGTCACTGAGACAGGACCTTCTGATTCAGGCTCCGTTCCAGCATCCAAATCTATTTTCTCTGCATCTGACTGCTTGGAGATTGAACACTTGATCTTATCCAAGCGGGGGTTCTCTGAGTCGGTCATAGATACCTTGATTCAGGCTCGAAAGCCTGTCACCAGGAAAATTAAGATATGTTATTGGTGCAAATCCAAAGGCTACTCATGGAGTAAGATCAGGATTCCTAGGATTTTGTCCTTTCTCCAAGAAGGATTGGAGAAGGGGCTATCAGCTAGTTCCTTAAAGGGACAGATATCTGCTTTATCAATTCTGCTGCACAAGCGTCTGGCAGATGTTCCAGACGTTCAGTCGTTCTGCCAGGCTTTAGTTAGAATCAAGCCTGTGTTTAAACCTGTTGCACCGCCATGGAGTTTGAATTTAGTTCTAAATGTTCTTCAAGGGGTTCCGTTTGAACCTATGCATGCCATAGATATTAAGCTTTTATCTTGGAAAGTTCTGTTTTTAGTTGCTATCTCTTCGGCTCGAGGAGTTTCTGAACTATCTGCATTGCAATGCGACTTGCCTTATCTTGTTTTCCATGCTGATAAGGTGGTTTTGTGTACCAAACCTGGATTCCTTCCTAAGGTTGTTACTAATAGGAATATCACTCAAGAAATAATTGTTCCTTCTCTGTGTCCTAATCCTTCCTCTAAGAAGGAGCGTCTGTTGCACAATTGGACGTGGTTCGTGCTTTGAAGTTTTACTTAAAAGCAACCAAAGATTTTCGTCAAACATCTTCTTTGTTTGTCGTTTATTCTGGAAAACGTAGAGGTCAAAAAGCTACGGCTACCTCTCTTTCTTTTTGGCTGAAAAGCATCATCCGCCTGGCATACGAGACTGCTGGACAGCAGCCTCCTGAAAGAATTACAGCTCACTCTACTAGAGTGGTGGCTTTCACATGGGCTTTTAAAAATGATGCTTCTGTTGAACAGATTTGTAAGGCTTGGTCTTCGCTTCATACGTTTTCCAAATTTTCCAAATTTTATACTTTTGCTTCTTCGGAGGCTATTTTTGGGAGAAAAGTTATTCAAGCAGTGGTGCCTTCTGTTTAACCATCTGTCTTGTCCCTCACGTTCATCTGTGTCCTGTAGCTTTGGTATTGTATCCCACAAGTAAAGGATGAATCTGTGGACTCGTCGTACCTTATAGAAGAAAAGTAAATTTATGCTTACCTGATAAATTAATTTCTTCTATGGTACGACGAGTCCACGGCCCGCCCTGTCATTTTAAGACAGATTATATTTTTTGATATTAAACTTCAGTCACCTCTTGTAGTTTCTCCTTTTTCTTCCTGTACCTTCGGTCTAATGACTGGGGGGTGGAGCTAATGGAGGAGCTATATGGACAGCTCTACTGTTGTGCTCTTTGCCACTTCCTTTTAGCAGGAGGACTATATCCCACAAGTAAAGGATAAATCCGTGGATTCGTCGTACCATAGAAGAAATTTATTTATCAGGTAAGCATAAATGTACTTTTTTTGAAGAAAAAAAAACAAACAAATGTTTTTTTATTTGATGTGAGAGATGGATACTGACGCTGATCAATCTGCTCTTTGCTCTATGTGCTTGAATGCTCAGGTTGAACCCCCTATTCCTTTTTGTCCCTCATGTGTTGAGAGGGCCTTGAGTTACAAAGAAAGGAATTTTCATGAGCAAGCCTCTTCTAAAGCGGATGCTTCTCAGGGGTCTCAAGATGAGATTCAAAGTATTTCGCAGCGGGATCCCCAAATGTCCCAAGAGATTTTACCCGCTCAAGCAGTGCCCTCTACTAATACTTTAGCTTCAAATATTTCCTTAGCTAAGGTAGTGTCTTTTTCTATTTCCGATACGTTATCTGCCTTTCCCATGTTTCAAAACAGACGTAAGAGAAGGACTGACCATGGAGTCAGTAAGGATACTGATGCATTGGTGTCATTTTAAAATTTACCCTCTCAAGAGCATGAGTTGGAGGGTTCAGAGTCTTTATCTGAGGGTGAACTTTCTGATTCTGGAAGTTCAGTTCCCTTTTCAGATTCGGAGGTGGTTTCTTTCAGGTTTAAGTTGGAACACCTCCGCCTGTTACTCAGGGAGGTATTATCAACTTTAGATGATTGTGACTCTACAGTAGTAGTGGCTCCTGAAAAGTTGTGTAAGATGGATAAATATTTTGAATCTCCCTCGAATTCAGATGTTTTTCCAATACCTAAGAAGGCTTTGGAGACTATTTCTAAGGAATGGGACAGACCAGGTATTCCTTTTTCTCCATCTCCGGTCTTTAAGAAAATGTTTCCTATAGCGGACACTATAAAGGAAAATTGGCAGACAGTACCTAAGGTGGAAGGAGCTGTTTGCACCCTGGCTAAACGTACGACTATTCCTATTGAGGATAGCTGTGCCTTTAAGAAGTTGGAAGGATTTCTTAAGAGGATTTATTCTCATCAGGGTTTTTTGTGTCAGCCTACTGCATGCATTGCTACGGTTACTAGTGCAGCATCTTATTGTTTTGACGTTCTGTCTGAGTCTCTCAGACATGAGACCCCTTTGGAGGAAATCCAGGACAGGATTAAAGCGCTGAAATTAGCTAATGCCTTTATTACTGTCAGGGTGCCAGGAATCAGACTGAGATGAGAAGTGCAAAAATAATCACACCTTTATTAATAGCAAAAAATAATAAAACTTCCACAAGTCAAATAACAAGCCAGGAGTCAAAACCAGAACTGGTAGTCAGACGAGCCGAGTCAGGAGCCAAAGCGCATAGTCAGACGAGCCGGAATCAGGAACAAGGAAAACAGCAGAGTCAGGAACAAGCCAGGGATCAGGAACCAGGAAGGACATCAGGCAGCCAGGTAATACACAGGAACTCTCACAAACAGGTCTGAGGCAACGCAAAGGCAATGCATACTGAACAGAGGCCCTTTAAATAATAAGTGATGACATCACAATTCTGAGACTGCATCCTGTCTCACATGGATGATGCACACCAGTCTGGCCATAAAAGGAAGTGCAGGAAGTGAGTAGCATCCCCCACAATGCACCATAGTCAAGAAGAGAGGTGAGTAAAATGGCTGCCAGCAGCACATGGCAAACACAACAGGGAAAAACCCTGACAGTACCCTCCCCTCAACGACCCCTCCCCCGCGGGAGGACAAAAGGCTTATTGGGGAAAAGGGCATGGAAGGTACGGAGGAGAGTGGGAGCATGAACATCAGAGGAGGGAACCCAAGAACGCTCCTCCGGACCGTAGCCCCTCCAGTGAACCAAATACTGTACACGGCCCCTGGACATACGAGAGTCAATAATGCTGCCAACCTCATACTCCTCATAGTTGTCAACAAAGATAGGACTGGGACGAGGCAACACAGTGGTAAACCGATTACAAACCAATGGTTTCAAGAGGGAGACATGAAAAACATTGGAGATGCGCATAGCAGGAGGAAGGTCATGAGCGTAAGTGACAGGATTAACCCGTCAGAGTATTCGAAAAGGACCAACATAACGTGGAGCCAATTTATTGGAAGGCACACAAAGGTTCAAGTTGCGGGAGGACAGCCAAACTCTCTCACCAACGTGGTAGGAAGGTGCAGGCAGATGCCTACGATCAGCCTGGAACTTTTGGCGCTGCATAGAACGATGAAGGCAATCCTGAATATGCACCCACGTGGAACGGAGTTGACGGAGATGCTCCTCCAAAGCCGGAATACCCTGAGACATGAATGAATCGGGCAACAAGGATGGTTGAAACCCATAATTCACCATGAACGGGGATAACTTGGAGGAAGCATTAATAGCACTATTACGAGCAAACTATGCCCAAGCTAACAGTTCAGACCAATTATTGTGGTGATCTGAGACATAGCAATGGAGGAACTGTTCCAGAACTTGATTAGACCGTTCCGCAGCCCCATTGGATTGAGGGTGATATGCCAAAGAGAAGGAAAGCTGGATCCCCATTTGAGCACAAAAGGAACGCCAAAATGTGGAGACAAACTGGCTACCCCGGTCCGACACTATCTCCTTGGGTAACCCATGTAAACGGAAGACCTCCCGGGCAAAAATCGAAGCAAGCTCCTGAGCGGTAGGCAGCTTCATCAATGGAATGCAATGTGACATTTTAGAAAAACGGTCAACCACCATAACGATAACAGTATTGCCATTGGAAACAGGGAGCTCGACAATGAAGTCCATGGAAAGATGTGTCCAAGGACGCTCACCATTAGCAATAGGTTGAAGAAGACCCACAGGAAGACGTCGAGGAGTCTTATTCTGTGCACAAACTGAGCAGGAGGCAACATATGCAGCAATATCAGAACGAAGACCTGGCCACTAGAATTGTCGAGTGACATACCAAATCATTTGGTTCCTGTCTGGGTGACCTGCAGCTTTATGATAGTGGTAAGTGTGCAAAAGTTTAGTTCGAAGATTCTCAGGAACAAAACACTTACAACTAGGTTTCTCAGGAGGTGCATTGGTTTGTGCAGCCAGGATCTGCTCCCCAAGGGAGAAGTCAAATTAGTACATATGGTAGCCAAAATATGGTCAGGAGGTATAACAGGAGTAGGTACAGACTCCTCCTTGGACAGAGGCGAAAATTGTCGAGATAGGGCATCAGCCCTAACATTCTTACTACCAGGCAGGTAGGAGACCACATAATTAAACCGAGACAAAAATAGCGCCCATCTGGCCTGTCGGGGCGACAAATGTTTTGCTTCAGATAGATAAGTTAAATTCTTGTGGTCAGTAAGAATGAGCACTGGCACCCTAGTACCCTCGAGAAGATGCCTCGATTCCTTGAGTGCCAAAATTATGGCCAGTAATTCCCTGTCGCCAATTTCATAATTGCACTCCGCTGGAGACAATTTCTTAGAGAAGAAACCACACGGATGCAAGGAACCGTCAGGCGTAGGACGTTGAGACAAGAGGGCACCTACTCCAGTCTCAGACGCATCGACCTCAAGAACCAAAGGCAGGACAGGGTTAGGATGAGCCAGAACTGGAGCGGCAGCAAAGGCAGTCTTAAGACTATCAAAGGCCTTAATGGTAGTAGGTAACCAATGGAGTGGATCATTCTCTTTACGGGTCATGTCTGTGATAGGTTTGACCAAGGTTTTTAATAAACTTTCTATAGTAATTGGCGAACCCCAAAAAACGTTGAATAGACCAAAGACCAACTGGGCGAGGCCACTGCAGAACTGCAGATAACTTGTCAGGATCCATGGAGAACCCTGCAACTGAGATAACATAACCTAGGAAGGTTACTTGAGTCTGATGAAACTCACATTTCTCGAGTTTACAAAACAGGCCATTCTCACGTAGTCTCTGAAGAACCTGTGTAACATCAGAACGATGAGCCTCAAGTGTGGGTGAGTGTATGAGGATGTCATCTAAGTACACCACAACACACTGTTGCAACATATCTCATAGGATATCATTAATAAATTCCTGAAAAACAGCAGGAGCATTACATAGGCCATTACAAGATACTCATAATGCCCGCTCCTTTTGTTAAATGCTGTATTCCATTCGTGACCCTCCTTAATCCTAACGAGATTGTACGCTTCTCTCAAAACAAGTTTAGTAAAGACCGTAGCTCCCTTGAGGCGGTCAAAGAGTTCCGTAATGAGAGGAATAGGGTAAGCGTTCTTAATGGTAAGACTATTAAGACCCCTATAATCGATACATTGTCTTAACTCGCCACCCTTTTTCTTCACAAAGAAGAAGCCAGCCCCTGGAGGAGAGCAGGATTTGCGGATGATTCCCCGCGCCAGAGCATCGGCAACATACTCCTCCATAGCACAATTCTCTGCAACAGACAGAGGGTACATTCGGCCCCGAGGAGGAATGGCTCCGGGATGCAGGTCTATGGCACAATCGTACGACCGGTGAGAAGGCAACGTACCGGCACGCACCTTGTCAAACACGTCTAGGAAAATACATTGCGGGGACCACGACAAAATTTCGGACCTGCACCAGTCAAGACTGGGATTGTGCTTTTGGAGCCAGGGATAACCCAGAACAACCGGAAAATGCGGAGAGTTTATCACCTGGAACTGAAGGGTTTCAAAATGGAGAGCCCCAACAGCCATGGACAACGGAGCAGTTTCATGAGTAATGAGTGCAGGCTGAAGGGGCCTGCCATAAATGGCCTCAATAGCAAGCGGAACAGACAGAGGCAAAACAGGAATGGAGTGCTTTGATACAAAAGCACTGTCAATGAAATAGCCCGCAGCACCGGAGTCAACAAGAGCCTGAGTGACTATGGAGGAGTCCACCCAGGAAAGGACAACCGTGACAAAAGGTTTCTCCTTAAGCGGTTCCGGGGACGAGGATAAACCACCCAAGGTCTGCCCCCGACAGGACCTTAGGTGTGAGCGTTTCCCGGCCGTGTGGGACAAGACTTCAAAAGGTGGCCCTGTAACCCACAATAGAGTTAGAGCCCCTCCCTCCTCCTACATGCTCTCTCCGCCATGGAGAGACGCGTGAATCCCAACTGCATTCGCTCAGCAGTACCTGGTGACTAAGGACCAGGAGGCATGGGAGGAGAGGGAGGCATGGGTGAGAACAAACATGTAGGAGACAACGGAACAGGAGGCTTCCGCAAGCGCTCCTTGAAAGAGGGCCTCTCGCTGAGTCTGATGTCAATTAGGATCAAAAAAGACACCAATGCCTTGAGATCCTCTTGTAAATCTCTGGCAGCAACTTTGTCTTTAATTGCATCAGAGAGCCCATGAAAGAAGGCAGCAACAAGGGCTTCATTGTTCCAACCTACCTCTCCTACAAGCGTACGGAACTCAATAGCATACTGAGCAACAGATCTTGTACCTTGCTGAATGGACAAGAGTCATTTAGCAGCAGAGGAGGAGCGAGCCGGAACATCAAATACCTTCTGAAAGGAGGCCACATATTCAGGGTAATTTGAAATCAAAGGTTTATTAGTCTCCCACAAGGGATTAGCCCAGGCAAGAGCTGTGTCAGAGAGTAACGAGATGAGAAATCCCACCTTAGCTCTGTCAGAGGGAAACGCCTGAGGTAACATCTCAAAGTAAATGCCCGTCTGGTTCAAAAACCCTCTGACCTGAATAGGATTGCCTCCATATTGCTGAGGTAGAGGTGCAGAACCGGACATGCTCCTGGTAGGCATAGGTGCAGCAGCGGAAACAGGAGCAGCCATAACTTGCAGAACACTTTGGTCCAAATGTGCAGTGCGAGTCAGCAGCGTTTGCAGGGCTAGCGCAAATTGATCCAAGCGGTGATCCTGTTCATCCATCCTGGAAATGATGGCAGGTAAAGGGGGATTATTAGCACCATCAGGATTCATGGCCTTTGCATAATGTCAGGGTGCCAGGAATCAGACTGAGACAAGAAGTGCAAAAATAATCACACCTTTATTAATAGCAAAAAATAATAAAAAGTCCACAAGTCAAATAACAAGCCAGGAGTCAAAACCAGAGCTGGTAGTCAGACGAGCCGAGTCAGGAGCCAAAGCGAATAGTCAGACGAGGCGGAATCAGGAACAAGGAAAACAGCAGAGTCAAGAACAAGCCAGGGATCAGGAACCAGGAAGGACATCAGGCAGCCAGGTAATACACAGGAACTCTCACAAACAGGTCTGAGACAACGCAAAGGCAAAGCATACTGAACAGAGGCCCTTTAAATAATAAGTGATGACATCACAATTCTGAGACTGCATCCTGTCTCACATGGATGATGCACACCAGTCTGGCCATAAAAGGAAGTACAGGAAGTGAGTAGCATCCCCCACAATGCACCATGGTCAGGAAGAAATTATTTCTGATATCACTGGAGGTAAGGGTCATCTACTTCCTCAGGATAAGAGAAACAAGCAAAAGGGACGTCAAAGTAATTTTCGTTCCTTTTGAAATTTTAAGAGTAATTCCTTCGTTTCCTCCGCCAGACAGGATGGAAACTTTACCCAGCCTAAGCCTACTTGGAGACCCAACCAGTCATGGATCAAGGGGAAGCAACCCAAGAAGCCTGCTGCTGAATCCAAGACAGCATGAAGGGTTTGCCCCTGATCCAGGGCCGGATCTGGTCGGGGGCAGACTGTCCTTATTCGTTCAGGCATGGGTAAGAGATGTTCAGGACACCTGGACTATAGAGATCGTGTCCAGGGGATACAGGCTGGAGTTCAAAGCTTTTCCTCCTCGGGGAAGGTTTATCCTTTCAAGGTTATCTGCAAACCAGATAAAAAGAGAGGCATTCTTATGTTGTGTAAGAGACCTCTCCTCCATAGGAGTTATTGTTCCAGTTCCTACTCAGGATTTTTTATTCCAATCTGTTCATAGTTCCCAAAAAGGAGGGAACTTTCAGGTCGATCTTAGACCTCAAGAGTCTAAAAAATTTCTCAGAATCTCATCATTCAAGATGGAGACTATTCGCACTATTCTGCCATTGATCCAGGAGGGTCAATTCATGACAACGGTGGACTTAAAGGATACAAATCTTCATGTTCCTATCCACAAGAAACATCACAAGTTCCTAAGATTTGCATTTCTGGAAAAACATTTCCAGTTTGTGGCTCTTCCTTTTGGGGTGGCCACAGCACCCAGAATTTTCACAAAAGTTCTGGGGTCTCTTTTGGCAGTCCTAAGACCACGGGGCATTGCAGTAGTGCCTTACCTGGACGATATTCTAATCCAGGCGCCGTCTTGCCATCAAGCAAAGTCTCATACCGACATTGCCTTAGCCTTCCTGAGAGCTCACGGGTGGAAGGTGAATTTAAAAAAGAATTCTCTAGTCCCAAAGACAAGGGTTACCTTTATGGGTACTTTAATAGATTCTGTTCAAATGAGTATTTTTCTGACAGAAGTCAGGAAATTAAAGATTATAGATACCTGTTGAGTACTTCAAACCACTCCAAATCCATCTGTGGCCCAGTGTATGGAGGTAATCGGATTGATGGTAGTGGCAATGGACATCGTCCCATTTGCTCGGTTCCATCTCAGACCTCTGCAGCTGAACATGCTCAGACAGTGGAATGGAGATTATGCGGACTTGTCTCCTCTAATAGTCATGGAGAAGGAGACAAGAGATGGTGGTCATCTTTCTTAGGGAACCTGCTTTCGCAGACCTTCCTGGGTAATTGTGACATCAGATGCCAGTCTTTTAGGATGGGGAGCCGTCTGGGGTTCTCTGAAGACTCAGGGAGTGTGGACCCGGACGGAGTCTCTTCTTCCTATCAATATTCTTGAACTGAGAGCTTCTGGCCTGGCCTCAGTTGGCCTCGGTCCGGTTCATCAGATTTCATTCGGACAACATAATGACTGTCGCCTACATCAATCATCAGGGAGGAACGAGGAGTTCCTTGGCGATGTCAAAAGTATCCAAGATCATTCGTTGGGCGGAGAGCCACTCTTGTCATCTGTCAGCAATCCACATCCCAGGGGTGGACAACTGGGAGGCGGATTTTCTAAGCAGACAGACTTTCCATCCGGGCGAGTGGTAACTTCATCCAGAAGTGTTCTCAAGTCTGACCTTCAAATGGGGTCAACCGGAGTTGGATCTCATGGCATCTCGACAGAATGCCAAGCTTCCGAGGTACGGGTCGAGGTCCAGGTCGAGGTCCAGGGATCCGCAGGCGGAACTGATAGATGCTCTGGCAGTTCCTTGGTCCTTCAAGCTAGCATACCTGTTTCCCCCTTTTGCACTTCTTCCTCGGGTCATTGCTCGAATCAAACAGGAGAAGGCTCCGGTGATCCTCATCGCTCCTGTCTGGCCTTGCAGGACTTGGTATGCGAACCTGGTAGACATGTCGTCTCTACCACCCTGGGGACTTCCGCTGAGGAAGGATCTTCTCATTCAAGGTCCCTTCCTTCACCCAAATCTAGTTTCTCGAAGCTGACTGCTTGGAGATTGAAAGTTTGATTTTGTCAAAATGAGGTTTTTCTGATGCGTTCATTGAGACCTTGGTTCAGGCTCGTAAGCCGGTAACTAGAAAGATTTACCACAAGATATGGCGTAAAAAATTTTGTTGGTGCGAATCTAATGGCTACTTGTGGAGTAAGATTAAGATTCCGAGAATTTTAGCTTTTCTACAAGAGGGATTGGAGAAGGGTTTGTCGACTAGTTCCTTAAAGGGTCAGATTTCAGCTTTGTTGGTGTTACTACATAAACGTCTGGCAGAGGTTCCAGATGTTCAATCTCTTTGTCAGGCTCTGGTCAGGATCAGACCTGTATTTAAGCCTATTGCTCCTCCTCCATGGAGTCTTAATTTGGTTATTAATGTTCTTCAAGGGGTTCCATTTGAACCTATGCATTCCTTAGACATTAAACTTCTGTCTTGGAAAGTTTTATTTCTGGTAGCTATTTCTTCTGCTCGTAGAGTGTCTGAGCTCTTGGCATTGCAATGCGCTTCCCCTTATCTAATTTTTCATGCAGATAAGGTTGTCTTGCGTACCAAGTTGGGTTTTCTTCCTAAGGTTGTTTCGGACCGAAACATTAACCAGGAGATCGGTGTACCTTCGTTGTATCCGAATCCTTCTATTCAGAAGGAGCGTCTTTTGCACAATCTTGATGTTGTTCGTGCTTTAAAATTTTATTTACAGGCGACAAAGGATTTTCGTCAGTCTTCTTCTTTATTTGTTGTTTTCTCTGGGAAACAAAGGGGTCAAAAGGCGAAAGCTACTTTGCTTTCTTTCTGGTTGAGGAGTATCATTCACTTTCCTTATGAGACCACTGGGAAACAGCCTCCTGAGAGGATTTACGGCTCATTCTACTAGAGCTGTGGCTTCTTCTTGGGCATTCAAGAATGAAGCGACTGTTGAACAGAATTGTAAAGCTGCTACTTGGTCCTCTCTTCACACTTTTTCTAAATTTGACAATTTTGGGAGGCGGCTTTTGGGAGAAAGGTTCTTCAAGCAGTGGTGCCTTCTGTTTAGGTATCCTGTCTTGTCCCTCCCGTATCATCTGTGTCCTCTAAGCTTGGGTATTGTATCCCATAAGTAATGAAAATGATCTGTGGACTCGTCATGTCCTTAAGAAGAAAAGAAAATTTATTCTTACCTGATAAATTTGTTTCCTCTTGGACATGACGAGTCCACGGCCCGCCCTGTCTGTTTAGACAGGATGTTATTTTTCTGAACTTCAGACACCTCTGCACCTTTGGTTTTTCCTTTCTCTTCCTAACTTCGGTCGAATGACTGGGTTGGAGGGGAAGGGAGGGACTATTTAACAGCTTTGCTGTAGGTGCTCTTTGCCGCCTCCTGCAGGCAGGAGGAGAATATCCCATAAGTAATGAAGATGATCCGTGGACTCGTCATGTCCAAGAGGAAACAAATTTATCAGGTAAGAATACATTTTCTTTTTAACAGATCTTGTACCTTGCTGAATGGACATGAGTCATTTAGCAGCAGAGGAGGAGCGAGACGGAACATCAAATACCCTTTGAAAGGAGGCCACATATTCAGGGTAATTTGAAATCACAGGTTTATTAGTCTCCCACAAGGGATTAGCCCAGGCAAGAGCTGTGTCAGAAAGTAACGAGATGAGAAATCCCACCTTAGCTCTGTCAGAGGGAAACGCCTGAGGTAACATCTCAAAGTAAATGCCCATCTGGTTCAAAAACCCTCTGACCTGAATAGGATCGCCTCCATATTGCTGAGGTAGAGGTGCAGAACCGGACATGCTCCTGGTAGGCATAGGTGCAGCAGCGGAAACAGGAGCAGCCATAACTTGCAGAACACTTTGGTCCAAATGTGCAGTGCGAGTCAGCAGCGTTTGCAGGGCTAGTGCAAATTGATCCAAGCGGTGATCCTGTTCATCCATCCTGGAAATGATGGCAGGTAAAGGGGGATTATTAGCACCATCAGGATTCATGGCCTTTGCATAATGTCAGGGTGCCAGGAATCAGACTGAAACAAGAAGTGCAAAAATAATCACACCTTTATTAATAGCAAAAAATAATAAAAAGTCCACAAGTCAAATAACAAGCCAGGAGTCAAAACCAGAGCTGGTAGTCAGACGGGCCGAGTCAGGAGCCAAAGCGAATAGTCAGACGAGCCGGAATCAGGAACAAGGAAAACAGCAGAGTCAAGAACAAGCCAGGGATCAGGAACCAGGAAGGACATCAGGCAGCCAGGTAATACACAGGAACTCTCACAAACAGGTCTGAGACAACGCAAAGGCAAAGCAACTGAACAGAGGCCCTTTAAATAATAAGTGATGACATCACAATTCTGAAACTGCATCCTGTCTCACATGGATGATGCACACCAGTCTGGCCATAAAAGGAAGTACAGGAAGTGAGTAGCATCCCCCACAATGCACCATGGTCAGGAAGAGAGGTGAGTAAAATAGCTGCCAGCAGCACATGGCAAACACAACAGGGAAAAACCCTGACAATTACTGATGCTTGGTTGCAAATTACTAAATTAGCTGCAAAGACTTTGGGGTTTTCTATCTTGGCCCGCAGAGTCTTGTGGTTAAAACCCTGGGCTGTGGATGTGTCTTCCAAGTCTTAGCTTCTCACAATTCCTTACAAGGGAAAGACCTTGTTTGGACCTGGCCTAAAAGAAATTATTTCTGATATCACTGGAGGTAAGGGTCATCTACTTCCTCAGGATAAGAGAAACAAGCAAAATGGACGTCAAAGTAATTTTCGTTCCTTTTGAAATTTCAAGAGTAATTCCTTTGTTTCCTCCGCCAGACAGGATGGAAACTTTACCCAGCCTAAGCCTACTCGGAGACCCAATCAGTCTTGGGTCAAGGGGAAGCAACCCAAGAAGCCTGCTGCTGAATCCAAGACAGCATGAAGGGTTTGCCCCTGATCCAGGGCCGGATCTGGTCGGGGGCAGACTGTCCTTATTCGTTCAGGCATGGGTAAGAGATGTTCAGGACACCTGGACTATAGAGATTGTGTCCAGGGGATACAGGCTGGAGTTCAAAGCTTTTCCTCCTCTGGGAAGGTTTATCCTTTCAAGGTTATCTGCAAACCAGATAAAAAGAGAGGCGTTCTTATGTTGTGTAAGAGACCTCTCCTCCATAGGAGTTATTGTTCCAGTTCCTACTCAGGAACAAGGAGAAGGTTTTTATTCCAATCTATTCATAGTTCCCAAAAAGGAGGGAACTTTCAGGTCGATCTTAGACCTCAAGAGTCTAAACAAATTTCTCAGAATCTCATCATTCAAGATGGAGACTATTCGCACTATTCTGCCATTGATCCAGGAGGGTCAATTCATGACAACGGTGGACTTAAAGGATACAAATCTTCATGTTCCTATCCACAAGGAACATCACAAGTTCCTAAGATTTGCATTTCTGGACAAACATTTCCAGTTTGTGGCTCTTCCTTTTGGGTTGGCCACAGCACCCAGAATTTTCACAAAAGTTCTGGGGTCTCTTTTGGCAGTCCTAAGACCATGGGGCACTGCAGTAGTGCCTTACCTGGACGATATTCTAATCCAGGCGCCGTCTTGCTATCAAGCAAAGTCTCATACCGACATTGCCTTAGCTTTCCTGAGAGCTCACGGGTCGAAGGTGAATTTAAAAAAGAATTCTCTAGTCCCAAAGACAAGGGTTACCTTTATGGGTACTTTAATAGATTCCGTTCAAATGAGTATTTCTTTCATGTAATTAGCAAGAGTCCATGAGCTAGTGACGTATGGGATATACATTCCTACCAGGAGGGGCAAAGTTTCCCAAACCTTAAAATGCCTATAAATACACCCCTCACCACACCCAAAATTTAGTTTTACAATCTTTGCCTTCCATGGAGGTGGTGAAGTTAGTTTGTGCTAGATTCTACGTTGATATGCGCTTCGCAGCAGGCTGGAGCCCGGTTTTCCTCTCAGAGTGCATTGAATGTCAGAGGGATGTGAAGAGAGTATTGCCTATTTGAATTCAATGGTCTCCTTCTACGGGATCTATTTCATAGGTTCTCTGTTATCGGTCGTAGAGATTCATCTCTTACCTCCCTTTTCAGATCGACGATATACTCTTATATACTATTACCTCTACTGATTCTCGTTTCAGTACTGGTTTGGCTATCTACTATATGTAGATGAGTGTCTTAGGGTAAGTAAGTCTTATTTTATTATGACACTCTAAGCTATGGTTGGGCAGTTTCTATGTAAAGTTCTAAATATATGTCTTTAAACTTATATTTGCCATGATTCAGGATAATCAGTATTCCTTTAAAATTCAGACTGTCAGTTTCATTATTTGGGATAATGCATTTTAATTCAATTTATTTTTCTTTACCTTGAAAATTTTCAATTGATCATTTTTCCCTGTGTGCTGTTAGGCTCGCGGGGGCAGAAAATGTTTCTTTTTATTGCGTCATTCTTGGCGCAGACTTTTTTGCGCAAAAATTTCGTCATTTCCGGCGCCGTAGTTGACGCCGGAAGTTGTATTCTGTTAATATGTCATTTTTGACGCATGTGTATTCAGACATTTTTTTGCGCCAACAAATGTGGGCGTCTGTTCTGGCGTCAGAGGATGTGGCGTCATACTTGGCGCCAAATATATGAGCGTTGTATTTAGCGCCAATAATGTGGGCGTCATATTTGGCGGCAAAAAATGTGGGCGTATTTTTTGTTTCACTTTTTTTCCTCACATTATTTAAACCTCACTTTTTTATTGCTTCTGGTTTCTAGAAGCTTATTATTTTGCATTCTTTTCCCATTCCTGAAACTGTCATTTAAGGAATTTGATAATTTTGCTTTAAATATTGTTTTTTTCTATTACATATTGCAAGATTTCACTGTTCCTGTTTCAAAACAATCTAAGAGGATTCCTGTTGACTGAGTTCAGTCCTACCAAAGCTAAGTTCATTTATTTTAAATGTTATGAATGTTTATCTTTAGCTATGGTTTGTAATAAGTTATCATGATAAACTTTTACATGCAGAATCCATTAGTATTTATGCTTTATATATTGCCATTCTTTTTACATCTTATGTACAAGAAATATTTAGAAGATTTATAAGAGATATTTGTCTGACATCGTGCCTTCTAATAAAATTTTTAGGTCTTTTTCAATCTTCTTTTTTAATTATTGAAGTTTCAAATGACTAACAACATACTGATTTATCCTTCTCTGATGATGTTTTTTCTCATTCAGAATTTTCTTCATCAGATATTGACACTAACAAATCTACTTTTTTATTTTTTATTTTTATTAAAGTACATTTCTCCAACATAGGTGTGTCCGGTCCACGGCGTCATCCTTACTTGTGGGATATTCTCTTCCCCAACAGGAAATGGCAAAGAGCCCAGCAAAGCTGGTCACATGATCCCTCCTAGGCTCCGCCTACCCCAGTCATTCTCTTTGCCGTTGTACAGGCAACATCTCCACGGAGATGGCTTAGAGTTTTTTAGTGTTTAACTGTAGTTTTTATTATTCAATCAAGAGTTTGTTATTTTGAAATAGTGCTGGTATGTACTATTTACTCAGAAACAGAAAAGAGATGAAGATTTCTGTTTGTATGAGGAAAATGATTTTAGCAACCGTAACTAAAATCCATGGCTGTTCCACACAGGACTGTTGAGAGCAATTAACTTCAGTTGGGGGAACAGTGTGCAGTCTCTTGCTGCTTGAGGTATGACACATTCTAACAAGACGATGTAATGCTGGAAGCTGTCATTTTCCCTATGGGATCCGGTAAGCCATGTTTATTACGATCATAAATAAGGGCTTCACAAGGGCTTATTAAGACTGTAGACTGTTTCTGGGCTAAATCGATTCATTATTAACACATATTTAGCCTTGAGGAATCATTTTATCTGGGTATTTTGATATAATAATATCGGCAGGCACTGTATTAGACACCTTATTCCTTAGGGGCTTTCCCTAAGCTTAAGCAGAGCCTCATTTTCGCGCCGGTGTGGCGCACTTGTTTTTGAGAGGCATGGCATGCAGTCGCATGTGAGAGGAGCTCTGATACTTAGAAAAGACTTTCTGAAGGCGTCATTTGGTATCGTATTCCCCTTTGGGCTTGGTTGGGTCTCAGCAAAGCAGATACCAGGGACTGTAAAGGGGTTAAAGTTTAAAACGGCTCCGGTTCCGTTATTTTAAGGGTTAAAGCTTCCAAATTTGGTGTGCAATACTTTTAAGGCTTTAAGACACTGTGGTGAAAATTTGGTGAATTTTGAACAATTCCTTCATGTTTTTTCGCAACTGCAGTAATAAAGTGTGTTCAGTTTAAAATTTAAAGTGACAGTAACGGTTTTATTTTAAAACGTTTTTGTACTTTGTTATCAAGTTTATGCCTGTTTAACATGTCTGAACTACCAGATAGACTGTGTTCTGAATGTGGGGAAGCCAGAATTCCTATTCATTTAAATAAATGTGATTTATGTGATAATGACAATGATGCCCAAGATGATTCCTCAAGTGAGGGGAGTAAGCATGGTACTGCATCATTCCCTCCTTCGTCTACACGAGTCTTGCCCACTCAGGAGGCCCCTAGTACATCTAGCGCGCCAATTCTCCTTACTATGCAACAATTAACGGCTGTAATGGATAATTCTGTTAAAAACATTTTAGCCAAAATGAACCCTTGTCAGCGTAAGCGTGGCTGCTCTGTTTTAGATACTGAAGAGCATGACGACGCTGATATTAATATCTCTGAAGGGCCCCTAACCCAGTCTGATGGGGCCAGGGAGGTTTTGTCTGAGGGAGAAATTACTGATTCAGGGAACATTTCTCAACAGGCTGAACTTGATGTGATTGCATTTAAATTTAAGTTGGAACATCTCTGCATTCTGCTTAAGGAGGTATTATCCACTCTGGATGATTGTGAAAAGTTGGTCATCCCAGAGAAACTATGTAAAATGGACAAGTTCCTAGAGGTGCCGGGGCTCCCAGAAGCTTTTCCTATACCCAAGCGGGTGGCGGACATTGTTAATAAAGAATGGGAAAGGCCCGGTATTCCTTTCGTCCCTCCCCCCATATTTAAAAAATTGTTTCCTATGGTCGACCCCAGAAAGGACTTATGGCAGACAGTCCCCAAGGTCGAGGGAGCGGTTTCCACTTTAAACAAACGCACCACTATACCCATAGAGGATAGTTGTGCTTTCAAAGATCCTATGGATAAAAAATTAGAAGGTTTGCTTAAAAAGATGTTTGTTCAGCAGGGTTACCTTCTACAACCAATTTCATGCATTGTCCCTGTCGCTACAGCCGCATGTTTCTGGTTCGATGAGCTGATAAAGACGCTCGATAGTGATTCTCCTCCTTATGAGGAGATTATGGACAGAATCAATGCTCTCAAATTGGCTAATTCTTTCACCCTAGACGCCACTTTGCAATTGGCTAGGTTAGCGGCTAAGAATTCTGGGTTTGCTATTGTGGCGCGCAGAGCGCTTTGGTTGAAATCTTGGTCGGCTGATGCGTCTTCCAAGAACAAGCTACTAAACATTCCTTTCAAGGGGAAAACGCTGTTTGGCCCTGACTTGAAAGAGATTATCTCTGATATCACTGGGGGTAAGGGCCACGCCCTTCCTCAGGATCGGCCTTTCAAGGCAAAAAATAGACCTAATTTTCGTCCTTTTCGTAAAAACGGACCAGCCCAAAGTGCTACGTCCTCTAAGCAAGAGGGTAATACTTCTCAAGCCAAGCCAGCTTGGAGACCAATGCAAGGCTGGAACAAGGGAAAGCAGGCCAAGAAACCTGCCACTGCTACCAAGACAGCATGAAATGTTGGCCCCCGATCCGGGACCGGATCTGGTGGGGGGCAGACTCTCTCTCTTCGCTCAGGCTTGGGCAAGAGATGTTCTGGATCCTTGGGCGCTAGAAATAGTCTCCCAAGGTTATCTTCTGGAATTCAAGGGACTTCCCCCAAGGGGGAGGTTCCACAGGTCTCAGTTGTCTTCAGACCTCATAAAAAGACAGGCGTTCTTACATTGTGTAGAAGACCTGTTAAAAATGGGAGTGATTCATCCTGTTCCATTAAGAGAACAAGGGATGGGGTTCTACTCCAATCTGTTCATAGTTCCCAAAAAAGAGGGAACGTTCAGACCAATCTTAGATCTCAAGATCTTAAACAAGTTTCTCAAGGTTCCATCGTTCAAGATGGAAACCATTCGAACTATTCTTCCTTCCATCCAGGAAGGTCAATTCATGACCACGGTGGATTTAAAGGATGCGTATCTACATATTCCTATCCACAAGGAACATCATCGGTTCCTAAGGTTCGCATTCCTGGACAAACATTACCAGTTCGTGGCGCTTCCTTTCGGATTAGCCACTGCTCCAAGGATTTTCACAAAGGTACTAGGGTCCCTTCTAGCTGTGCTACGACCAAGGGGCGTTGCGGTAGTACCTTACTTGGACGACATTTTGATTCAAGCGTCGTCCCTTCCTCAAGCAAAGGCTCACACGGACATCGTCCTGGCCTTTCTCAGATCTCACGGATGGAAAGTGAACGTGGAAAAGAGTTCTCTATCCCCGTCAACAAGGGTTCCCTTCTTGGGAACAATTATAGACTCCTTAGAAATGAGGATTTTTCTGACAGAGGTCAGAAAAACAAAACTTCTAGACTCTTGTCGGATACTTCATTCCGTTCCTCTTCCTTCCATAGCTCAGTGCATGGAAGTGATCGGGTTGATGGTAGCGGCAATGGACATAGTTCCTTTTGCGCGCATTCATCTAAGACCATTACAACTGTGCATGCTCAGTCAGTGGAATGGGGACTATACAGACTTGTCTCCGAAGATACAAGTAAATCAGAGGACCAGAGACTCACTCCGTTGGTGGCTGTCCCTGGACAACCTGTCACAAGGGATGACATTCCGCAGACCAGAGTGGGTCATTGTCACGACCGACGCCAGTCTGATGGGCTGGGGCGCGGCCTGGGGATCCCTGAAAGCTCAGGGTCTTTGGTCTCGGGAAGAATCTCTTCTACCGATAAATATTCTGGAACTGAGAGCGATATTCAATGCTCTCAAGGCTTGGCCTCAGCTAGCGAGGACCAAGTTCATACGGTTTCAATCAGACAACATGACAACTGTTGCGTACATCAACCATCAGGGGGGAACAAGGAGTTCCCTAGCGATGGAAGAAGTGACCAAAATCATTCTATGGGCGGAGTCTCACTCCTGCCACCTGTCTGCTATCCACATCCCAGGAGTGGAAAATTGGGAAGCGGATTTTCTGAGTCGTCAGACATTGCATCCGGGGGAGTGGGAACTCCATCCGGAAATCTTTGCCCAAGTCACTCACCTGTGGGGCATTCCAGACATGGATCTGATGGCCTCTCGTCAGAACTTCAAAGTTCCTTGCTACGGGGCCAGATCCAGGGATCCCAAGGCGGCTCTAGTGGATGCACTAGTAGCACCTTGGACCTTCAAACTAGCTTATGTGTTCCCGCCATTTCCTCTCATCCCCAGGCTGGTAGCCAGGATCAATCAGGAGAGGGCGTCGGTGATCTTGATAGCTCCTGCGTGGCCACGCAGGACTTGGTATGCAGATCTGGTGAATATGTCATCGGCTCCACCTTGGAAGCTACCTTTGAGACGAGACCTTCTTGTTCAGGGTCCGTTCGAACATCCGAATCTGGTTTCACTCCAGCTGACTGCTTGGAGATTGAACGCTTGATTTTATCGAAGCGAGGATTCTCAGATTCTGTTATCAATACTCTTGTTCAGGCCAGAAAGCCTGTAACTAGAAAGATTTACCACAAAATTTGGAAAAAATATATCTGTTGGTGTGAATCTAAAGGATTCCCTTGGGACAAGGTTAAGATTCCTAGGATTCTATCCTTCCTTCAAGAAGGATTGGAAAAAGGATTATCTGCAAGTTCCCTGAAGGGACAGATTTCTGCCTTGTCGGTGTTACTTCACAAAAAGCTGGCAGCTGTGCCAGATGTTCAAGCCTTTGTTCAGGCTCTGGTTAGAATCAAGCCTGTTTACAAACCTTTGACTCCTCCTTGGAGTCTCAATTTAGTTCTTTCAGTTCTTCAGGGGGTTCCGTTTGAACCCTTACATTCCGTTGATATTAAGTTATTATCTTGGAAAGTTTTGTTTTTAGTTGCAATTTCTTCTGCTAGAAGAGTTTCAGAATTATCTGCTCTGCAGTGTTCTCCTCCTTATCTGGTGTTCCATGCAGATAAGGTGGTTTTACGTACTAAACCTGGTTTTCTTCCAAAAGTTGTTTCTAACAAAAACATTAACCAGGAGATTATCGTACCTTCTCTGTGTCCGAAACCAGTTTCAAAGAAGGAACGTTTGTTGCACAATTTGGATGTTGTTCGCGCTCTAAAATTCTATTTAGATGCTACAAAGGATTTTAGACAAACATCTTCCTTGTTTGTTGTTTATTCAGGTAAAAGGAGAGGTCAAAAAGCAACTTCTACCTCTCTCTCTTTTTGGATTAAAAGCATCATCAGATTGGCTTACGAGACTGCCGGACGGCAGCCTCCCGAAAGAATCACAGCTCATTCCACTAGGGCTGTGGCTTCCACATGGGCCTTCAAGAACGAGGCTTCTGTTGATCAGATATGTAGGGCAGCGACTTGGTCTTCACTGCACACTTTTACCAAATTTTACAAGTTTGATACTTTTGCTTCTTCTGAGGCTATTTTTGGGAGAAAGGTTTTGCAAGCCGTGGTGCCTTCCATTTAGGTGACCTGATTTGCTCCCTCCCTTCATCCGTGTCCTAAAGCTTTGGTATTGGTTCCCACAAGTAAGGATGACGCCGTGGACCGGACACACCTATGTTGGAGAAAACAGAATTTATGTTTACCTGATAAATTTCTTTCTCCAACGGTGTGTCCGGTCCACGGCCCGCCCTGGTTTTTTAATCAGGTCTGATAATTTATTTTCTTTAACTACAGTCACCACGGTACCATATGGTTTCTCCTATGCAAATATTCCTCCTTAACGTCGGTCGAATGACTGGGGTAGGCGGAGCCTAGGAGGGATCATGTGACCAGCTTTGCTGGGCTCTTTGCCATTTCCTGTTGGGGAAGAGAATATCCCACAAGTAAGGATGACGCCGTGGACCGGACACACCGTTGGAGAAAGAAATTTATCAGGTAAACATAAATTCTGTTTTGTTCTTTGTTGAAAAGGTGTTGATTATTTTGGATATTAAGGTAACTAGTTCTTTTCCAATTCCTCATACTAGGGAATGGAATAGGCTGAGAATTTTCTTCTTCAAAGGTTTTAAACTATATTCTTTGCCGGCAGTTAAATTCAATTTGGAGGGTTCTCCAATTTATTGGGGCTATCTCTACTCCTACTATAGCAAAATAGTATTTATTTTCCTTTAGATGGTTGTATCTTATTTATGGAAAATTATTTAGTTTCAGGTACTTTTCTTGGACCTGTGATTTATTTGGATGTTGCAATTGCTTCATTTTTTCTACTTTAAGATCAAGTATCAGATTATGATTTATTTTAGCATTGTTAAAGGGACAAAATTTACTAGACTAGGTGCTGTTGCATTTGTCTTGTTATTTTGCATTTATTGATTATGCAAGTCCACTGTATTGACTGGTCCTTTAACTGGACTATCATGCTAATAATTTCATTTTTGTCTTCATTTTATTGAATATTTTCGCAAATGAGGTTTGATCTATGTCTTTAGCTGTTTTAGCTAGAAGAATTTTGTGATTTCTAAAAATCCATATTTCTTTTGTTCTAAGATAATCAATTATTTGTTTTATAATTGGATTCAATTCTTAACTGTTACTCTGGGCTTCAAGATTGAGTTCTAAGACTAAAACTTTAAGCTTATACTAGTTTGGTTGTTCTTATTAAGGAACGAATTCCTGAATTCTTTCCCAAGTAACATGATTTTAATTGGAAATTTCGAAATCAGCTCCCTAAAATTGCGATGTACGTGCCGTATTCCAGCTTGGCTGGCAAGGGGCAGGTTAAGACTTTTTTGAAATTTATTTGGTTCTATTCGGTCCAAATTTCTTTGATTTTATTCCAGTAAGGCTAACACTTTCTTTAAGTGTGTTTCGGTCCTATATATTTTGGGTACTGTTAAAGCATGGCTGATCACCCGTGGGGTTCAAGCGCTGCTCAGACCTGGAATCTTCTGGGGTATTTCTTCCAGTTCCATTTTTAGGAACTGGGTTTTGGAGTTTTATTCAAACTATTCTGCCTTTTTTTTTTTTTTTGGTCAGTGATAGCATTATTTGTTTTCATTAGATACAATAAATGCATATTTTCATTTTTCTGTTTTCATTCAGATTATTTTCTGAGGATGCGGAATCTCATATGATTCACTTTGTTCTTCCAGGACATAGTTAGAGGATCTTTTTTTCAAAAGCTCTTGATTCCTCACACAAGGGTCACCTTTTTAGGTTTCCAGATAGTTTGTGTCTCTATTAGACAAGGGACAATTTTATTGGGTTCAGTCTGTCGGTACCTTTAGTCTCTATTATTTCCTTCAGTTGCTATATATGCATAGAAGTTTTAGGTCTTATGGCCACAGCATTGGATTCAATTCCCTTTGCTCATTTTCAATAGAAACAACCTTTCCAGTTTTTTATGCTGAATTATGGTGCAGGGATTCTAGGATTTCGCATTTTAAATATTTTAGAACCTATTATTTATCTCTCTTGATTTGGTGGTTAAGATCACCATCATTTAGTTCTACAGGGCTCTTCCGTTTCTTTCAACCTGGACCATGATCTCTACAGATGTGAGTCTTTTTGGTTGGGAGGTTGTCTGAGGATCTCTGTCAGCACAAGGGGTTTGGAAATCTCAGGAGGCGAGATTACCATTTGATATTTTAGAACTCCGTGCTTTCTCAGAGTTTTTCAGTTAGTTTCTTTTTGAAGAAGAGACGTTTATTGTTTTTCAGACAATATCACAACTATGGTGTATGTTAATCATCAGGGTAGGACTATCAGTCCTTAGGCTGTGACAGAAGTGTCTCGGATATTAGCTTGGGCTAAATCCAGCTCCTATCTAAATTCTGTGGGGGTTTTTCCCAGGTATAAGATATTTGGGAAGCGGATTATCTCTGTTAATCAAGCTTTACTTCCGGGAGAATGGTCTCTCTTACCCAGATATGTTTTTCAATTTTTTCAGATGTGAGCATTTCTAGAAATAGATCTGTTGGCATCTCATCTGAATAAAGATCTTCCCGGGGGCCTATTCAGGTCCGGGGATCTTCAGGCGGAAGTAGTGTATGCATTGACATTTCTTTGGAATTATCTTTTTGCCTATTTCTTTCCACCTCTAGTTCTTCTTCCAAAGTGATTTCCAAAATTCTTATGGAGTATTTGTTTGTTATGCTGGTGGCTCCAGCAAGGCCTCTCAGGTTTTGGTATGCGGCTCTCATTCGGATGGCCAGTTGCCAACCTTGGACACTTCCGTATAAACCAGACCTTCTTTCTCAAGGCCCATTTTTTCCATCAGGATCTCAAATCATTAAATTTGAAGGGATGGAGATTGAACGCTTGGTTTTTAGTCATAGAGGTTTCTCTGACTCATTGATTAATACTATGTTTCAGGCTCGTAAATCTGTCTCTAGAAAGATTTATTATTGAGTCTGGAATACCTACTTTTCTTGGCATTCTTTTAAAATTCATAGAATTTTATTATTTTTTCAGGTTGGTTTGGATAAGGTTTTGTCTTCAGTTCTTTGGTAGGACAAATCTCTACTCTTTCTGTTCTTTTTTCACAGAAAGATTGCTAATCATCCTGATATTCATTGTGTTGTACAGGCTTTGGTCCATATCAAGCCTGTCATTAATTCAATCTCTCCTCTTTGGAGTCTCAATTTGGTGCTGAGGGCTTTACAGGCTCCTCCGTTTGAAACTATGCATTTTCTGTACATTAAATTACTTTCTTGGAAAAGTATTGTTCCTTTTGGTTCTTTCTTCTGCTAGACGAATTTTTGAGTTATCTGCTCTTTTTTGTGAATATCTTTTTCTGATTTTTCATCAGGATAAGGCAGTGTTACTTCCTGATATTCATCATTTTGTTCAGGTTTTGATTTGTATCAAACCTGTCATTAAGCCAATTTCTCCTCCTTGGAGTCTTAAAGGGACAGTATACACACATTTTCATATAACTGCATGTAATAGACACTACTATAAAGAATAAGATGCACAGATACTGATATAAAAATCCAATATAAAACTGTTTAAAAACTTACTTAGAAGCTGTCAGTTTGGCTCTGTTGAAAAGGTAGCTGGAAAGCCCACTGCAAGTGGCAAATAAGACACTCCCCCCCTCCCCCTTCTTTTACATATGAAAAGACCCTTTACACAAACAGGAGCAAGCTGGAGAAGGTAGCTGACAGTATTCACATAAAACTTTAGGGCTTGGTTAGGAGTCTGAAAATCAGAGCAATGTTATTTAAAAATAAGCAAAACTATACATTTATTTAAAAAAAAACCTTTATGGGCTATATAAATAGATCATCTACAAAACATTTATGCAAAGAAAAAATGAGTGTATAATGTCCCTTTAATTGGGTTCTGAAGGTTTTTCAGGCTCTTCTATTTGAGCATATGCTTGCTCTGGACATTAATTACTTTCATGGAAAGTATTGTTCTTTTTGGACATCTCTTCAGCTAGAACAGTTTTTGAATTATCTGTTCTTTCTTGTGAATCTCTTTTTTCTGATTTTTTTCATCAGGATAAGGTGGTTTTTGCTGTCCTCATTTCAATTCTTACCTAAAGTTGTATATTCTAACAAACATTAGGGAGGAATTATTGTTTCTCCAACATTGGTGTGTCCGGTCCACGGCGTCATCCTTACTTGTGGGATATTCTCTTCCCCAACAGGAAATGGCAAAGAGTCCCAGCAAAGCTGGCCATATAGTCCCTCCTAGGCTCCGCCCACCCCCGTCATTCTCTTTGCCGTTGCACAGGCAACATCTCCACGGAGATGGTTGAGTTTTTTGGTGATTTAATGTAGTTTTTATTCTTCTATCAAGTGTTTGTTATTTTAAAATAGTGCTGGTATGTACTATTTACTCTGAAACAGAAAAGGATGAAGATTTCTGTTTGTAAGAGGAAGATGATTTTAGCAGACAGTAGCTAAAATCGATTGCTGTTTCCACACAGGACTGTTGAGATGAAGTAACTTCAGTTGGGGGAAACAGTTAGCAGACTTTTTCTGCTTAAAGGTATGACTAGCCATATTTCTAACAAGACTGAGTAATGCTGGAAGGCTGTCATTTCCCCTCATGGGGACCGGTAAGCCATTTTCTTAGTTAAACATATAAGAATAAAGGGCTTAAAAAAAGGGCTAAAAAACTGGTAGACATTTTTATGGGCTAATTCGATTGCTTTATTGGGGCATATTATTCAGATTCTAGCTAATAATTGGCATTATAATCTTGGGGAACGTTTAAAAAATGGCAGGCACTGTGTTGGACACCTTTTTTAGTCAGGGGGCCTTTCTAGTTATAGACTGAGCCTCATTTTCGCGCCATTACTGCGCAGTTGTTTTTGGAGAGCAGGGCATGCAGATGCATGTGTGAGGATCTAAGAATCACTAAAAAAGCTTCTAGAAGGCGTCATTTGGTATCGTATTCCCCTCTGGGCTTGGTTGGGTCTCAGCAAAGACTATAGCTGGGACTGTATAGGGGTTAAATTTAAAAACGGCTCCGGTTCCGTTATTTTAAGGGTTAAAGCTCTGAAATTTGGCGTGCAATACTTTTAATGCTTTAAGACACTGTGGTGAAATTTTGGTAATTTTTGAACAATTCCTTCATACTTTTTCACATATTCAGTAATAAAGTGTTTTCAGTTTGAAATTTAAGACAATAACGGTTTTATTTTAAAACGTTTTTTGTGCTTTGTTGACAAGTTTAAGCCTGTTTAACATGTCTGTACCTTCAGATAAGCTATGTTCTATATGTATGAAAGCCAATGTGTCTCCCCATTTAAATTTATGTGATAATTGTGTCATAGCGTCCAAACAAAGTAAGGACAGTAATGCCACAGATAATGATATTGCCCAGGATGATTCCTCAAATGAGGGGAGTAAACATGATACTACATCATCCCCTACTGTGTCTACACCAGTTTTGCCCACACAGGAGGCCCCTAGTACATCTAGTGCGCCAATACTTATTACCATGCAACAATTAACGGCTGTAATGGATAACTCTATAGCAAATCTTTTATCCAAAATGCCTATTTATCAGAGAAAGCGTGATTGCTCTGTTTTAAACACTGAAGAGCAAGAGGGCGCTGATGATAATTGTTCTGACATACCCTCACACCAATCTCAAGGAGAAATCTCAGATTCAGAAAAAAATTCTCATCAAGCTGAACCTGATGTTGTGACTTTTAAATTTAAATTAGAACATCTCCGCGCACTGCTTAAGGAGGTGTTATCTACTCTGGATGATTGTGGCAATTTGGTCATTCCAGAGAAATTATGTAAGATGGACAAGTTCCTAGAGGTTCCGGTGCCCCCCGACGCTTTTCCTATACCCAAGCGGGTGGCGGACATAGTAAATAAAGAGTGGGAAAAGCCTGGCATACCTTTTGTTCCCCCCCCCCTATATTTAAGAAATTATTTCCTATAGTCGACCCCAGAAAGGACTTATGGCAGACAGTCCCCAAGGTCGAGGGGGCGGTTTCTACTCTAAACAAACGCACTACTATTCCTATCGAAGATAGTTGTGCTTTTAAAGACCCTATGGATAAAAAATTAGAAGGTTTGCTTAAAAAGATTTTTGTACAGCAAGGTTACCTTCTACAACCAATTTCATGCATCGTTCCTGTCACTACGGCAGCGTGTTTCTGGTTCGAGGAACTAGAAAAGTCGCTCAGTAGAGAAACTCCATATGAGGAGGTTATGGACAGAGTTCACGCACTTAAATTGGCTAACTCTTTTGTTTTAGATGCCGCTTTGCAATTAGCTAGATTAGCGGCGAAAAATTCAGGATTTGCTATCGTGGCGCGCAGAGCGCTTTGGCTAAAGTCTTGGTCAGCGGATGTGTCTTCCAAGACAAAATTGCTTAACATCCCTTTCAAAGGTAAAACATTATTCGGACCAGAATTGAAAGAGATTATTTCAGACATCACTGGGGGAAAGGGCCACGCCCTCCCACAGGATAGGTCTTTTAAGGCTAAAAATAAGCCTAATTTTCGTCCCTTTCGCAGAAACGGACAAGCCTCTAATTCTGCATCCTCTAAGCAAGAGGGTAATGCCTCACAGCCCAAACCAGCCTGGAAACCAATGCAAGGCTGGAACAAGGGTAAGCAGGCCAAGAAGCCTACCACTGCTACCAAAACAGCATGAAGGGATAGCCCCCGATCCGGGACCGGATCTAGTGGGGGGCAGACTCTCTCTCTTTGCTCAGGCTTGGGCAAGAGATGTTCAGGATCCTTGGGCGCTAGAAATTGTTTCTCAAGGTTATCTCCTGGAATTCAAGGAACTACCCCCAAGGGGAAGGTTCCACAGGTCTCACTTATCCTCAAACCAAATAAAGAGACAGGCATTCTTACATTGTGTAGAAGACCTGTTAAAGATGGGAGTAATACATCCAGTTCCAATAAGAGAACAAGGAATGGGATTTTATTCCAATCTGTTCGTAGTTCCCAAAAAAGAGGGAACATTCAGACCAATTTTGGATTTGAAGATCCTAAACAAATTTCTCAGGGTACCATCGTTCAAAATGGAAACTATTCGAACGATCCTACCCACCATCCAGGAAAGTCAATTTATGACTACCGTGGATTTAAAGGATGCGTACCTACATATTCCTATCCACAAGGAACATCATCAGTTCCTAAGGTTCGCTTTTCTGGACAAGCATTACCAGTTTGTGGCACTTCCATTCGGATTAGCCACTGCTCCAAGGATTTTCACAAAGGTACTAGGGTCCCTTCTAGCGGTTCTAAGACCAAGGGGCATTGCAGTAGTACCTTACTTGGACGACATCCTAATACAAGCGTCGTCCCTGTCAAAAGCAAAGGCTCATACGGACATCGTCCTAGCCTTTCTCAGATCTCACGGATGGAAGGTGAACAAAGAAAAAAGTTCTCTGTCCCCGTCGACAAGAGTTCCCTTCTTGGGAACAATAATAGATTCCTTAGAAATGAGGATTTTTCTGACAGAGGTCAGAAAATCAAAACTTCTAAGCTCTTGTCAAGTACTTCATTCTGTTCCTCGTCCTTCCATAGCGCAGTGCATGGAAGTAATAGGATTGATGGTTGCAACAATGGACATAGTTCCTTTTGCACAAATTCATCTAAGACCATTACAACTGTGAATGTTCAAACAGTGGAATGGGGATTATACAGACTTGTCTCCGATGATTCAAGTAGATCAAAAGAATAGAGATTCACTCCGTTGGTGGCTGACCCTGGACAATCTGTCCCAGGGAATGAGCTTCCGCAGACCAGAGTGGGTCATTGTCACGACCGACGCCAGTCTAGTGGGCTGGGGCGCGGTCTCGGAATCCCTGAAAGCTCAGGGTCTATGGTCTCGGGAAGAGTCTTTTCTCCCGATAAACATTCTGGAACTGAGAGCGATATTCAATGCTCTCAGAGCTTGGCCTCAACTTGCAAATGCCAAATTCATAAGGTTCCAATCAGACAACATGACGACCGTTGCATATATCAATCATCAGGGGGGAACAAGGAGTTCCCTGGCGATGAAAGAAGTGACCAAAATAATTCAATGGGCGGAGGATCACTCCTGCCACTTGTCTGAGATCCACATCCCAGGAGTGGAAAATTGGGAAGCTGATTTTCTGAGTCGTCAGACATTCCATCCGGGGGAGTGGGAACTCCATACGGAAATCTTTGCCCAAATAACTCAATTATGGGGCATTCCAGACATGGATCTGATGGCGTCTCGTCAGAACTTCAAGGTTCCTTGCTACGGGTCCAGATCCAGAGATCCCAAGGCGACCCTAGTAGATGCACTAGTAGCACCTTGGACCTTCAACCTAGCTTATGTATTCCCACCATTTCCTCTCATTCCCAGGCTGGTAGCCAGGATCAATCAGGAGAGGGCCTCGGTGATCTTGATAGCTCCTGCGTGGCCACGCAGGACTTGGTATGCAGACCTGGTGAATATGTCATCGGCTCCACCATGGAAGCTACCTTTGAGACAGGACCTTCTTGTTCAGGATCCATTCGAACATCCGAATCTGGTTTCCCTCCAACTGACGGCTTGGAGATTGAACGCTTGATTTTATCAAAGCGTGGGTTTTCAGATTCTGTAATAGATACTCTGATTCAGGCTAGAAAGCCTGTAACTAGAAAAATTTACCATAAAATATGGAAAAAATATATCTGTTGGTGTGAATCCAAAGGATTCCCATGGAACAAGATAAAAATTCCTAAGATTCTATCCTTTCTACAAGAAGGTTTGGAGAAAGGATTATCTGCAAGTTCTCTAAAGGGACAGATCTCTGCTTTATCTGTTTTACTGCACTAAAGACTGGCAGCTGTGCCAGATGTTCAAGCATTTGTTCAGGCTCTGGTTAGGATCAAGCCTGTTTACAGACCTCTGACTCCTCCCTGGAGTCTAAATCTAGTCCTTTCAGTTCTTCAAGGGGTTCCGTTTGAACCTTTACATTCCATAGATATTAAGTTACTATCTTGGAAAGTTTTGTTTTTGGTTGCTATTTCTTCTGCTAGAAGAGTTTCAGAGTTATCTGCTCTGCAGTGTCCTCCGCCCTATCTGGTGTTCCATGCAGATAAGGTGGTTTTGCGTACTAAGCCTGGTTTTCTTCCTAAAGTTGTTTCTAACAAAAATATTAACCAGGAGATAGTTGTACCTTCTTTGTGTCCGAATCCAGTTTCAAAGAAGGAACGTTTGTTACACAATTTGGACGTAGTCCGTGCTCTAAAATTCTATTTAGAGGCTACTAAAGATTTCAGACAAACATCCTCCTTGTTTGTTGTTTATTCTGTTAAAAGGAGAGGTCAAAAAGCGACTTCTACCTCTCTTTCCTTTTGGCTTAAGAGCATCATCCGATTGGCTTATGAGACTGCCGGACGGCAGCCTCCTGAAAGAATCACAGCTCACTCCACTAGGGCTGTGGCTTCCACATGGGCCTTCAAGAACGAGGCTTCTGTTGATCAGATATGTAAGGCAGCGGCTTGGTCTTCACTGCACACTTTTGCCAAATTTTACAAATTTGATACTTTTGCTTCTTCGGAGGCTATTTTTGGGAGAAAGGTTTTGCAAGCCGTGGTGCCTTCCATTTAGGTGACCTGATTTGCTCCCTCCCTTCATCCGTGTCCTAAAGCTTTGGTATTGGTTCCCACAAGTAAGGATGACGCCGTGGACCGGACACACCAATGTTGGAGAAAACAGAATTTATGCTTACCTGATAAATTACTTTCTCCAACGGTGTGTCCGGTCCACGGCCCGCCCTGGTTTTTTAATCAGGTCTGATGAATTATTTTCTCTAACTACAGTCACCACGGTACCATATGGTTTCTCCTATGTATATTTCCTCCTGTCCGTCGGTCGAATGACTGGGGTGGGCGGAGCCTAGGAGGGACTATATGGCCAGCTTTGCTGGGACTCTTTGCCGTTTCCTGTTGGGGAAGAGAATATCCCACAAGTAAGGATGACGCCGTGGACCGGACACACCGTTGGAGAAAGTAATTTATCAGGTAAGCATAAATTCTGTTTTTCCTAAGACTTCTTTGGTGAGATTCTTACTTTCTTTGGATATGGTAAGAGTTGTTGTAATTCTATGTTGAAGCTATTCAGATTTCAGATAGACTTCTAGTCTATTTTTTATCTTTTCTGGTTTTAGGAAGGTCAAAAAGCTTCTGCCATTTATTTGGCATCTTGCTTAAACTTTTGATTCATCATGCTTATTTGGAGTCGGGTGGATTCCCGCCTCAGAGGATTACGGCTCATTCTACTAGGTAAGTTTCTACTTCCTGGGCTTTTTAAGAATGAAGCTTCTGTTGATCAGATTTGCAAAGCAATGACTTGGTCTTCTTTGCATACTTATACTATGTTCTACCATTTTGATGTTTTCTCTTCTTTAGAAGCAGTTTTGGTAGAATGGTACTTCAGGCAGCTGTCTCAGTTTGATTCTTCTGCTTATAATTTCAGTTTTTTTTCATTATAAAAATTTAAACTTTTTTGATTTGGGTAGTGGATTAATTTTTCAGCGGTATTGGCTGTCTTTATTTTATCCCTCCCTCTCTAGTGACTTTTGCGTGGAAGTTCCACATCTTGGGTATTTATTATCCCATACGTCACTAGCTCATGGACTCTTGCTAATTACATGAAAGAAAACATAATTTATGTAAGAACATACCTGATAAATTCATTTCTTTCATATTAGCAAGAGTCCATGAGGCCCACCCTTTTTTGTGGTGGTTATGATTTTTTTTTTTTTTGTATAAAGCACAATTATTCCAATTCTTTATTTTTTTTATGCTTTCGCTCCTTTCTTATCACCCCACTTCTTGGCTATTCGTTAAACTGAATTGTGGGTGTGGTGAGGGGTGTATTTATAGGCATTTTAAGGTTTGGGAAACTTTGCCCCTCCTGGTAGGAATGTATATCCCATACGTCACTAGCTCATGGACTCTTGCTAATATGAAAGAAATGAATTTATCAGGTAAGTTCTTATATAAATTATGTTTTTTCTGCCAGAAGTCAGGAAATTAAAGATTATAGATACCTGTCGAGTACTCCAAACCACTCCAAATCCATCTGTGGCCCAGTGTATGGAGGTAATCGGATTGATGGTAGTGGCGATGGACATCGTCCCATTTGCTCGGTTCCATCTCAGACCTCTGCAGCTGAACATGCTCAGACAGTGGAATGGAGATTATGCGGACTTGTCTCCTCTAATAGTCATGGAGAAGGAGACAAGAGATGGTGGTTGTCTCTGGATCATCTTTCTCAGGGAACCTGCTTTCGCAGACCTTCCTGGGTAATTGTGACATCAGATGCCAGTCTTTTAGGATGGGGAGCCGTCTGGGGTTCTCTGAAGACTCAGGGAGTGTGGACCCGGATGGAGTCTCTTCTTCCTATCAATATTCTTGAACTGAGAGCTTCTGGCCTGGCCTCAGTTGGCCTCGGTCCGGTTCATCAGATTTCATTCGGACAACATAATGACTGTCGCCTACATCAATCATCAGGGAGGAACGAGGAGTTCCTTGGCGATGTCAAAAGTATCCAAGATCATTCGTTGGGCGGAGAGCCACTCTTGTCATCTGTCAGCAATCCACATCCCAGGGGTGGACAACTGGGAGGCGGATTTTCTAAGCAGACAGACTTTCCATCCGGGCGAGTGGTAACTTCATCCAGAAGTGTTCTCAAGTCTGACCTTCAAATGGGGTAAACCGGAGTTGGATCTCATGGCATCTCGACAGAATGCCAAGCTTCCGAGGTACGGGTCGAGGTCCAGGTCGAGGTCCAGGGATCCGCAGGCGGAACTGATAGATGCTCTGGCAGTTCCTTGGTCCTTCAAGCTAGCATACCTGTTTCCCCCTTTTGCACTTCTTCCTCGGGTCATTGCTCGAATCAAACAGGAGAAGGCTCCGGTGATCCTCATCGCTCCTGTCTGGCCTTGCAGGACTTGGTATGCGAACCTGGTAGACATGTCGTCTCTACCACCCTGGAGACTTCCGCTGAGGAAGGATCTTCTCATTCAAGGTCCCTTCCTTCACCCAAATCTAGTTTCTCGAAGCTGACTGCTTGGAGATTGAAAGTTTGATTTTGTCAAAATGAGGTTTTTCTGATGCGTTCATTGAGACCTTGGTTCAGGCTCGTAAGCCGGTAACTAGAAAGATTTACCACAAGATATGGCGTAAAAATTTTTGTTGGTGCAAATCTAATGGCTACTCGCGGAGTAAGATTAAGATTCCGAGAATTTTAGCTTTTCTACAAGAGGGATTGGAGAAGGGTTTGTCGACTAGTTCCTTAAAGGGTCAGATTTCGGCTTTGTCGGTGTTACTACATAAACGTCTGGCAGAGGTTCCAGATGTTCAATCTTTCTGTCAGGCTCTGGTCAGGATCAGACCTGTATTTAAGCCTATTGCTCCTCCTCCATGGAGTCTTAATTTGGTTCTTAATGTTCTTCAAGGGGTTCCATTTGAACCTATGCAATCCTTAGACATTAAACTTCTGTCTTGGAAAGTTTTATTTCTGGTAGCTATTTCTTCTGCTCGCAGAGTGTCTGAGCTCTTGGCATTGCAATGCGCTTCCCCTTATCTCATTTTTCATGCAGATAAGGTTGTCTTGTGTACCAAGTTGGGTTTTCTTCCTAAGGTTGTTTCGGACCGAAACATTAACCAGGAGATCGGTGTACCTTTGTTGTATCCGAATCCTTCTATTCAGAAGGAGCGTCTTTTGCACAATCTTGATGTTGTTCGTGCTTTAAAATTTTATTTACAGGCGACAAAGGATTTTTGTCAGTCTTCTTCTTTATTTGTTGTTTTCTCTGGGAAACAAAGGGGTCAAAAGGCGACAGCTACTTCGCTTTCTTTCTGGTTGAGGAGTATCATTCGCTTTCCTTATGAGACCACTGGGAAACAGCCTCCTGAGAGGATTTACGGCTCATTCTACTAGAGCTGTGGCTTCTTCTTGGGCATTCAAGAATGAAGCGACTGTTGAACAGAATTGTAAAGCTGCTACTTGGTCCTCTCTTCACACTTTTTCTAAATTTGACAAATTTGATACTTTTGCCTCAGCTGAGGCGGCTTTTGGGAGAAAGGTTCTTCAAGCAGTGGTGCCTTCTGTTTAGGTATCCTGTCTTGTCCCTCCCGTATCATCTGTGTCCTCTAAGCTTGGGTATTGTATCCCATAAGTAATGAAAATGATCTGTGGACTCGTCATGTCCTTAAGAAGAAAAGAAAATTTATTCTTACCTGATAAATTTGTTTCCTCTTGGACATGACGAGTCCACAGCCCGCCCTGTCTGTTTAGACAGGATGTTATTTTTCTAAACTTCAGACACCTCTGCACCTTTGGTTTTTCCTTTCTCTTCCTAACTTCGGTCGAATGACTGGGTTGGAGGGGAAGGGAGGGACTATTTAACAGCTTTGCTGTAGGTGCTCTTTGCCGCCTCCTGCAGGCAGGAGGAGAATATCCCATAAGTAATGAAGATGATCCGTGGACTCGTCATGTCCAAGAGGAAACAAATTTATCAGGTAAGAATCCATTTTCTTTTTAACCTAAGTGTCAGATACTTTTAAAACTGATACAATTTTCTTTTAAATGCTTGAAATGTATGCAGTGAAAGGAACCAATTACCATTTGTGAGTAAAGGTTCAGAGAAACTGCAGTTTAATAGTAAATATGAAAAGGTTAAAGTAAGCAGTGCTCCCAAGACATTCACATGAGAGGAAAGTAATCAAACTAGTTGTTTGTTTATAAAGATTATTAGAGAGTTCACAGTTAGTAACTACTGGTATACATGAAAACAGAAGGCTTCTGTAAGGTATTGAACTGGTTGCAGATAATAAATTGAAAAAATCAAACAAATACTTAGCATCTCTTGGAAGGATGCTTCTCTGTAGATCCCTTTAATGAGCTGTTGTTGTTTTATGTAAAGTCTGAGGCAAACTGCAGTTTGTACAGGAGCAGGCTGGTTGTGTTAATCTGTCCGGTATCTGAAAAGAAGAAACACAAAAGTTCACACACAGATTACCTCAGTGTTAAGATCAAACAGAGGGAGTGTGAAAGGCCTGCAAAACTTGTCCAGCAAAACAGACAGGCTGGGGGATGTTCTGGTTACAGCGTGCCCAGAGGCAGAAGGCTTAGTCTGGTGCAGAGAGCAGCTGACAGGCTGATTGATGTGAGGCAGACCTGAAGATTCCTGCAGAGGAGAGTTAACACAATGATTGCTGGAAGTGAGAAACTGGTGATCCAGCCAGGTTAGGCAGTTAATTCTGTATTAGTCAGAAGGAATAAACTGTGACAAAAGTTAAAGGAGCTTGAGAGTCTCTAGCAGCACGTAGCTAACAGGAAACAAAATCCAAGCACTGAAGAAATGGTAATCAGTGATTATAACAGGTGAGGAGGAAGAAGGAGCAATAGAATTTAAAGCAACAGGTACAATCCATGACAGGACCCCCACAACAAGGCAGACCTCAGGGCTGCCCTCAAGGTTTGGAGGGATAACGACGATGGAATCGTTGGAATAAGTGAGGAGCCTTCAAATCGGTCACTGGTACCCAGGAATCTTCCGAGGAGTCATAGCCTTTCCATCTAACCAGATATTGGAGACGACCTCTACGGATCCTAGAGTCGAGGACATCTTCAAGTTGATACTCTAGATCACCATCAACCCGAATTAGGGGAGGTCGGGTTGGATCACATTTCGGGAAAGGGTTGGAGCGGAAGGGTTTAAGCAGGGAGACATGGAATGTTGGATGGATATGAAGATGTGGAGGCAGTTGAAGACAGACAGCATTAGAGTTAATGATTTTAACAATGGAGTAGGGTCCAATAAACAAACTGCTGAGTTTCTTGGAAGGTGTTAAGAGACTTAGATTCTTGGTAGAAAGCCACACCTTGTCACCAATTTTATAAGATGGAGCTTCACGTCTGTGGCGATCATAGTAGAACTTCTGTTTATGCTGAACAAGTTTGATGTTGGACTGTATAACTTGGAAACCTGTTTTGACAGTAGTCAGATAATTTGCTACAGCATTGTTTCTGCAATTGTATGGACAGAGGTTATGGAAGGTAGGATGAAAACCGTAATTTGCAAAAAAACGGGGTGCTTTTGGTTGTCGTACTTATGTTGTTATTGTATGCAAATTCGGCTAGGGAGAGCAATTCGGACCAGTTATCCTGCAGAAAGTACTGCTCCAGCCATTGGTTTGTGCGTTCTGTAAGACCATTACTTTGTGGGTGATAAGCAGAACTAAAATAAATTTTGATGGATAATTTATTGCATAACTCCTTCCAAAATTTGGAGGTGAATTGAACACCCCTGTCAGAAGTGATAGTGGCAGGAAGGCCGTGAAGACGTACTATGTTGTCATTGAAAATACGAGCGGTTGTAGGAGCTGAAGGTATACTCTCAAGAGGGATAAAATGAGCCATTTTAGTTAACTAGTCTATAACAACAAAAATAGTGGTGTGGTTTTCTGATGGAGGTAGATACACAATAAAATCCATTGATATGGATTGCCAACGAAGTTCTGGAATAGATAGAGGAATTAAATACCCAGAAGGAGCTGTCCGGTAATGTTTACACATTGCACACTAGGTGCATGAAGCAACATATTTTTTAACAAAGTCATACATCCTTGGCCACCAGAATTCAAGTTGGAGTTGATTTAAGGTTCTATGGACACCTGGATGTCCTGTTAAAGGCGCATCATGGAAGTGTTTTAAGAGATCCAAACTTAAAGAATCAGGGACATAGAGACATTCCCCCTTATACCAAAGCTGATCTGCACCTTTAGTAAATGTATGATATGGAATACAAGAATCCTGCTTGTATGCTCTTTTCATTCTTAATGGGAAGTTGTGTATCAGTGAAATGACTCTTTCCACTGGGATTATCGAGGAGCTTGTAGTATTAGATGGTTTGGGGAACATGCGTGACAAGGAATCTGCCTTACCATTAGCAGATCCAGGTCTATACGTGATTAGATAGTTAAATCTATCAAAAAAATGCTCCATCTGACTTGTCTAGAGGACAATGTTCTAGTGATTCTTAGGTACTCCAAGTTATGATGGTCAGTGTAAATGAGGATGGTTAATTCTGTGCCTTCAAGGAGGTGTCTCCATGTTTCGAGTGCTACCTTGATTGGGAGCAATTCTTTTTCAGTGACTGGATAATGTCTTTCGGCAGGAGTAAGTGTCCTTGAATGGTAAGCAATAGGGTGTAATGGCGTAGAAATACTTTTTCCTTTGGGAGAGCACTGCACCGAGTACAACATCGGAAGCATTAACTTCCAGGGTATATTGTAATTTCGGATCTGGAATTTGTAAGATTTGTTTGGTTGTAAATGATTTCTTTAGGAATTCAAAAGCCTGTTGGGCTTGATTAGTCCATATATATTCTGAAGTGGAACCTGTCATAGAAGTAAGAGGTTTAACTATTCCGGAATAATTTTTTATAAACTTCCAATAAAAATTTGTGAAGCCTAGGAAGCGTTGAAGTTCTGTTTTATTGTGGGGAATAGGTCAGTTTAGGATAGCCTGAACCTTATCATCTTGCATACTGATTTTTCCTGGGGAAATTTTGTAGCCCAGGAAACTGATAGTTGTGCAATTGAATATGCATTTCTCTAATGTTGCGTAGAGACGATCGGTTCTTAATCTGGAAAGAACCCAGCGAACGTGTTTTGTATCTTCATTTACTGAGGAAGATTAGATGAGGATATTGTCCAGGTATATGATGACACATATGTCTAATAAATCATGGAAAATGTTGTTGGTGCATTGCACAATACGAACGGCATTACAAGGTATTCGTATCAGCCGTATGTAGTCCGAAAAGGCTGTTTTCCATTCGTCTCCATGCTTAATGCGGACCAAGTTATAAGCTCCCCTTAGATCCAACTTGGTGAAGATGGTGGCTTTTTGTAATCTCTCAACTATTTCAGGGATGAGAGGGTGAGGGTAACTGTTTTTTATTGTGATTTTATTAAGCTGGCGATAATCTATTATGGGACGGAGGGAGTTGTCTTTGTTCCGGACAAAGAACATACCGGCCCCAACAGGTGAAGAGGAAGGTCTGATAAAACCTTTTCGGAGATTTTCCTCAATGTAACTTTTCAATTCAGTAAGTTCAGATTCAGATAAAGAATAAACATGGCCGTATGGTATAGTTGCACCTGGAAGGAGGTCTATGGGTCAATCATATACCCTATGTGGGGGGAGTACTTCAGCTTTCTTTTTGCTGAATACATCCTGGAAATCCTGATAACAATCAGGCATCTGAGAGCTTGTTGTTTGAAGGAGAAGATTGTGATGGAAACAAGTGTTTAAACAGTATTCTGAGTTAAACTGTACTTGTAGGTCATTCCAAGAAATTGATGGTGAATGCTGTTGTAACCAAGGTAACCCAAGTATGACAGGGAAGAGTGGTATGATGTCAAATGATATATGTTCTGAATGATCAGTAGAAGTTGTCATATGTAGAGGGATGGTATGTTGTGTTATGGGGCCATGTGAAATAGGGGAACCGTCAAAAACTGAGAATGGGATATGCTTATCAACAGAAGGGATTTTATTGTTATTAATTACAGACACATCATTAAATTCCCACATGCCCTAGAGTCTATGATGGCATCAAGGAGTATACATTTCTGATCCCACTGTAATGAAAGAGAGAGTTTACAATAAGTGTGATTATTGCTGTGTGTTGATAAACAGTAATCTAGTTGTTGTGGCTTACTAGGTCTTGGCTTCTTTAGTAAAGAGCAGTTTTTGACATTGTGCTGAGATACAGCACAGTATAAACATAAATTGAGATTCCTTCTTCGATTTTTCTCCTTCATGGAGAGGGGACCTCTGACCACAGCTATTTCCATAGGTTCAGGGTTGGTATTTTGTAAAGGTTGAGATGAACTTTTCTTATAGGGAAGTTCAAGGTGAGAGCGTTCTGCTTTTCTCTTGCGTATTCTACGGTCAATCGTTGTAGCGAGTTTCATTAATTCCTCGAGGGTGCCAGGGAGTTCAATGCAGGATATTTAATCTTTGAGGACTTCGGACAAGTTGAGACGAAATTGGTTTCTTAAACTGATGTTATTCCATTGGGAATCACGTGCCCAACGCTTGAATTCTATAATATAGTCCTCTACTGGTATTTTTCCTTGTTTAACTGATCTGAGAGCTGCTTCTGCTGTTAATTGAGTATCAGTATCCTCATACAGGGCTGACATAGCTGTAAAAAATTGGTTGAGTGAATTTAGGATAGGATCATGATTTTCAATGTAAGCGTTAGCCCATATCCTTGGTTCACCGCAGAGGTATGAAATGACAGTACATACTTTAATATGATGTGTACTGTAGGTCTTGGGTTTCATCATAAAAAGTAATTTGCATGATATCTTGAAATCCCTGTATTGTGATCTGTCACCATAAAAGCGTTCAGGGAGACTAACAGCAGGTTCAGGTGCAGTTTGTGCACTTGTTAATTTATTTAAGGTGGAATTTAGGTTTTGATTTTCTAGATGTAAATCCTGAACATGTTGAGCTAAAAGATCAATCTTTTGGGAGATACTAACTAGTTCTGTGGCCATTTCAGTCACATTCATTTTTTTATTTTTTTTTTTAAGGCTTGGATATTCTGTCAGATACTTTTAAAACTGAAACAACAATTTCTTTCATGTAATTGGCAAGAGTCCATGAGCTAGTGACGTATATATACAATCCTACCAGGAGCGGAAAAGTTTACCAAACCTCATAATGCCTATAAATACACCCCTCACCACAGCCACAATTCAGTTTTACAAACTTTGCCTACTATGGAGGGGGTGAAGTAAGTTTGTGCTAAGATTTCCACATTGATATGCGCTTCTCAGCATTTTGAAGCCCGATTCCTCTCAGTGTACAGTAAATGTCAGAGGGATGTAAAGGGAGTATCGCCTATTGAATGCAATGGTTTTCCTCATGGGGATCTATTTCATAGGTTCTCTGTTATCGGTCGTAGAGATTCATCTACTAACTCCCTTTTCAGATCGATGATATACTCTCATATTCCATTACCTCTACTGATAACTGTTTCAGTACTGGTTTGGCTATCTGCTATATGTGGATGGGTGTCTTTTGATAAGTATGTTTTCATTACTTAAGACACTCTCAGCTTTGGTTTGGCACTTTATGTATTTATATAAAGTTCTAACATGAAAGAAATTTTCTGATTAGTATACCAAAAGCATAAAGTTTATTCCAGATACCATAAACTCAATGTTCTTTCCAAAAGTACTTAGGAGAGCGTCCTCCTTAATAATATAGGTTCAACAATATGGAATGAGAGGTGCCCCTGTTTCAAGGATCAGAGACAGGGTATATACGTCAGAAAAAAGCTATACAACAGTTATGTGTGTACAAGTGCTGAGGACCATGCCCCATACAGCCTGTGGCCTATCTGACCGGTTACCCAATCCTCCTGTCTCTGCGGGGTTGAATGCCTCTCTTGATCCGAATTGCAGCGTGTGTCTCCAAACACGTCTGTGACGTGGAGCTGTTCCTCTGTGCACATGATGGACTGGCATCCAATCCTTGCGCCGGATTCCTGTGCTGAATTAGCTGCCACTCTGTAAGGTTAGTACTCCTCCTACTGTGCGAGTCCTTATTGGAAAGTGATGCTGAGCTCCCTGACCTAGGATCCTGTCTATAGTTACACACCAAACGAAAAGAAACTCGATCCTCTGGTCAGTCGGAAGTTTAAAAAGTCACTTTTATTGTACAAAAGTTTAAAAAGTCCCTGGAGAGGTCCAAAACAGCAAAAGACATTGAGCACTGTGTACTCCAGCTGACATGTTTCGGCTGGATGCCGTAATCATAGCTTGATTGAGTACATCAGTGCTGAGCATTTAAAAGACAGCAGTGTTAGTGATTGGTTAAAAATAATTACACACATTCAATGTTAAAGCTGGTATGCTTGATAACCCTTTCCCTGCCTAATTTGTAAGAACAGCTGTCTGAATAAGCAGTGTGATATGCTAATTGGGGAACAATATAGATTATATTGTATTGTGAGTGTGCAGTATAGATATACAGTGTACAGTGATAATTTATTTAATGAATTTAATAGCTGTCAACTTTATTTTTATGTTGTGACTGGATACGATATTGAGAAAAGTAGGGGAAAGTGGGAACCTAGTCTGTGTATTTCATACAGAGTCTGAACCTAGTCTGTGTATTTCATGCAGAGTTAGTAACACTAATGCTAAATGAAGATAGGAAGGAAATACTCTCTTGTTTGAAAACCTATGCTGCTTTAATGAAAAAAGAGAGAGAATACAGTAATGTTGCAGTGCAATATTTTGTGTTATTAATATTATATTATAATTATTTGTTGCAAAATGCCTTACTCCTACCTTAGAAAAAACTTTTACTTAGCTACCTATGGAACCTGTAAAAGTGGTCACTGAACTAGTACATTTTATGTTGAGTTCTACTATATGTGAATTTAACTATTTTCTACACTGGAGAGTAAATTTATTCTCCAATAGGAAATGTGTTTACTTGCTATGCAAGTGATAATGTGCTGCACTTTTCTATGCATTATACGTATGTTATTTATTGCTATGTGCAAAAAAGCGTCTGAATTGCTACATAAAAGAGCAATACTGAAGTATTCTGTGTTGTTTCTATTAAATGTTACCATATAAGTTTCCTGTTATATGTTGTATAGTTTAAGGATGTGAAAAGTGAGGCACTTATTGCCAGTAATTGATAAGATCGTATTCTGAATTCAGGCCTCTTGGTACTCTAGTCTGGAGCCTGAATATCCAGAACATTTCTCTCTTCCCCAAAATAAGGTCTCTATCACCACCTCTTAAGGGGGTTTTGACTTTTTCAATGGCTTGCCATCTCAAGGTAGTACTGTTTTTGTTGTGTGTGTTTGTGAAATGCCTCACTAAGGGGGTAGTTGCTTCCCCTATTTTAATAGTAGACAAATGGTTTCTTATTCGGATATTCACCTCAGTTGAGGTGAGTCCTACATACTGGAGTCTACATTCCACACATGTCAGAACATATATAACATAGGAGGATGTACAGTTGAGGCATGAGGTCATCTTAAACACTTCTCATGTGGCCTCTGAGTGAAACTCGTCTGAAATGACAGCTTTCTCACATGGCTTACATCTTGCCCTGCCGCACCTGTACATCCCCCTATGTCTCAACCAAGAACTTGGTTCTGTGGCTGTAAGTCTGGGTAGCTCTGAAGGAGACAGATAATTACCCATTGTCTTACTTCTGCGATATGAGCACCTTAGGTCTTTGTCCACACTGCTTACTAGTCTGTCATCTGCTTTCAGTAGATGAAAGTGTTTGTTAATTATACCACAGATATCCTTATACTCTGTGCTATAATCGTTAACAAAGGTAACCTTATCTTCATGTTTGGGTGAATTATAGGACCTCACAGATCCTTGTAGTACCGTTTTCCTGTCCAATCTTTCTACCTGAGTTTTGGCTTGATTAATGATATACTTAGGATAACCTCTTTGCAGAAGTCTCTTCTCAAGATTTTTGCTTTGTTCTTTAAAAGTTCCTTCATCGGTACAATTCCTCTTAGTTCTAATGAGTTCTCCCTTTGCCACTGCCAATGGCACTTGTTTGGGATGGCAACTCTTTGTGTGTAGCAAAGTATTTCTTGTGATCGGCTTTCTGTAGGTGCTAGTTATAACTTTACCATTTTCTGTTGCAGTGAGTGTAAGGTCTAGAAAGTTTATAACTCTGGCATTTGTCTCATGTGTGAACCTAAGGCCTATGTTGTTGTTATTTAATTTGGCCACAAAAATGGACAAATCCCTATCAGTACCCTGTCAGATGAACAAGAGATCATCTATATATCGCCTATAAAAGGCGATATATACTTTATGATCATTTTCTTCTCCATAGATGTGGGACAGCTCCCACCAACCCATGAAAAGGTTGGCGTAGGAGGGCGCGAATTTCGCCCCCATCGCTGTCCCACACCTCTGGAGAAAAAAATCCTCATTGAAACAGAAGTAATTGTGATTGAGAAGAAAACGAGTAACTCTCAAAATGTATTTCACAAATGGCTCATCAAAACAGGAGAATTTCTCCAGGAAAAAGGCTATAGCAGTTAGGCCTTCCTCGTGGGGAATGGAGGAGCAGAGGGCTGTGACATCAACTGTCAACCACTTAAAGTGGCCCTCCCAACTGAAATCCTCCATAAGTTTGAGTAGGTCTTTTGTATCCTTTATATGGCTCTGTAGGGAAACCACAAAAGGATAGAGAATGGCATCAAGCCATTGTGACAGATGCTCAAGGAGTGACCCAATGCCACTGACAATGGGTCGTCCCTGAACATCTGTCAGACTTTTGTTCACTTTCAGAAGATGGTGGAAGATGGGCACCACTGGATGTTCTATAAAAAGGAAATCATGTGTACTTTGATTAACGTGCCCATCCTCCAAACCATCGTCCCAAAGTGCTCTTAATTCTTTTTGAAAAGAAATGGTGGGGTCCCTCATGAGTCTCGTGTAGTTTTTTGTATCATTCAGTTGACGTTCTGCCTCCTTGATATATGCACTTCTATCCTGAACCACCACCGATCCCCCCTTATCCGCTGAACGGATAATGAGATTTTTATTTCTCTGGAGTTCTAAGAGAGCTTGTTTCTCTTTGTGTGACAAATTAGGTTTGTGCTTATCTCTTCCTGTCGTGTGGGATAACTGTGTGAGATCCTGCTCAATTCTCTTTTAAAATGTTTCAAGGATAGAACCCCTAGTCTGTATAGGGTAAAAAACTGACTTTTTCTTGAAACCATTGAATCTCTTTACAGTATGAGCAGGATTCGCAGTGTCTCCCATAGCACCAAGACTCTGTAGTGTGATCATCACATGCTTCAGAGAAGTCTAATTGTGCAGAATTTTCAAGACCATGTTGGAAAGATTGCATAATCTCAGGGTCTTCAGCTCTCATCTCATTATCCCCCTGGAAATGTTTTCTGAGGGTGAGATTTCTAATCAATCTATTCACATAAAGCATGGTCTTGAAAAGATCAATTGAACATGTAGGAGCAAAACTCAAACCAAAACTGAGTACTTTCAATTGTATATGTGTCAAAGTGGTAGAGAAGAGATTAATAAAATTAAACTCATTCATTGATATTTTGTTGCTCTGTTTCCTCTCAGGGGATACCTGTCTTGTTTGTTCTGTCCTATCCCAGTTTTGTCCTGAGCCTGGTAAAAAACCTGCTCGAACACTCTGCGGTCTTCCCCTGTATTGGTGATGTTACTGGTAGTCTGCTGACTATTGCTACTCACATACTTAGATGCAGAGCTGCTTTTCTGTATATTGATAGGTGGAGGATGATTTCTAGAGGAATTCGGCTTATTCTGCTTTATATGTATTACCCCTGGGGCAGTGTCTTGTAAAGTGACCTGCTTATGTGTATTCTTTAGTATCCCCTTAGGTGCGGTCTCCTGTTCTTCCCCCCCTGAGGCTCCTGTTTCTTCTCCTGCCTCAAACTCACTATCTAATGCTCTGCCTGGGCCTGTATGCATATTGGTAGAGCTTTGTTTAGCTCCTGTACCTCTCCCTCTGTTTCTACTACGTGACCTGCCCCTTCTATTAGACCTCTCACCTTGCCTCCTGTTAGTGTGGTTCCATTTGTAAACTGTTTGTGTATCATAATCAAGTTGGTCTCTTAGATATTTTGTATGCTTGCGATTCAAGATAACATTTTTAGATTCTATCAGTGCTGATTTTAAAATACAATCAAATTTGGGATAATCTATCTCCAACTTTTTGTTATTCAACAATACAATATAATCTATATTGTTCCCCAATTAGCATATGACACTGCTTATTCAGACAGCTGTTCTTACAAATTAGGCAGGGAAAGGGTTAACGAGCATACCAGCTTTAACATTGAATGTGTGTAATTATTTTTAACCAATCACTAACACTGCTGTCTTTTAAATGCTCAGCACTGATGTACTCAATCAAGCTATGATTACGGCATCCAGCCGAAACATGTCAGCTGGAGTACACAGTGCTCAATGTCTTTTGCTGTTTTGGACCCCTCCAGGGACTTTTAAAACTTTTGTACAATAAAAGTGACTTTTTAAACTTCCGTCTGACCAGAGGATCGAGTTTCTTTTCGTTTGGTATATAAAGTTCTAAATATATGTATTACACTTATATTTGCCATGATTCAGGTTTTCAGTATATTTCCTTTTGCAGACTGTCAGTTTCATATCTGGGAAAAGCATTTTTAAGAAAATGTATTTCTTACCTGGAGTTTAGTCTCTTTTTCAATTGACTGTTTTTTAAATTCGTGGGCAGAATTAGGCTCGTGAGGGCACAAAATGCCAAAGTTTATTGCGTCATTCTTGGCGCGAGATTTTTTTGGTGCGAAGTTACGTTTGTTGAAAAAATTCGTCATTTCCGGCGTCTTAGTTGACGCAGAGTCTTTCACAAGGTTGCGTCATCTGTGACGCAAGTGTGTCATTTCCGGACGTTATTGGCACCAAAAAATATTTTTCTGTTTGTGTGCGTGATCCTTGGCGCCAAATATTTTCATTATTTAAGACCCCATTTCTATATATGCCCCTTTCCCTTTTTTTTTTTTTTTTTGCTATCAGAGGGCTATGCTGTTTGCATTTTTTCCCATTCCTGAAACTGCCATATAAGGAAATTGATATTTTTGCTTTATATGTTTTTTTTTCTCTTACATTTGCAAGATGTCTCAATCTGATCCTGTCTCACAAATCACTGTTGGAATCCTGCTGCCTGATAACAGTTCTACCTAAGCTAAGTGCATTTGTTGTTAACTTGTGGAGGTTATTTCTCCAGCTGTGGTTTGTAATAGTTGTCATGATAAACTTTTACATGCAGAGAATGTATCCATCAATAGTAGTTCATTACCTGTTGCTGTTCCCTCAACATATACCTGTAAATTTAAAAGAATTTATTTCTGATTCTATTCAGAAGGCTTTGTCTGCCATCCCGCCTTCTAATAAACGTAAAAGGTCTTTTAAGACTTCTCATAAAGTTGATGAAATTTCAAATGACCAGCAACATGCTGAATTATCCTGCTCTGATGAGGATCTATCTGGTTCAGAAGATCCTACCTCAGATATTGACATTGACAAATCTTCTTATTTATTTAAAATGGAGTATATTCGTTCTTTGTTAAAAGAAGTGTTGATTACATTGGATATGGAGGAAACTAGTCCTCTTGATATTATTATCCAGTTCCTGATACTATTTCTGATATGATTTCTAAGGAATGGAATATGCCTGGTACTTCTTTTATTCCTTCTTCAAGGTTTAAAAAGTTGTATCCTTTGCCAGCAGTTACTTTAGAGTTTTGGGAAAAGATCCCCAAAGTTGATGGGGCTATCTCTACTCTTGCTAAATGTACTACTATTCCTACAGAAGATAGTACTTCTTTTAAAGTTCCTTTAGATAGGAAACTTGAATCTTATCTAAGGAAAGCCTATTTATATTCAGGTCATCTTCACAGACCTGCAATTTCTTTGGCTGATGTTGCAGCTGCTTCAAATTTTTGGTTGGAGACTTTAGCGCAACAAGTATTGGATCCTGAATTGTCTAGCATTATTAACTTAATTCAACATGTGTTATGATTTAATAGGAGAGATGGAACTCAACTGCAGAAATTCAGTAAATTAGGTTTTGTTAGCCAGTAGTAGCACTGAGAAGCTAAGAGACTGAACTCAGAGCAACTGATACTTAGGCTATAATATAATATATACAAAGATCACCTTAACAAGAATGTAAAGGTTATAAAGTGAACAGAACTTGCTATTCTGATTTAGGTATATTAGGCTTTGCCCAGCTAGCTCCCAGTGACACAGAAATAGCACAAATCTTGGGTGTAGGCAATATTCTGATAAGAATTCCCAAAGTTAGTTAATGTCCATGCTTCATAACTTGCAATTCTGATTTTAGGTATATTAGGCTTAGCCCAGCTAGCTCCCAGTGACACATAAATAACTCAAATCTTGGGTGTAGGCAATATTCTGTTAAGCATTCCCAAAGTTAGTTAATGTCCATGCTTCATATAGGAAATAACATAAGGGAATGTTAGGAGAATGTCTTTTTAAGAAAAGATGTGTTGCGCTTTGTTTAGATAACAACTGGTGTTCAGTGCAGAAATATATACAGTGAGAGGTTTCCTTAACAAGATTTAGAAAGAAAATCCTGAATGAAGGAAGTAATTCAGCAACTACTCACAGTAAGGATGACAGGAGCAGCATGGAGGTTAGAGTGAATATGCTGTTAGGAGATTCACAGCTCAGCAGACTGCAGACAAAGCAGATTGATCACACAGGGAACCACTCACTGTGAGTCAGGCTGTTACACATTGACCGGAGCTTCGCAGCACAGCTGAATCATCACATTGAAATGTTTGTGGAAAGATATGATACACTTCAATAAAGGTTCTTCAGGGTTAAAGCTGAAATGAAATACTGTAGTAACAATTCCAGAGTTGGAAGAGACTGTAGATAAATGGCTTTAATTCAATCAGGACAAATCCAGGAGATGCAACTTCTAGGATTACCAAATACCAAATACTAAAGCAGGGAAAAGTGGGCATGTCAGGTTTAAATAACCTTGCTCACAAGGTGAAGTTGAATTAAAGGTACAGTAGCTGAAACATGAGTTCTGAAAAGAAAGACATCCATTACATATCCCCCTCCTCAAGACAGCATTCCCGGAGCTGCAAATCCTGAGCGATCCGGATGTCGCCTGTGAAAAAGTGATACCAGACATGGTGCTTGAACCAATGTTGAGGGCTCCCAAGAATCCTCTTCCGAATCGTACCCTTTCCAATGGATCAGATATCGGAGTATTCCCTTATGAATCCTAGAATCAATAATAGAATCTACTTCATATTCCGTGTCTGGATCTACAAAAGTTTCAGTTTCAGGAAGCTTCCTAAGTTGCTGAGTGTCCTGATAAGGTTTCAATAAAGACACATGAAATGTAGGATGTATACGAAATGATGGTGGTAGATCTAGGGTGACTGCATTTTCATTAATGATTCTTGTGATAGGGAAGGTCCGATGAAGGTAACACTGTGTTTCTTGCTTGGAGTGCTAAGCTTAATGTGTTTTGTGGATAACCAAACCTTGTCTCCAACTTTTTAAATTGGTGGTTTATGTCTTCTCAGGTCATAGTAACGCTTTTGAGCTGAGATAGAACAGAACCCACGGCATAATCAGAAGCGTCAACTTCCAAAATGTATTGTTTATTTGCATCTGGAAACTGTAAAATGGGAGCTTCACAAAATCTGTCCTTTAAGGAGTTGAAGATATCCTGTTTAGTTGAATCTCATGTGAAGTATGTTTTACTACTGGTGAGTGTGGTAAAAGGCTTAGTGATTTTTGAATAATTTTTAATGAACTTCCTATAATAGTTCGCAAACCCTAGGAAGCGTTGTAAGTCCTTCTTGGTGGTGGGAGTTGGCCATTTTCGTATGGCCTCGACCTTAGCTTGATCCATCTCAATTCTGTTTGGACTAATGTGGTATCCAAGAAAGGTTATTTCTGTTGTATGAAACTGACATTTTTCTGGCTTTGCATAGAGATGGTGTTGCCGTAGGCGAGTAAGGACCCATCTAACGTGTTTTCTATGGTCGTCTAAATTGTCAGAATATATCAGGATGTCATCCAAGTAAATCACAATGCATATGTCTAGTAGATCCTTGAATATATCATTGATGAAGTGCTGGAAGGTGGCTGGGGCGTTACAGAGCCCGAATGTCATCACGGTGTATTAAAAAAGGCCGTAATGGGTTCTGAACGCCGTGAGCCATTTGTCCCCTTCTCTTATTCTTATTAAATTATAAGCACCTTGTAGATCTAATTTCGTATATATGCGGGCGTGACCTAGACGTTCTATGAGTTCTGGTATCAGTGGTAACGGGTACCGGTTTTTAACTGTGATTTTGTTCAGTTGTCTGTAGTCAATGATAGGTTGGAGTGACTGGTCTTTGTTCCGTACGAAGAACATTCCCGCTGCAGCAGGTGAGGTGGAGGTACGAATGAATCCTTTTCAAAGATTTTCGGAGATGTAGGTTTTGAGATGTTCCAATTCAGGAGTAGACAACGGATAGATATGTCCATATGGAATAGTTGACCCTGCTATCAACTCTATTGGACAATCGTATTGACAATGAGGTGGTAAATTTTCAGCTTCAGATTTGCTGAATACATCATGAAAATCCTGGTATTCTGTCGGTAACTAATTATCTGCTAAATGGCAGATTGTGACCTGAGGGAAACAAGTATTTTTACAGTATTCAGATTGAAAAGTGATATCTAAACTACCCCAAGATATGGTGGGTTGATGAAGCTGTAACCACTATAACCCCAATACTATGGGGAATAATGGTGAGGGTATTACATCAAATCTGATATGCTCTACATGGTTTGAGTGAGAAGTTACTTTGAGAGGAATTGTGTGATAAGTGATGGGTCCTGTATTTATCAAAGAACCATCAATAACTCTGATTGAGACGGGTGTTTCTTTTAACATAACAGGAATTTTATTAATCTTAACAAGTGTTGCATCAATTTAACAGTTGTGAGCCCCAGAGTCAATGATTCTTTCACTTCTGAGATGTTGTTGATCCCACTGCAAAGAAAGGATTAATGAGCAGTATGCTATTTTTGAGGAGTTTGTAGTTAAACAAGAATTTTTTGTAAAAGACTTACATTTCTTCTGTCTGTAATATGGAACAATCTTTGACACTGTGTGAACTGGATGCACAATACATACATAGGTTGAGCAACCTGCGTTTATTCTTTTCCTCTGGTTGTAACGACCCTTTAGTGAAACCTGTCTCAATGGCTTCAGTGGGTTGAGAATGGTTTATCTTTGGTGAGTATGTTGGTGCCTTATAGGATGATTCTGTAGTATGTCTCTCTGACACGTCTATCAATCTGAATGCTTAATGAGATTAAACCTTCCAAAGTTTTAGGAAGTTCAGTGCGAGCAATTTCATCCTTAACCGTATCAGATAACCCTAAACGGTATTGGTTCCTAAGGGCTATGTTACTCCACTCTGTATCCTTGGAATACTGTTGGAACTCAGTAAGGTATTCCTCAACTGGTCTCTTTCCTTGCCATAGTGATCTTATTTTAGTTTCTGCTTTGAGCTGCTTATTCGTATCCTCATAGAGAATACCCATTTGATTAAAAAAGTCCTCCAAGGAAGAGAGAGTATGGTGGTTTTGCTCGAAGAAAGAATCTGCCCATTTCCTGGGTTCGCCTCTTAGGTAGGATAAAACTGTAAGTACCTTGACTCGATCATTACGTTTGTTTTGGGCTTGAGGGTGAAAAGAAGAAGACAGGCATTCTTGAACTGAAGAAATTGTGTTCTATCACCTGAAAATTTGTCAGGTAAACAAACCTGGGGTTCAGGTGCACTATCTTTCATGGCTGCTCGGAGACTATCATTTTGGAGTTGTAACTCTCTGATTGCTTGTCCCTTCTGATCAACCTTTTGGTTCAGGTTGTAAACCACCTGAGGAAGATCTGCTGGTTCCATGACAATGGCTTTAGTATTATGTTATGAATTAATAGGAGAGATGGAACTCAACTGCAGAAATTCAGTAAATTAGGTTTTGTTAGCCAGTAGTAGCACTGAGAAGCTAAGAGACTAAACTCAGAGCAACTGATACTTAGGCTATTATATAATATATACAAAGATCACCTTAACAAGAATGTAAAGGTTATAAAGTGAACAGAACTTGCAATTCTGATTTAGGTATATTAGGCTTTGCCCAGCTAGCTCCCAGTGACACAGAAATAACACAAATCTTGGGTGTAGGCAATATTTTGATAAGAATTCCCAAAGTTAGTTAATGTCCATGCTTCATATAGGAAATAACATAAGGGAATGTTAGGAGAATGTCTTTTTAAGAAAAGATGTGTTGCGCTTTATTTAGATAACAACTGGTATTCAGTGAAGAAATATATACAGTGAGAGGTTTCCTTAACAAGACTTAGAAAGTAAATCATGAATGAAGGAAGTAATTCAGCAATTACTCACAGTAAGGATGACAGGAGCAGCATGGAGGTTAGAGAGAACACGCTGTTAGGAGATTCACAGCACAGCAGACTGCAGACAAAGCAGATTGATCACACAGGGAACCACTCACTGTGAGTCAGGCAGTTACACACTGACCGGAGCTTCGCAGCACAGCTGAATCCTCACAATGAAATGTTTGTGGAAAGATATGATACACTTCAATAAAGGTTCTTCAGGGTTAAAGCTGAAATGAAATACTGTAGTAACAATTCCAGAGTTGGAAGAGACTGTAGATAAATGTCTTTAATTCAATCAGGACAAATCCAGGAGATGCAACTTCTAGGATTACAAAATACTAAAGCAGGGAAAAGTGGGCGTGTCAGGTTTAAATAACCTTGCTCACAAGGTGAAGTTGAATTAAAGGTACAGTAGCTGAAACATGAGTTCTGAAAAGAAAGACATCCATTAAAACATGCTAAAATTTTGTTTGTGATGCCATTTTTTATATCATCAAAATTGATGTTAAATCTATGTCTTTAGCTATTTTAGCTAGAAGAGCTTTGTGGCTTAAAACTTGGAATGCTGACATGACTTCTAAGTCCAGATTATTATCTCTTTCTTTCCAAGGTAATAAGTTATTTGGTTCTCAGTTGGATTCCATAATTTCAACTGTCACTGGGGGGAAGGGAGTGTTTTTGCCTCAGGATAAAACACCTAAAGGTAAATCTACAGCTTTTAACCGTTTTCGTTCCTTTCGACAAAATAAGGAACAGAAACCTAATCCTTCCCCCAAGGAATCTGTTTCCAATTGGAAGTCTTCCTCAAATTGGAATAAATCCAAGCCATTTAAGAGCTCAAAGCCAGCCCCCAAGTCCGCATGAAGGTGCGGCCCTCATTCCAACTCAGCTGGTAGGGGGCAGATTAAGATTTTTCAAAGATGTTTGGACCAATTCGGTTCAAAATCAATGGATTCAGAGTATTGTCTCTCAGGGGTACAGAATAGGATTCAGAGTAAGACCTCCTGTGAGAAGATTTTTTCTTTCACGAATTCCAGCAAACCCAGTAAAGGCTCAGGCTTTCCTGAAGTGTGTTTCAGACCTGGAGTTATCAGGGGTAATCATGCCAGTTCCCTTTCAGGAACAGGGTCTGGGGTTTTATTCAAATCTATTCATTATCCCAAAGAAAGAAAATTCATTCAGACCAGTTCTGGATCTGAAAATTTTGAATCGTTATGTAAGAGTACCAACTTTCAAAATGGTGACTATAAGGACGATTCTGCCTTTTGTTCAGCAAGGGCATTATATGTCCACAATAGACTTACAAGATGCATATATTTATATTCCGATTCATCCAGATCATTTTCAGTTTCTGAGATTCTCTTTTCTAGACAAGCATTACCAATTTGTTGCTCTTCCTTTTGGCCTAGCGACAGCTCCAAGAATCTTTTCAAAGGTTCTCGGTGCCCTACTCTCTGTAATCAGAGAACGGGGAATTGCGGTGTTTCCTTATTTGGACGATATCTTGGTACTAGCTCAGTCTTTACATTCTGCAGAATCTCACACGAATCAACTAGTGTTGTTTCTTCAAAGACATGGTTGGAGGATCAATTTACCAAAAAGGTCCTTGATTCCTCAGACAAGGGTCACCTTTTTAGGTTTCCAGATGGATTCAGTGTCCATGACTCTATCTCTAACAGACAAGAGACAATTGAAATTGGTTTCAGCTTGTCGGAACCTTCAGTCTCAATTATTCCCTTCAGTAGCTACAGGGAGTGCAGAATTATTAGGCAAGTTGTATTTTTGAGGATTAATTTTATTATTGAACAACAACCATGTTCTCAATGAACCCAAAAAACTCATTAATATCAAAGCTGAATAGTTTTGGAAGTAGTTTATAGTTTGTTTTTAGTTATAGCTATTTCTCCAACATAGGTGTGTCCGGTCCACGGCGTCATCCTTACTTGTGGGATATTCTCTTCCCCAACAGGAAATGGCAAAGAGCCCAGCAAAGCTGGTCACATGATCCCTCCTAGGCTCCGCCTACCCCAGTCATTCTCTTTGCCGTTGTACAGGCAACATCTCCACGGAGATGGCTTAGAGTTTTTTAGTGTTTAACTGTAGTTTTTATTATTCAATCAAGAGTTTGTTATTTTGAAATAGTGCTGGTATGTACTATTTACTCAGAAACAGAAAAGAGATGAAGATTTCTGTTTGTATGAGGAAAATGATTTTAGCAACCGTCACTAAAATCCATGGCTGTTCCACACAGGACTGTTGAGAGCAATTAACTTCAGTTGGGGGAACAGTGAGCAGTCTCTTGCTGCTTGAGGTATGACACATTCTAACAAGACGATGTAATGCTGGAAGCTGTCATTTTCCCTATGGGATCCGGTAAGCCATGTTTATTACGATCGTAAATAAGGGCTTCAAAAAGGGCTTATTAAGACTGTAGACTTTTTCTGGGCTAAATCGATTCATTATTAACACATATTTAGCCTTGAGGAATCATTTTATCTGGGTATTTTGATATAATCATATCGGCAGGCACTGTTTTAGACACCTTATTCTTTAGGGGCTTTCCCAAAGCATAGGCAGAGCCTCATTTTCGCGCCGGTGTTGCGCACTTGTTTTTGAGAGGCATGGCATGCAGTCGCATGTGAGAGGAGCTCTGATACTTAGAAAAGACTTTCTGAAGGCGTCATTTGGTATCGTATTCCCCTTGGGGCTTGGTTGGGTCTCAGCAAAGCAGATACCAGGGACTGTAAAGGGGTTATAGTTCAAAACGGCTCCGGTTCCGTTATTTTAAGGGTTAAAGCTTCCAAATTTGGTGTGCAATACTTTTAAGGCTTTAAGACACTGTGGTGAAAATTTGGTGAATTTTGAACAATTCCTTCATGTTTTTTCGCAATTGCAGTAATAAAGTGTGTTCAGTTTAAAATTTAAAGTGACAGTAACGGTTTTATTTTAAAACGTTTTTTGTACTTTGTTATCAAGTTTATGCCTGTTTAACATGTCTGAACTACCAGATAGACTGTGTTCTGAATGTGGGGAAGCCAGAATTCCTATTCATTTAAATAAATGTGATTTATGTGACAATGACAATGATGCCCAAGATGATTCCTCAAGTGAGGGGAGTAAGCATGGTACTGCATCATTCCCTCCTTCGTCTACACGAGTCTTGCCCACTCAGGAGGCCCCTAGTACATCTAGCGCGCCAATACTCCTTACTATGCAACAATTAACGGCTGTAATGGATAATTCTGTCAAAAACATTTTAGCCAAAATGAACACTTATCAGCGTAAGCGCGACTGCTCTGTTTTAGATACTGAAGAGCATGACGACGCTGATAATAATATTTCTGAAGGGCCCCTAACCCAGTCTGATGGGGCCAGGGAGGTTTTGTCTGAGGGAGAAATTACTGATTCAGGGAACATTTCTCAACAAGCTGAACCTGATGTGATTGCATTTAAATTTAAGTTGGAACATCTCCGCATTCTGCTTAAGGAGGTATTATCCACTCTGGATGATTGTGACAAGTTGGCCATCCCAGAGAAACTATGTAAAATGGACAAGTTCCTAGAGGTGCCGGGGCTCCCAGAAGCTTTTCCTATACCCAAGCGGGTGGCGGACATTGTTAATAAAGAATGGGAAAGGCCCGGTATTCCTTTCGTCCCTCCCCCCATATTTAAAAAATTGTTTCCTATGGTCGACCCCAGAAAGGACTTATGGCAGACAGTCCCCAAGGTCGAGGGAGCGGTTTCCACTTTAAACAAACGCACCACTATACCCATAGAGGATAGTTGTGCTTTCAAAGATCCTATGGATAAAAAATTAGAAGGTTTGCTTAAAAAGATGTTTGTTCAGCAGGGTTACCTTCTACAACCAATTTCATGCATTGTCCCTGTCGCTACAGCCGCATGTTTCTGGTTCGATGAGCTGATAAAGGCGGTCGATAGTGATTCTCCTCCTTATGAGGAGATTATGGACAGAATCAATGCTCTCAAATTGGCTAATTCTTTCACCCTAGACGCCACTTTGCAATTGGCTAGGTTAGCGGCTAAGAATTCTGGGTTTGCTCTTGTGGCGCGCAGAGCGCTTTGGTTGAAATCTTGGTCGGCTGATGCGTCTTCCAAGAACAAGCTACTTAACATTCCTTTCAAGGGGAAAACGCTGTTTGGCCCTGACTTGAAAGAGATTATCTCTGATATCACTGGGGGTAAGGGCCACGCCCTTCCTCAGGATCGGCCTTTCAAGGCAAAAAATAAACCTAATTTTCGTCCCTTTCGTAGAAACGGACCAGCCCAAAGTGCTACGTCCTCTAAGCAAGAGGGTAATACTTCTCAAGCCAAGCCAGCTTGGAGACCAATGCAAGGCTGGAACAAGGGAAAGCAGGCCAAGAAACCTGCCACTGCTACCAAGACAGCATGAAATGTTGGCCCCCGATCCGGGACCGGATCTGGTGGGGGGCAGACTCTCTCTCTTCGCTCAGGCTTGGGCAAGAGATGTTCTGGATCCTTGGGCGCTAGAAATAGTCTCCCAAGGTTATCTTCTGGAATTCAAGGGACTTCCCCCAAGGGGGAGGTTCCACAGGTCTCAGTTGTCTTCAGACCACATAAAAAGACAGGCATTCTTACATTGTGTAGAAGACCTGTTAAAAATGGGAGTGATTCATCCTGTTCCATTAAGAGAACAAGGGATGGGGTTCTACTCCAATCTGTTTATAGTTCCCAAAAAAGAGGGAACGTTCAGACCAATCTTAGATCTCAAGATTTTAAACAAGTTTCTCAAGGTTCCATCGTTCAAGATGGAAACCATTCGAACTATTCTTCCTTCCATCCAGGAAGGTCAATTCATGACCACGGTGGATTTAAAGGATGCGTATCTACATATTCCTATCCACAAGGAACATCATCGGTTCCTGAGGTTCGCATTCCTGGACAAACATTACCAGTTTGTGGCGCTTCCTTTCGGATTAGCCACTGCTCCAAGGATTTTCACAAAGGTACTAGGGTCCCTTCTAGCTGTGCTAAGACCAAGGGGCATTGCTGTAGTACCTTACTTGGACGACATTCTGATTCAAGCGTCGTCCCTTCCTCAAGCAAAGGCTCACACGGACATTGTCCTGGCCTTTCTCAGATCTCACGGATGGAAAGTGAACGTGGAAAAGAGTTCTCTATCTCCGTCAACAAGGGTTCCCTTCTTGGGAACAATAATAGACTCCTTAGAAATGAGGATTTTTCTGACAGAGGCCAGAAAAACAAAACTTCTAGACTCTTGTCGGATACTTCATTCCGTTCCTCTTCCTTCCATAGCTCAGTGCATGGAAGTGATCGGGTTGATGGTAGCGGCAATGGACATAGTTCCTTTTGCACGCATTCATCTAAGACCATTACAACTGTGCATGCTCAGTCAGTGGAATGGGGACTATACAGACTTGTCTCCGAAGATACAAGTAAATCAGAGGACCAGAGACTCACTCCGTTGGTGGCTGTCCCTGGACAACCTGTCACGAGGGATGACATTCCGCAGACCAGAGTGGGTCATTGTCACGACCGACGCCAGTCTGATGGGCTGGGGCGCGGTCTGGGGATCCCTGAAAGCTCAGGGTCTTTGGTCTCGGGAAGAATCTCTTCTACCGATAAATATTCTGGAACTGAGAGCGATATTCAATGCTCTCAAGGCTTGGCCTCAGCTAGCGAGGGCCAAGTTCATACGGTTTCAATCAGACAACATGACAACTGTTGCGTACATCAACCATCAGGGGGGAACAAGGAGTTCCCTGGCGATGGAAGAAGTGACCAAAATCATTCTATGGGCGGAGTCTCACTCCTGCCACCTGTCTGCTATCCACATCCCAGGAGTGGAAAATTGGGAAGCGGATTTTCTGAGTCGTCAGACATTGCATCCGGGGGAGTGGGAACTCCATCCGGAAATCTTTGCCCAAGTCACTCAGCTGTGGGGCATTCCAGACATGGATCTGATGGCCTCTCGTCAGAACTTCAAAGTTCCTTGCTACGGGTCCAGATCCAGGGATCCCAAGGCGGCTCTAGTGGATGCACTAGTAGCACCTTGGACCTTCAAACTAGCTTATGTGTTCCCGCCGTTTCCTCTCATCCCCAGGCTGGTAGCCAGGATCAATCAGGAGAGGGCGTCGGTGATCTTGATAGCTCCTGCGTGGCCACGCAGGACTTGGTATGCAGATCTGGTGAATATGTCATCGGCTCCACCTTGGAAGCTACCTTTGAGACGAGACCTTCTTGTTCAGGGTCCGTTCGAACATCCGAATCTGGTTTCACTCCAGCTGACTGCTTGGAGATTGAACGCTTGATCTTATCGAAGCGAGGGTTCTCAGATTCTGTTATCGATACTCTTGTTCAGGCCAGAAAGCCTGTAACTAGAAAGATTTACCACAAAATTTGGAAAAAATATATCTGTTGGTGTGAATCTAAAGGATTCCCTTGGGACAAGGTTAAGATTCCTAGGATTCTATCCTTCCTTCAAGAAGGATTGGAAAAAGGATTATCTGCAAGTTCCCTGAAGGGACAGATTTCTGCCTTGTCTGTGTTACTTCACAAAAAGCTGGCCGCTGTGCCAGATGTTCAAGCCTTTGTTCAGGCTCTGGTTAGAATTAAGCCTGTTTACAAACCTTTGACTCCTCCTTGGAGTCTCAATTTAGTTCTTTCAGTTCTTCAGGGGGTTCCGTTTGAACCCTTGCATTCCGTTGATATTAAGTTATTATCTTGGAAAGTTTTGTTTTTAGTTGCAATTTCTTCTGCTAGAAGAGTTTCAGAATTATCTGCTCTGCAGTGTTCTCCTCCTTATCTGGTGTTCCATGCAGATAAGGTGGTTTTACGTACTAAACCTGGTTTTCTTCCAAAAGTTGTTTCTAACAAAAACATTAACCAGGAGATTATCGTACCTTATCTGTGTCCGAAACCAGTTTCAAAGAAGGAACGTTTGTTGCACAATTTGGATGTTGTTCGCGCTCTAAAATTCTATTTAGATGCTACAAAGGATTTTAGACAAACATCTTCCTTGTTTGTTGTTTATTCCGGTAAAAGGAGAGGTCAAAAAGCAACTTATACCTCTCTCTCTTTTTGGATTAAAAGCATCATCAGATTGGCTTACGAGACTGCCGGACGGCAGCCTCCCGAAAGAATCACAGCTCATTCCACTAGGGCTGTGGCTTCCACATGGGCCTTCAAGAACGAGGCTTCTGTTGATCAGATATGTAGGGCAGCGACTTGGTCTTCACTGCACACTTTTACCAAATTTTACAAGTTTGATACTTTTGCTTCTTCTGAGGCTATTTTTGGGAGAAAGGTTTTGCAAGCCGTGGTGCCTTCCATTTAGGTGACCTGATTTGCTCCCTCCCTTCATCCGTGTCCTAAAGCTTTGGTATTGGTTCCCACAAGTAAGGATGACGCCGTGGACCGGACACACCTATGTTGGAGAAAACAGAATTTATGTTTACCTGATAAATTACTTTCTCCAACGGTGTGTCCGGTCCACGGCCCGCCCTGGTTTTTTTAATCAGGTCTGATAATTTATTTTCTTTAACTACAGTCACCACGGTACCATATGGTTTCTCCTATGCAAATATTCCTCCTTAACGTCGGTCGAATGACTGGGGTAGGCGGAGCCTAGGAGGGATCATGTGACCAGCTTTGCTGGGCTCTTTGCCATTTCCTGTTGGGGAAGAGAATATCCCACAAGTAAGGATGACGCCGTGGACCGGACACACCGTTGGAGAAAGTAATTTATCAGGTAAACATAAATTCTGTTTTTAGGGGGATTTCTGTGTGTGCAGGTGACTATTACTGTGCATAATTATTAGGCAACTTAACAAAAAACAAATATATACCCATTTCAATTATTTATTTTTACCAGTGAAACCAATATAACATCTCAACATTCACAAATATACATTTCTGACATTCAAAAACAAAACAAAAACAAATCAGTGACCAATATAGCCACCTTTCTTTGCAAGGACACTCAAAAGCCTGCCATCCATGGATTCTGTCAGTATTTTGATCTGTTCACCATCAACATTGCGTGCAGCAGCAACCACAGCCTCCCAGACACTGTTCAGAGAGGTGTACTGTTTTCCCTCCTTGTAAATCTCACATTTGATGATGGACCACAGGTTCTGAATGGGGTTCAGATCAGGTGAACAAGGAGGCCATGTCATTAGATTTTCTTCTTTTATACCCTTTCTTGCCAGCCACGCTGTGGAGTACTTGGACGCGTGTGATGGAGCATTGTCCTGCATGAAAATCATGTTTTTCTTGAAGGATGCAGACTTCTTCTTGTACCACTGCTTGAAGAAGGTGTCTTCCAGAAACTGGCAGTAGGACTGGGAGTTGAGCTTGACTCCATCCTCAACCCGAAAAGGCCCCACAAGCTCATCTTTGATGATACCAGCCCAAACCAGTACTCTACCTCCACCTTGCTGGCGTCTGAGTCGGACTGGAGCTCTCTGCCCTTTACCAATCCAGCCACGGGCCCATCCATCTGGCCCATCAAGACTCATTCTCATTTCATCAGTCCATAAAACCTTAGAAAAATCAGTCTTGAGATATTTCTTGGCCCAGTCTTGACGTTTCAGCTTGTGTGTCTTGTTCAGTGGTGGTCGTCTTTCAGCCTTTCTTACCTTGGCCAAGTCTCTGAGTATTGCACACCTTGTGCTTTTGGGCACTCCAGTGATGTTGCAGCTCTGAAATATGGCCAAACTGGTGGCAAGTGGCATCTTGGCAGCTGCACTATTGACTTTTCTCAGTTCATGGGCAGTTATTTTGCGCCTTGGTTTTTCCACACGCTTCTTGCGACCCTGTTGACTATTTTGAATGAAACGCTTGATTGTTCGATGATCACTCTTCAGAAGCTTTGCAATTTTAAGAGTGCTGCATCCCTCTGCAAGATATCTTACTATTTTTGACTTTTCTGAGCCTGTCAAGTCCTTCTTTTGACCCATTTTGCCAAAGGAAAGGAAGTTGCCTAATAATTATGCACACCTGATATAGGGTGTTGATGTCATTAGACCACACCCCTTCTCATTACAGAGATGCACATCACCTAATATGCTTAATTGGTAGTAGGCTTTCGAGCCTATACAGCTTGGAGTAAGACAACATGCATAAAGAGGATGATGTTGTCAAAATACTCATTTGCCTAATAATTCTGCACTCCCTGTATGTGCATGGCAGTTTTAGGTCTCATGACTGCAGCATCGGACGCGATCCCCTTTGCTCGATTTCATATGAGACCTCTCCAGCTTTGTATGCTGAATCAATGGTGCAGGGATTATACAAGGATATCACAATTAATATCCTTAAATCCCAATGTTCGACTATCTCTGACTTGGTGATTAAATCACCATTGTATAGCTCTAGGACCCTCTTTGGTTCATCCAACCTGGACTGTGATCATAACAGATGCGAGCAGGTTGGGGAGCTGTTTGGAGATCTCTGACAGCACAAGGGGTTTGGAAATCTCAAGAGGCGAGATTACCAATCAATATTTTGAAACTCCGTGCAATTTTCAGGGCTCTTCAGGCTTAGCCTCTGTTGAAGAGAGAACCGTTCATTTGCTTTCAGACAGACAATATCACAGCTGTGGCATATGTCAATCATCAGGGTGGGACTCACAGTCTCCTAGCTCTGAAAGAAGTATCTTGAATACTTTCTTGGGCGGAATCCAGCTCTTGTCTAATTTCTGCAGTACATATCCCAGGTGTAGACAGTTGGGAAGCGGATTATCTCTCAGCCGTCAGACTTTACATCTGGGGGAGTGGTCAATCTATCCAGATGTGTTTTCTTAGATTGTTCAGATGTGGGGTCTTTCAGAAATAGATCTGATGGCTTCTCATCTAAACAAGAAACTTCCCAGGTACCTGTCCAGATCCAGGGATCTTCAGGCGGAAGCAGTGGATGCGTTGACACTTCTTTGGTGTTGCCAACCTGCTTATATTTTCCCACCTCTAGTTCTTCTTCCAATAGTGATCTCCAAAATCATCATGGAACAGTCGTTTGTATTGCTGGTAGCTCCAACATGGCCTCACAGGTTTTGGTATGCTGATCTTGTTTGGATGTCCAGTTGCCAACCTTGGCCTCTTCCATTAAGGCTGGACCTTCTGTCTCAAGGTCCGTTTTTCCATCAGGATCTCAAATCATTAAATTTGAAGGTATGAAAATTGAACGCCTAGTGCTTAGTCATAGAGGTTTCTCTGACTCAGTGATTAATACTATGTTACAGGCTCATAAATCTGTTTCTAGAAAGATTTATTATTAAGTTTGGAAGACTTAAATTTCATGGTGTTCTTCTCAGAAATTCGCTTGGCATTCATTCAGAATTCCTAGAATTTTACAGTTTCTTCAGGATGGTTTGGATTAGGGTTTGTCTGCAAGTTCCTTGAAGGGACAAAACTCTGCTCTTTCTGTTTTATTTCACAGAAAGATTGCTAAGCTTCCTGACATTCACTGTTTTGTACAGGCTTTGGTTCGTATCAAGCCAGTCATCAAATCAATCTCTCCTCCTTGGAGTCTTAATTTGGTTTTGAAGGCTTTACAGACTCCTCCATTTGAGCCTATGTATTCTTTGGGCATTAAACTACTTTCTTGGAAAGTGTTGTTCCTTTTGGCCATCTCTTCTGCTAGAAGAGTTTCTGAATCTGCTCTTTCTTGTGAATCTCCTTTCCTGATTTTTCATCAGGATAAGGCGGTTTTGCGGACTTCATTTAAATTCTTACCTAAGGTTGTGAATTCTAACAATATTAATAGAGAAATTGTTGTCCCTTCCTTGTGTCCTAATCCTAAGAATTCTTTGGAGAAATCCTTACATTCTTTGGATGTGGTAAGAGCTTTGAAATATTATGTTGAAGCTACTAAAGATTTCAGGAAGACTTCTAGTCTATTTGTTATCTTTTCTGGTTCTAGGAAAGGTCAGAAGGCTTCTGCCGTTTCCTTGGCATCGTAGTTAAAGCTTTTGATTCATCAAGCTTATTTGGAGTCGGGTCAAGCCCCCCCTCAGAGAATTACAGCTCATTCTACTAGATCAGTCTCCACTTTGTGGGGCTTTTAAGGATGAAGCTTCAGTTGATCAGATTTGCAAAGCAGCAACCTGGTCTTCTTTGCATACATTTACTAAATTCTACCGTTTTGATGTATTTGCTTCTTCTGAATCAGTTTTTGGTAGAAAGGTTCTTCAGGCAACTGTTTCAGTTTGATTCTTCTGCTTATGTTTTAAGTTTTTTCTTTTCAATTCATAAGAATGAACTTATATTTTTGGTTGTGGATTATATTTTTCAGCAAAAAATTGCTGTTTTTTTTATCCCTCCCTCTCTAGTGACTCTTGCGTGGAGTTCCACATCTTGGGTATTGATATCCCATACATCACTAGCTCATGGACTCTTGCCAATTACATGAAAGAAAACATAATTTATGTAAGAACTTACCTGATAAATTAATTTATTTCATATTGACCAGAGTCCATGAGGCCCACCCTTTTTGGTGGTTATGATTTTTTTGTATAATTATTTCCAAATTCCATTGTTGATGCTTTTTACTCCTTTCTTTATCACCCCACTACTTGGCTATTCGTTAAACTGAATTGTGGGTGTGGTGAGGGGTGTATTTATAGGCATTTTGAGGTTCTGGAAACTTTTCCCCTTCTGGTAGGATTGTATATCCCATATGTCACTAGCTCATGGACTCTTGCCAATATGAAAGAAATTAATTTATCAGGTAAGTTCTTACAGAAGTTATGGTTTTCTTTTAAATGCTTGAAATGTATGCAGTGAAAGGAACCAATTACATTTGTGAGTAAAGGTTCAGAGAAACTGCAGTTTAATAGTAAATATGAAAGGTTAAAGTAAGCAGTTGCTCCCAAGACATTCACATGAGAGAAAAGTAATCAAACTAGTTGTTTGTTTATAAAGCATATTTGAGAGTTCACAGTGAGTAACTACTGGTATACATGAAAACAGAAGGCTTCTGTAAGGTATTGAACTGGTTGCAGATAATAAATTAAAAAAAATCAAACCAATACTTAGCGTCTCTTGGAAGGAAGCTTCTCTGTAGTTCCCTTTAATGAGCTGTTGTTGTTTTATGTGAAGTGTGAGGCAAACTGCAGTTTGTACAGGAGCAGGCTGGTTGTGTTAATCTGTCCGGTATCTGAAAAGAAGAAACACAAAAGTTCACACACAGATGACCTCAGTGTTAAGATCAAACAGAGGGAGTGTGAAAGGCCTGCAAAACTTGTCCAGCAAAACAGACAGGCTGGGGGATGTTCCGGTTACAGGGTGCCCAGAGGGAGAAGGTTTAAGGCTGTGACACACTGCAAGCGGAGCGGCGCGCAGCGTGTAGATGCGGCTGTGCGCGCTCAGTGTGTCCTGCCTTTTCATCTCTGAGCACTCTGCTGCGTCAGGTCGCTTAGCTGAGCGCTCAGAGATGAAATATTTCAACTTTAGAAGCGATGCGACGCGGAGCAAAGCAACTGCTTCGCCTCGCACCGCATCTCTTGCAGTGTCACAGCCTTTAGTCTGATGCAGAGAGCAGCTGACAGGCTGATTGATGTGAGGCAGATGCTGAAGATTCCTGCAGAGGAAAGTTAACACAATAATTGCTGGAAGTGAGAAACTGGTGATCCAGCCAGGTTAGGCAGTTAAAGGGACAGTCTACCATAGAATTGTTATTGTTTTAAAAGATAGATAACCCCTTTATTACCCATTCCCCAGTTTTGCAAAACCAACACAGATAGATTAATGCACTTTTTACCTCTGTGATTACCTTGTATCTAAGCCTCTGCAGACAGCCCCCTGATCACATGACTGTGACTGTTTATTATCTGTTATCTTGCATTTAGCATTGTGTTGTGCTAGATCTTAAATAACCCCCTGTGCCTGAACACAGTGTTATCTATATGGCCCACGTGTACTTTCTGTCTTTGTGTTGTGCTAGATCTTAAATAACCCCCTGTGCCTGAACACATTGTTATCTATATAGCCCACGTGTACTTTCTGTCTCTTTGTGTTGTGCTAGATCTTAAATAACCCCCTGTGCCTGAACACAGTGTTATCTATATGGCCCACGTGTACTTTCTGTCTCTTTATTGTGCTAGATCTTAAATAACCCCCTGTGCCTGAACACAGTGTTATCTATATGGCCCACATGTACTTTCTGTCTCTGTATTGTGCTAGATCTTAAATAACCCCCTGTGCCTGAACACAGTGTTATCTATATGGCCCACGTGTACTTTCTGTCTCTGTATTGTGCTAGATCTTAAATAACCCCCTGTGCCTGAACACAGTGTTATCTATATGGCCCACGTGTACTTTCTGTCTTTGTGTTGTGCTAGATCTTAAATAACCCCCTGTGCCTGAACACAGTGTTATCTATATGGCCCACGTGTACTTTCTGTCTCTTTGTGTTGTGCTAGATCTTAAATAACCCCCTGTGCCTGAACACAGTGTTATCTATATGGCCCACGTGTACTTTCTGTCTCTTTGTGTTGTGCTAGATCTTAAATAACCCCCTGTGCCTGAACACAGTGTTATCTATATGGCCCACGTGTACTTTCTGTCTCTGTATTGTGCTAGATCTTAAATAACCCCCTGTGCCTGAACACAGTGTTATCTATATGGCCCACATGTACTTTCTGTCTCTTTGTGTTGTGCTAGATCTTAAATAACCCCCTGTGCCTGAACACAGTGTTATCTATATGGCCCACATGTACTTTCTGTCTCTTTGTGTTGTGCTAGATCTTAAATAACCCCCTGTGCCTGAACACAGTGTTATCTATATGGCCCACATGTACTTTCTGTCTCTTTGTGTTGTGCTAGATCTTAAATAACCCCCTGTGCCTGAACACAGTGTTATCTATATGGCCCACGTGTACTTTCTGTCTCTTTGTGTTGTGCTAGATCTTAAATAACCCCCTGTGCCTGAACACAGTGTTATCTATATGGCCCACGTGTACTTTCTGTCTCTTTGTGTTGTGCTAGATCTTAAATAACCCCCTGTGCCTGAACACAGTGTTATCTATATGGCCCACGTGTACTTTCTGTCTCTGTATTGTGCTAGATCTTAAATAACCCCCTGTGCCTGAACACAGTGTTATCTATATGGCCCACATGTACTTTCTGTCTCTTTGTGTTGTGCTAGATCTTAAATAACCCCCTGTGCCTGAACACAGTGTTATCTATATGGCCCACATGTACTTTCTGTCTCTTTGTGTTGTGCTAGATCTTAAATAACCCCCTGTGCCTGAACACAGTGTTATCTATATGGCCCACATGTACTTTCTGTCTCTTTGTGTTGTGCTAGATCTTAAATAACCCCAGTTTGGGAAATTATATCTGCTTAATGTGAGAGTTTTTTTAGGCTCATAGACTGTGTGTTTTTTGGCCTGGAACAAACAGGTTTCACTTTTGTTTGTGAAATGTTGCGCAGCTCATAATAGCTTGGCACCCTTTTTTATAGCAGGGGAAGTCCTGTCTTACCTACCACGTGACCGGGTGCAGTTTCTTTCATTTCCTAAGATCCTGCTGCAGACCTCACTCCTGAGGAGAGCATTTTCACTGTTAGATGTCTGGGTCTAGGATGTGGTGAGTGCCCCAGCCATTGGGAGTATTAAGGTGTCGTTTTTTAAATAAAAGCGTTTCTTTTTGTTTGTCCTTCTGTGGGTATATACAAAGCTATGGAGGACTCTGATACTACATTAGAAGGTTCCGCTCCTTCTGTACTGATTAATCATTCCTGTTTATATTGTGAGGAGGCTGTGGTGTGCCCGCCTGCTCAATTTTGTTCATTTGCCTAAACACTGTTTTAAAGTCTAAGAAGGGGAGACAAGCCTGCTATTACTCATAGTGCTATTAGCCCTTATGAGCCGTTTACTTCTCTGGAATCTGGGTCCCGAGAAATTACTACCCTTTCTACATTACCGCTCCACATGCAGTTCCCCGCAGCTCAACTAATCCTCCATCTGGAGGGGGCCTTTTTCCAGTGGACTTTATCGCGCAGTTACAATCGGCGGTGTCTGCAGACTTGAGTGCCTTACATCGCTCTAACAAACGCAAGAGAAAGGTTAAAGGGACAGTTTACTAAAAAAAAAATCCCCTTTAATTTGTTCCCAATGATCCACTTTACCTGCTGGAGTGTATTACATTGTTTACAAGTATTTCCATTAGCCTTATATTAGGATTTAAAATAGTTTATATAGCCTGGGGTATCCCCAACTATCCTGAAAGTTTTTGGCCACGAGGCCAAGATCTGTAAACACAGCCAGCAGAAGAAATTACACTACCAGTGGGTTATAGAAGAGATAAGGTAATAAAATGTTAATTTTCCATTGTTCTCTCCAAGTATTGGTGATTGGTCTATGGTCAGATATAAGATAAAGAAGCAGATATATGTACACAATGTAATAAAGTAATGAGATCTGATTATACCTACAGATATAAGATAAAGACACAAGTATATGTACACAATGTGATAAAGTAATGAGATCTGCTTATACATACAGTATTAAGATAAACACACATGTATATGTACACAATGTGATAACGTAATGAGATCTGATATCTACAAGCTCAACCCATTTTATTAGGTTGTGGCTTCAAAACACAAAATCAGCTAATTCATATACACAACTAAGCCTTAAAAAAGCAAACCTCATACATTTTATACTCTGCAACTGGTAAAAAAAGTAATTGGAAACACATTAAGGGAAAAACGATGTTATAGTATACTGCCCATTTAAACATAGTTCGACTGATCTAGAGTCATCTACATATTTATCGGATTTAACTACTATATACCAGCTATCCGAGGATGAGTTAACCTCTGTAGCTTCAGAGGGTGAACTTTTTGTGTCGGAGACTTCAGTTACTAAACCTCCTTCAGCGGAGGAACCCTCCTTTAGATTTAAAATTGAGCATCTGCGTTTTTTATTAAAGGAGGTTCTGTCTACACTAGAGGTTCCAGAGGCTACGCTTCCTGAGGAGCCTAAGATCCCTAAATTAGACAGGGTTTATGAAGATAGAATGGTTCCTCTGACTTTTTCCTGTGTCAGTTAAGATGGCGAACATTATTAGTAACGAATGGGAAAGAGTCGGAACTTCTTTTTCCCCCTCGTCTACTTTAAAAAAAAAATATTCCTGGTTCCTGACTCTCAATTAGAATTGTGGGGCTCCATCCCTAAGGTGGATGGCGCTATCTCTATGCTGGCTAAGCATACTACTATCCCTCTGGAGGATAATTCTTCATTTAGAGAGCCTATGGATAAGCATTTGTAACTAAGATCCACGCTGGTTTCCACAAGACTTCTGAAGGTAACCATGAGACATCTTCAGTGTGGAGACCGGTTTTATGCTACAAGCAGCATTAAGGTATGTGCAGCCTTTTTTTCTGAGGAGACTTGGTGTATCAGAACTGGCTGGCATTATTTCCCTGTATGGGAATGGGGTAAGCAGTAAAACCTATTTTAATAAGAGGGGTGTTACTGGAGTCCCTATATTATATTTATCATTAGTTGATATTTGGGCATTATGTGACATGGGAGACAATATAAAAAAACGATGTTTTATGTTTTTTATTTTTGGCACTTAAAACTTATTGGTTTTATGCTTGAGGGTTGTATTGTGTGTGTATTTTTACTTTAGTGCAAAACCGCATTCCCATGCAGTGTTGTTTGGGCCTACTCCGACTTTTGACCTTAAGGGGTGGAGCCTATTTTTGGCACAATTCCTTCAGGCTTAGCAGCAGCAAACAGTAACTTGGTGATTCCTGGACTGTGTAGCTGGTCTGAAGTGTTGGAAACTTGATTCGAAGTACCCTGGGGGCAGGTAAGCGCCACAGCAGAGAGTATTTTTATCTATCCTTTGACTACATGTTGATATAAGTACTTCTAAAGCTTTTTTTCTGCCCTTGCTTCTGGGTGCAGTAATTTTTGGATTAACCAACGATTTTTGGGAATAATTTAACGTTTTTTGTGCATTTTGGAAAAATTGTTCACTTTTTCTTTTCTTAAAGGCACAGTACACGTTTTTTCTAATGTTTATTTTATGCTATAAATAAGTGTTTAAACGACTTTTGTGGTATTACTAGTCTGTTGAACATGTCTGACATTGAGGTTTCTCATTGTTCTATGTGTTTAGAAGCTATTGTGCAACCCCCTCTAACATTGTGTAACTTTTGTACTGAAAGGGCTTTACAATGTAAAAAGCATATTTTAAATAAAGTGTGCCTAAGGATGATTCTCAGTCTGAAGAGAATCAGGATATGACATCCAATTCTCCCCAAGTGTCACAACCTTTAACGCCCACACAAGCGACGCCTAGTACTTCTAGTGCGTCTAATTCCTTTACTCTGCAGGAGATGGCTGCAGTTATGTCAACTACCCTTACAGAGGTATTGCCTAAATTACCAGTGTTGCCGGGTAAACGCAGTAGGTCAAGTATTAATGTAAATACTGAATCCTCTGATGCTTTAATAGCTATTTCTTCTGTTATGTGTGATCAGTCCACGGGTCATCATTACTTCTGGGATATAACTCCTCCCCAACAGGAAATGCAAGAGGATTCACCCAGCAGAGCTGCATATAGCTCCTCCCCTCTACGTCAGTCCCAGTCATTCTCTTGCACCCAACGACTAGATAGGATGTGTGAGAGGACTATGGTGATTATACTTAGTTTTTATGACTTCAATCAAAAGTTTGTTATTTTAAAATAGCACCGGAGCGTGTTATTACTTCTCTGGCAGAGTTTGAGGAAGAATCTGACAGAGATTTTTTACTATGATTTTAACCGGAGTCGTTAAGATCATATTGCTGTTCTCGACCATCTGAGGGAGGTAAAGGCTTCAGATCAGGGGACAGCGGGCAGATGAATCTGCATTGAGGTATGTGGCAGTTTTTATTTTCTGAATGGAATTGATGAGAAAAGCCTGCCATACCGTTAAAATGACATGTATGTATACACTTCAGTATTCTGGGGATGGTATTTCACCGGAACTACTGTGTTAAAGGTCACTAATCCTTTTAATAACTATTCTCATGTTAAACGTTTTTGCTGGAATGTAGAATCGTTTACATTGCTGAGGTACTGTGTGAATAAATGTTTGGGCATTATTTTCCACTTGGCAGTTTTTTGCTTTAATTGTGACAGTTTCGTTTCTCTTCACTGCTGTGTGGGAGAGGGAGGGGCCGTTTTTGGCGCTCTTTGCTACGCATCAAAAAAATTCCAGTCAGCTACTTTTATATTTCCTGCATGATCCGGTTCATCTCTGACAGATCTCAGGGGTCTTCAAACTTCTTTGAAGGGAGGTAAATTCTCTCAGCAGAGCTGTGAGAATTCTTATAGTGACTGTGTATAAAAAACGTTGTTTTGTTTTCTTATGTACAAATTTAATTAGTGTTGTTTTTTACTAATGGGAACAAACCTTTGCTAAAAGTTGTGTTGTTTTAAAATTTGATGCAATAACTGTTTTTCAGTTCATTATTTCAACTGTCATTTAATCGTTAGTACCTCTTTGAGGCACAGTGCCTTTTTTTGCTAAAAAAGATTATAACCAAGTTGTAAGTTTTTTTGCTAGTGTGTTAAACATGTCTGACTCAGAGGAAGATATCTGTGTCATTTGTTCCAATGCCAAGGTGGAGCCCAATAGAAATTTATGTACTAACTGTATTGATGCTACTTTAAATAAAAGTCAATCTGTACAATGTGAACAAATTTCACCAAACAGCGAGGGGAGAGTTATGCCGACTAACTCGCCTCACGCGACAGTACCTGCATCTCCCGCCCGGGAGGTGCGTGATATTTTGGCGCCTAGTACATCTGGGCGGCCATTACAGATAACATTACAAGATATGGCTACTGTTATGACTGAAGTTTTGTCTAAATTACCTGAACTAAGAGGCAAGCGTGATCACTCTGGGGTGAGAACAGAGTGCGCTGACAATGCTAGGGCCATGTCTGATACTGCGTCACAGCTCGCAGAGCATGAGGACGGAGAGCTTCATTCTGTGGGTGACGGTTCTGATCCAAACAGATTGGACTCAGATATTTCAAATTTTAAATTTAAATTGGAGAACCTCCGTGTACTACTAGGGGAGGTCTTAGCAGCTCTCAACGATTGTAACACTGTTGCAATACCAGAGAAACTGTGTAGGTTGGATAAATACTTTGCGGTACCGGCGAGTACTGACGTTTTTCCTATACCTAAGAGACTAACTGAAATTGTTACTAAGGAGTGGGATAGACCCGGTGTGCCGTTCTCACCCCCTCCAATATTTAGAAAGATGTTTCCAATAGACGCCACCACTCGGGACTTATGGCAAACGGTCCCCAAGGTGGAGGGAGCAGTTTCTACTTTAGCTAAGCGTACCACTATCCCGGTGGAGGATAGCTGTGCTTTCTCAGATCCAATGGATAAAAAATTAGAGGGTTACCTTAAGAAAATGTTTGTTCAACAAGGTTTTATATTACAACCCCTTGCATGTATCGCGCCGATTACGGCTGCGGCAGCATTTTGGATTGAGTCGCTTGAAGAGAACCTTAGTTCCTCTACGCTAGACGACATTACGGACAGGCTTAGAGTCCTTAAACTAGCTAATTCTTTCATTTCGGAGGCCGTAGTACATTTAACCAAACTTACGGCTAAGAACTCAGGATTCGCCATACAGGCACGCAGGGCACTGTGGCTAAAATCCTGGTCAGCTGATGTTACTTCTAAGTCCAAATTACTTAATATACCTTTCAAGGGGCAGTCCTTATTCGGGCCCGGTTTGAAAGAAATTATCGCTGACATTACGGGAGGTAAGGGCCACGCCCTACCTCAAGACAAGGCCAAAGCTAAGGCCAGACAGTCTAATTTTCGTCCCTTTCGGAATTTCAAAACAGGAGCAGCATCAACCTCCACTGCACCAAAACAGGAAGGAGCTGTTGCTCGTTACAGGCAAGGCTGGAAGCCTAACCAGTCCTGGAACAAAAGCAAGCAGGCCAGGAAACCTGCTGCTGCCCCAAAGACAGCATGAACCGAGAGCCCCCGATCCGGGACCGGATCTAGTAGGGGGCAGACTCTCTCTCTTCGCCCAGGCCTGGGCAAGAGATGTTCAGGATCCCTGGGCACTAGAGATCATATCTCAGGGATACCTTCTAGACTTCAAATTATCTCCCCCAAGAGGGAGATTTCATCTGTCAAGGTTGTCAACAAACCAGATAAAGAAAGAAGCGTTTCTACGCTGCGTACAAGATCTGTTAACAATGGGAGTGATCCATCCGGTTCCGTGGTCGGAACAAGGACAAGGGTTCTACTCAAACCTGTTTGTGGTTCCCAAAAAAGAGGGAACTTTCAGGCCAATCTTAGATTTAAAGACTCTAAACAAATTCCTAAGAGTTCCATCGTTCAAAATGGAAACTATTCGGACAATCTTACCCATGATCCAAGAGGGTCAGTACATGACCACAGTGGATTTAAAGGATGCTTACCTTCACATACCGATCCACAAAGATCATCACCGGTATCTAAGGTTTGCCTTCTTAGACAGGCACTACCAGTTTGTAGCTCTTCCATTCGGATTGGCTACGGCTCCAAGAATCTTCACAAAGGTTCTGGGTGCCCTTCTAGCGGTACTAAGACCGCGAGGGATTTCGGTAGCTCCGTACCTAGACGACATTCTAATACAAGCTTCAAGCTTTCAAACTGCCAAGTCTCATACAGAGTTAGTTCTGGCATTTCTAAGGTCGCATGGATGGAAAGTGAACGAAAAGAAGAGTTCTCTCTTTCCTCTCACAAGAGTTCCATTCTTGGGGACTCTTATAGATTCTGTAGAAATGAAGATTTACCTGACAGAAGACAGGTTAACAAAACTTCAAAATGCATGCCGCGTCCTTCATTCCATTCAACACCCGTCAGTAGCTCAATGCATGGAGGTGATCGGCTTAATGGTAGCGGCAATGGACATAGTACCTTTTGCACGCCTACACCTCAGACCGCTGCAATTGTGCATGCTAAGTCAGTGGAATGGGGATTACTCAGATTTGTCCCCTACTCTGAATCTGAATCAAGAGACCAGAAATTCTCTTCTATGGTGGCTTTATCGGCCACACCTGTCCAGGGGGATGCCATTCAGCAGGCCAGACTGGACAATTGTAACAACAGACGCCAGCCTACTAGGTTGGGGCGCTGTCTGGAATTCTCTGAAGGCTCAGGGACTATGGAATCAGGAGGAGAGTCTCCTTCCAATAAACATTCTGGAATTGAGGGCAGTTCTCAATGCCCTTCTGGCTTGGCCCCAGTTAATAACTCGGGGGTTCATCAGGTTTCAGTCGGACAACATCACGACTGTAGCTTACATCAACCATCAGGGAGGGACAAGAAGCTCCCTAGCAATGATGGAAGTATCAAAGATAATTCGCTGGGCAGAGTCTCACTCTTGCCACCTGTCAGCAATCCACATCCCGGGAGTGGAGAACTGGGAGGCGGATTTCTTGAGTCGCCAGACTCTTCATCCGGGGGAGTGGGAACTTCATCCGGAGGTCTTTGCCCAAATACTTCGACGTTGGGGCAAACCAGAGATAGATCTCATGGCGTCTCGCCAGAACGCCAAACTTCCTCGCTACGGGTCCAGATCCAGGGATCCGGAAGCAGTTCTGATAGATGCTTTGACAGCACCTTGGAACTTCAGGATGGCTTATGTGTTTCCACCCTTCCCGCTGCTTCCTCGATTGATTGCCAAAATCAAACAGGAGAGAGCATCAGTAATTCTAATAGCACCTGCTTGGCCACGCAGGACTTGGTATGCAGATCTAGTGGACATGTCATCCTGTCCGCCTTGGTCTCTACCTCTAAGACAGGACCTTCTGATACAGGGTCCATTCAAACATCAAAATCTAACTTCTTTGAAGCTGACTGCTTGGAAATTGAACGCTTGATTTTATCAAAACGTGGTTTTTCTGAGTCGGTTATTGATACCCTGATTCAGGCTAGGAAGCCTGTTACCAGAAGGATTTACCATAAAATATGGCGGAAATACCTATACTGGTGCGAATCCAAAGGTTACTCCTGGAGTAAGGTTAGGATCGCTAGGATATTGTCTTTTCTACAAGAAGGTTTAGAAAAGGGTTTATCAGCTAGTTCATTAAAGGGACAGATTTCAGCTCTGTCCATCTTGTTACACAGACGTCTGTCAGAAAATCCAGACGTCCAGTCCTTTTGTCAGGCTTTAGCTAGGATCAAGCCTGTGTTTAAAGCTGTTGCTCCACCATGGAGTTTAAACTTAGTTCTTAACGTTTTACAGGGTGTTCCGTTTGAACCCCTTCATTCCATTGATATAAAAATGTTATCTTGGAAAGTTCTGTTTTTAATGGCTATTTCCTCGGCTCGAAGAGTCTCGGAGTTATCAGCCTTACATTGTGATTCCCCTTATCTGATTTTTCACTCAGACAAGGTAGTTCTGCGTACTAAACCTGGGTTCTTACCTAAGGTAGTCACTAACAGGAACATCAATCAAGAGATTGTTGTCCCATCCTTGTGTCCAAATCCTTCTTCAAAGAAGGAACGTCTTTTACACAATCTGGATGTAGTTCGTGCCCTCAAGTTCTACTTGCAGGCAACTAAAGATTTTCGCCAAACTTCTTCCTTGTTTGTCGTTTACTCTGGACAGAGGAGAGGTCAAAAAGCTTCTGCTACCTCTCTCTCTTTTTGGCTTCGTAGCATAATACGTTTAGCCTATGAGACTGCTGGACAGCAGCCTCCTGAAAGAATTACAGCTCACTCCACTAGAGCTGTGGCTTCCACTTGGGCCTTTAAGAATGAGGCCTCTGTTGAACAGATTTGCAAGGCTGCAACTTGGTCTTCGCTTCATACTTTTTCCAAATTTTACAAATTTGACACTTTTGCTTCTTCGGAGGCTATTTTTGGGAGAAAGGTTCTTCAGGCAGTGGTTCCTTCTGTATAATGAGCCTGCCTATCCCTCCCGTCATCCGTGTACTTTTGCTTTGGTATTGGTATCCCAGAAGTAATGATGACCCGTGGACTGATCACACATAACAGAAGAAAACATAATTTATGCTTACCTGATAAATTCCTTTCTTCTGTTGTGTGATCAGTCCACGGCCCGCCCTTTTTTAAGGCAGGTAAATATCTTTTAAATTATACTCCAGTCACCACTTCACCCTTGGTTACTCCTTTCTCGTTGTTTCTTGGTCGAATGACTGGGACTGACGTAGAGGGGAGGAGCTATATGCAGCTCTGCTGGGTGAATCCTCTTGCATTTCCTGTTGGGGAGGAGTTATATCCCAGAAGTAATGATGACCCGTGGACTGATCACACAACAGAAGAAAGGAATTTATCAGGTAAGCATAAATTATGTTTTCCAATGTTCCCTCACAGTGCTCTGAGTTGGGGATCAGGGAATTACTGTCTGAGGGTGAAATTTCTGATTCAGGGAATGTTTTGCCTCAGACAGATTTGGATGCTATGTCATTTAAATTTAAGCTGGAACACCTCCGCTTGTTGCTTAGGGAGGTTTTAGCGACTCTGGATGATTGTAATCCTATTGTGATTCCTCCAGAGAAATTATGTAAAATGGATAAATATTTGGAAGTTCCTACTTACACTGATGTTTTTCCGGTTCCTAAGAGAATTTCGGAAATTATTAGTAAGGAATGGGATAGACCAGGTATACCGTTTTCTCCCTCTCCTAATTTTAAGAAAATGTTTCCTATATCAGATACCATTCGGGACTCATGGCAAACAGTCCCTAAGGTAGAGGGAGCTATATCTTCCCTAGCTAAGCGTACTACTATACCCATTGAGGATAGTTGTACTTTCAAGGACCCTATGGATAAGAAATTAGAGAGTCTACTAAAGAAATTATTTGTTAATGAGGGATTTCTTTTAAAACCTATGGCTTGCATTGTTCCAGTAGCTACTGCAGCAGCTTTTTGGTTTGAGGCTCTAGAAGAGTCTCTTAAGGTTGAGACTCCATTAGATGACATTCTAGATAGAATTAAGGCTCTTAAGCTAGCTAATTCTTTTATTACTGATACCGCTTTTCAAATTGCTAAATTAGCGGCAAAAAATGCAGGATTTGCTATTTTAGCACGTAGAGCATTGTGGCTCAAATCTTGGTCTGCTGATGTGTCATCAAAACATAAGCTTTTAGCTATTCCCTTTAAATGTAAGACCCTTTTTGGGCCAGAATTGAAGGAGATCATTTCTGATATTACAGGAATTTTATTATATTACAGGAACTTTAAAGGAGGACTCCCCGTTTCTTCTTCTTCCACAAAGCAGGAAGGGAAATTTTCCCAATCTAAGTCAGTCTGGAGACCCAATCAGAACTGGAATAAGGGTAAACAATCCAAAAAACCCACTGCTGGTCCTAAGACAGCATGAAGGGGTGGCCCCCGATCTGGGACCGGATCTAGTAGGGGGCATACTTTCTTTCTTTGCTCAGGCTTGGGTTCAAGAGAAATAGTGACCCATGGTTATCAATTGGAATTGAAGGATTTTCTCCCAAGAGGGAGATTTCATCTTTCAAAATTATCTGCAAACCAGATAAAGAGAGAGGCGTTGTTACGCTGTGTAAAAGACATTTTTACTATGGGAGTAATTTGTCCTGTTCCAAAATTGGAACAGGGACAGGGGTTTTACTCAAACCTATTTGTGGTCCCCAAAAAAGAGGGAACGTTCAGACCCATTTTGGATCTCAAGTGTCTAAACAAATTTCTAAGAGTTCCATCATTCAAGATGGAGACAATTCGAACGATTTTTCCAATGATCCAGGAGGGTCAATATATGACGACCGTGGATTTGAAGGATGCTTACCTTCATATTCCAATCCACAAAGATCATCATCGGTTTCTAAGGTTTGCCTTCTTGGACAAACATTATCAGTTTGTGGCTCTTCCTTTCGGGTTGGCCACAGCACCCAGAATCTTCACAAAGGTTCTAGGGTCTCTTTTGGCGTTTCTCAGACCGCAAGGGATAGTGGTGGTGCCTTATCTGGACGATATTCTGATTCAGGTGTCAACATATCATCTGGCAAAATCTCACATGGACACAGTGTTGTCTTTTCTGAGAACTCACTGCTGGAAGGTGAACATAGAGAAGAGTTCACTTGTTCCACAGACAAGGGTTCCTTTCTTGGGAACTCTGATAGACTTGGTAGCCATGAAAGTATTTCTGACGGTCAGAAAGTCAAAGATTTTGAATGCTTGCTGAGCACTTCAGTCCATTCCTCGGCCATCAGTGGCTCAGTGTATGGAGGTAATCGGATTAATGGTAGCGGCAATGGACATTGTTCCGTTTGCTCGCTTTCATCTCAGACCACTGCAACTGTGCATGCTCGGTCAGTGGAATGGGGATTATGCGGATTTATCTCCAAAGATAATTCTGGATCAAGAGACCAGAAACTCTCTTCTTTGGTGGTTGTCGCCGGATCATCTGTCCCAGGGGACTTGTTTCCGCAGACCCTCGTGGGTGATAGTGACAACAGATGCCAGCCTTCTGGGCTGAGGTGCAGTTTGGAATTCCCTGAAGGCTCAGGGTGTTTGGGCTCAAGTGGAGTCTCTACTTCCAATCAATATTTTGGAACTGAGGGCAATATTCAATGCGCTTCAGGTGTGGCCAAATTCATCAGATTCCAGTCGGACAACATAACGACTGTGGCAGATGTCAATCATCAGGTTGGAACAAGGAGTTCCTTGGCGATGATAGAAGTATCCAAGATAATAATTTGGGCGGAGGCCCACTCTTGTCATCTGCCAGCGATCTACATCCCAGGAGTAGAGAACTGGGAAGCAGATTTTCTAAGTCGACAGACTTTTCATCCAGGGGAGTGGGAACTTCACCCGGAGGTATTTGCCTCATTGATTCTCAGATGGGGCAGACCGGAATTGGATTTGATGGCATCCCGACAGAATGCTAAGCTTCCAAGATACGGATCCCGGTCAAGGGATCCTCAGGCCGAACTGATAGATGCCTTGGCAGTGCCTTGGTTGTTCAGCCTAGATTATGTGTTTCCGCCGTTTCCTCTCCTCCCACGCGATTGCTTGAATCAAACAGGAGAGAGCTTCAGTGATCCTGATAGTGCCTGCGTGGCCACGCAGGACTCGGTATGCGGATCTAGTGGACATGTCCTCTCTGCCACTGTGGAAACTTCCATTGAGACAGGACCTCCTTCTCATTCAAGGTCCTTTCCAACATCCAAATCTAATTTCTCTGCAGCTGATTGCGTGGAGATTGAACGCTTGATTTTATCGAAGCGAGGATTCTCTGATTCAGTTATCAATACTTTGATACAGGCTAGAAAGCCTGTGACTAGAAAAATCTATCATAAGATATGGCGTAAATATTTTTATTGGTGTGAATCCAAGGGTTACTCATGGAGTAAAGTTAGGATTCCTAGGATTCTGTCTTTTCTCCAAGAAGGATTGGAGAAAGGGCTATCAGCGAGTTCCTTAAAGAGACAAATTTTGGCTTTGTCAATTCTGTTTCACAAATGTTTGGCAAATGTATCAGATGTTCAGTCTTTTTGTCAGGCTTTATCTAGAATTAAGCCTGTATTTAGACCTATTACTCCTCCCTGGAGTTTGAATTTAGTTCTTCGAGTTCTGCAAGGGGTTCCGTTTGAACCTATGCATTCCATAGATATTAAACTGTTATCTTGGAAAGTTCTGTTTTTGGTTGCTATTTCTTCTGCTCGAAGAGTTTCTGAGCTTTCAGCATTACAGTGTGATTCGCCTTGTCTCATATTTCATTCTGATAAGGTGGTTTTACGTACCAAACCTGGTTTTCTTCCTAAGGTTGTTTCGAATAAGAATATTAATCAGGAAATTATTGTTCCTTCCTTGTGTCCTAATCCTTCTTCTAAGAAGGAGCGTCTCTTACATAACCTGGACGTGGTCCGTGCATTAAAGTTTTACTTACAGCCAACTAAGGATTTCCGTCAATCATCTTCATTATTCATTGTTTATTCTGGAAAGCGTAGGGGTCAGAAAGCTACAACTACCTCTCTTTCTTTTTGGCTGAGAAGTATCATCCGCCTGGCATATGAGACTGCTGGACAGCAGCCTCCTGAAAGAATTACGGCTCATTCCACTAGGGCTGTGGTTTCCACATGGGCTTTTAAAAACGATGCATCTGTTGAACAGATTTGTAAGGCTGCGACTTGGTCGTCTCATCACACTTTTTCCAAATTTTACAAATTTGATACTTTTGCTTCTTCTGAGGCTATCTTTGGGAGAAAGGTTCTTCAAGCAGTGGTGAAGAACCTTTCTCCCAAAGACCCTGTTCTTTTTAAGACAGTTTTTCTTTGTATTTTTTGTAAACTTCAGTCACCTCTGCACATTTTTAGCCTTTCCTTTTCTCTTCCTATACCTTCGGCCGAATGACTGAGGGTGGAGGGGAAGGGAGGGGCTATATATACAGCTCTACTGTGGTGCTCTTTGCCACTTCCTGTTAGCAGGAGGTTAATATCCCACAAGTAAGGATGAAATCAGTGGACTCGTCATATCGTAAAAGAAAGTAATTTATCAGGTAAGCATAAATTTAGTTTTTCTGTTTGAGGAGTGGGAGCTTATGAGACAGCGGGACGACAGGCTCCTGAGAGGATAACGGCTCATTCCACTAAAGCAGTGGCTTCCTTTTGTGCTTTTAAGAATGAAGCCTCAATGGATCAGATTTGTAAGGCAGCTACCTGGTCCTCCTTACACACTTTTTCTTAATTTTACAATTTTTAAGTGTTTGTTTCAGCTGAAGCAGCTTTCGGTAGAAAAGTTTTGCAGGCAGTGGTGGCCCTCAGAATAGGTCCTCTGGAGCTTGGTATAGTTTTCCCAACAGTAAGGAATAAAGTTGTGGACTCTCCCTGCCTTATGGAAGGAAAACATAATTTATGCTTACCAGATAAATTCCTTTCCTTCCTGGCAGGGAGAGTCCACGACCCTGCCCGTAATTTATTTTTTCTTTGAGCGGCCCCTGTTTTTATATTTCTTCTGGCACCTTTTATACCCTGTTGTTTCTCCTACTTTTCCTTGTTCCCTCTCCAAAATGACTGGGGGATAGGGGAAGTGGGAGCGATATTTAAACCTTTGGCTTGGGTGTCTTTGCCTCCTCCTGGTGGCCAGGTGTTATATTTCACAACAGTAAGGAATGAAGTCGTAGACTCTCCCTGCCAGGAAGGAAAGGAATTTATCTGGTAAGCATAAATTATGTTATTTCCTTGCTCCTATTTTGTTTTCTTCTTAGTTTTCCTACCTCTTCTGATTGGCGTTACATCAGACTAGTTTACCAGTGAGGTGGGAGGGGTTTTATACAGCTCTTGGGGTTGGGGAATATTTGTCTCCTCCTAGTGGCAGGGATGAGTATTTCCCAGGAGGAATGGGTCATGGACTCTCACCACCATGAAAGAAATTAATTTATCAGTTAAGCATAAATTATGTTTTTCAATAGCCAAACTGCACCCACTATTTGCCTTATTTGGAGGAACCAATCTGGGCTTGCCTCTTAAGTAGACAAGGCTAGCCACAGTCATTATGTTAGTATCAAATGCATTGTTTTGTAGTTGTCAGTTAGTCTAATAGTGAATATATGTAGCAGGGTTATCCTTGAGAAGTCAGCAGGGTGGATTTCCAGTTCTGAGGATTAAAAAATCCACAATTTTCAAAGCTAAGTTACATAACAGAGCAAAAAAAGAAAAAGAAAGAATGAATGAATGAAACTGTTGCAAAGTAGTTTTATCCCACATAACAATTTTTTAAAAATGAAAATCTTACGGTTTTACTGTCTCGTCTTATTCCAATTTCTGCTGCGCCTAAATTCCAGATCATCAGAATTTTCGCATATTTCTCCAATTAAAAAATCCTAATCTATTAGAAATAATGATAACCCTTATCTCACAAGCACCAAATGCATTCATAGTACAATAACGTGCATGGTGAGAATCTGACAGCTGTATTCCAGTTCATCTGAAAACAATATTCCGGCAACTTTTCAGATATACACAGTGGCGTCACTAGGGGGGTGCGGGGGGGGCGGGCCGCACCCGGGTGACACCCTCCAGGGGGTGACACCAAAAAAAAATTTTTTTATTTTTTTTTTTAAATTTTATTGAAATGCAAAGAAATACAATGTTGAGATGCATAGATTATTTTATTAGAGGCTGGCATTTGTGAACATTAGTGGGACTGGGGAAGTTGTAGACACACAATTTTTTTGCCCCTTGAGCCAGTGCTGCAATTTCAACAAATAGTTTTCCCGGCTTCTTTTGCTTGTTTGTACTTTGCTCCTCCCCTGCCCAATTTCACTATGAATGTTGTGGGTGTGCCGTGGGGCTTGCAAAGTTGAGCTGCTAGCCTAAACCTGCCTGCCTATCCTTGCTCACTGCTCAGTGACATGCGGCCCAGGGCTGTGCACTGACAGACTTGGAACAGAGTCAGAGAGCAGAATTTTCATAGTTTGCGCTCCTAAACCTTTTCTTCAGTGATTTATTTTAGAGTGCTCTGTTTATCTTTCATTTGATGTTCTGCTGAGCCAGGGAGCAGCTCTAGGCATGAGCTTCCTAATTAATGCAGTGCAGTTTACATATTTTGTATGTGTGTGTCTGAGTTTTTGTGTGTCTCAGTGTTTTTGTGTGTCTCAGTGTTTTTGTGTGTGTGTCTCAGTGTGTTTACGAGTGTTTGTGAGTGCATCTGAGTATGTTTTTAAGTGTGTCTGAGTGTTTGTATGTGTGTTTGCCTGTGTTTTTGTGTGTGTCTGCTTTCTGGGGGGGGGGTGACACCATGACTTACCGCACCGGGTGACACCAACCCTAGTGACGCCACTGGATATACAGCCTTGACGTCATGTGTTTTGAGAGATATATCATGTTTGTTTGCATCCCCTGTAATTGTTTTCCAATTTACGTTATTAAGGGGACCCTAAAGTCATAATTAAACTTTCATGATAGAGCATGACGTTTTAAGAGACTTTTTTTATAAGTCACTTCCATTATCAGATTGTGCACAGTCTATTTATAAGCACACTTTCTGAGGTACCAGCTACTACTGAGGATGTGCAAGAGTTGTGATAAGAATAGAGAGAAATAAGTACTTAATGGCACACTTACTATGTACATTTGAGAATTATACCAAACAATATAAAGGGGAAGGGGATATGGAAAGGGGAGGGCTTAAAAATAAAATGTAATTTTAATATTTATTAGTTAAAAAAATGACACACATTAAAATCATCTAAAAGACATACAAAATACATACAGTACGCCTGCCCTCAGTGGAATGAGTCACTATACTCAGTACGATTATATTTATATCACACTTCTGTCTGAGGTTTGTAATATGTATGAAAAGTGCTTATCCCTATTTCACTATTAGTCTGCAGTGGCTTATATTAGCTAATACAGCATCTGAGCGGATCTCGAGATAGTCTTAAGAGATGGATAATCCTATTAGAATGTCGCACTTAAAACTGACCAAAGAGTTATATTTATACAAAACCAACGTAGCTATTCAGGCAGGGATCCCTGTCTTACTATTTGCCACAAGGGCTTACACTGACTCGTACAGCACCTATGTCTACGTTCAGTTAGTATAGAGTTAGGGTTAATCCCAAAGTGCATTAGCTACTTATTATCAATAAATTGTAACAAAGTGTGAATTAAATTATGTGCATCAGCACCAACATATAACCAAGCGGAGGGCAGGGCGAACGCCTGACGCGCGTTTCACTACTGCTTTTTAAAAGGCAAAGGCCGCCCTGATTCTCTCCCCTAAAGTATTGGCTAATATAAGCCATTGCGGACTAATAGTGAAGTGTGATATAAATATAATCGTACTGAGTATTGTGGCTCATTCCACAGAGGGCAGGGAGATATGTATTTTGTATGTCTTTTAGATTATTTTAATGTGTGTCTTAGATTTTAACTAATAAATATTAAAAGTTAAATTTTATTTTTAAGCCCTCCCCTTTCCTTACCCCCTTCCCCTTTATATTGTTTGGTATAATTCTCAATTGTACATAGTAAGTGTGCCATTAAGTACTTCTTTCTCTCTATTCTTATCACAAATATTTTGTTAGTACTAGGCACTGCCTTTTAAAGCGACTTGGGCTTCTCTACAGTAGGATTTCAGTATTTACCCTTCACCCCACCTGTCTGACCTTGCTTTCACACAAAAACATGTGCTCACATTGTATGAGTCTGTGATTGGCTGATTGCTGTCACATGATACAGGGGGCTGGCAAATTGAAGAAAAAAGTGCTATTGCATTGTCTTTGTATTATACACATGTTAATTATGTCATTCTATTGTATGTAATGGTCCTTTAAGTATTTTCAGGGTTAAAGGGAAACTCAAGTCAAAATTAAACTTTCATGATTCAGATAGGGCAAGCAATTTTAAACAACTTTCCAATTTACTTTTATCATCAAATTTGCTTTGTTCCCTTGGTGGTATTTTTTAAAAGCTAAACCTAGGTAGGCTCAAACTGATTTCTAAGCCGTTGAAAACCGCCTCTTAGCTCAGAGCATTTTGAAAGTTTTTCACAGTTAGACAGTGCTAGTTCATGTGTGTCATATAGATAACATTGTGCTCACTCGCGTGGAGTTATTTATGAGTCTGCACTGATTGGCTAAACTGCATGTCAGTCACAAGCACTGAGATAAGGCAGTCTGCAGAGGCTTAGATACAAGGTAATCACAGAGGTAAAACATGTATTAATATAACTTTGTTAGTTATGGCGCATCATCATCATCAGTATTTTATTAGCCGCCATATTTTTCTTTTGTTTTGGCTGCATATCTTTTGCTACCACAAACGTCTGTGAGAATCCTTGCAAGAACCCTATTGAGTAATTTTATTTTCAAGAAAAGGGACAGAAAACATTTAAGTAACGTGCGAAGTGAATAATAAATTACATGGGGCCACATTACAAGTGGAGTGCTAAATATCACTTCTGCAAAATCAATATGTGCGCTCAACTGAGTAATACCAGTGCACGCAAATGTGTGCTGGTATTATAAGTTAGGTGCAAAGCGAACATGACCTTGTGTCGCTTTGCACAGAAGCATTGTGCTCACAAGAGCGTGCTTCCATAGGCTCCTCACGGCATGAGAACTAACGCATCGATGGGCAGCAATTTTAAATATACACATATTAACACGTAAATATATATGGATATAAGCATACACATATATATTTACTGGGAGCACACGGTTCAGTGCAATTTTTCTTTCAAACACCCCACGCCCTCCACTTTTAACCCCTAAAAACTGCCTAGTGCAGAAGATTTTTATGGTGAAAAAAATGCTACATATTATTTTTAAAAAAAACTAAAAGACCCTTTTATTTTGGGACATTTTGGGCACTTTTAAAAAATTAGAGAGATCTGATCTCTGGTTAATTTTCTAAATGCTAATTGCTACCGGGAGCTCGTGGTAGCAATAACCAGCCATTTGTAATTGCTGGTTATTTATTGTGCGCCCATAAATTGCGAATTTGCAAGTTTACGGCCGCGTGATACATTAGCGCTCTACTTGTAATCTAGCCCATAGTGTGTTACATTGTGTGGTTCCTGGGGGTCATTTTGCTTGTCCCAGAATTCCCTATGTGAATGCTCAGTGCAGAAGGAAATGTGCATGTGAACAAGCGCAGCTGTAAAGTTATCATTGACTTTGCACGCGCACTCTGGCAGTGATAGGCTTTTTAGACAATGGGCGCCATTTGCAAAGGGATAGCAGCTTCAGAGCCCAGAGTCTGAGCGAACCTGAAATGCTAGTTAAGTAGCAGCGGTCTGTAACCTTTCTGCGACACTTTAGGTGGTGGATAGCAATTGGGATGATTGACATCGCTTTCTGGAGCGCAATTGGCAGGGAACGGCATTGCACAATCTGCAAATTGTGCCTTTTTAACTGCGGGCAGCATATTGCTGCCCACTCGCCGTGACAGCAGACCCCGCCCACCCGGCAGTTGTTAAATCGAGCCCAATGAGTGACGTTGTGCATGGCCACCAATACATTTGCCATACGTCTCTAAATAAACTTCTAGCATCTTGCACGGTTATCATTTCTACCGGTGCTTCACTGTTATCATTTCTACCGGTGTCGTACGGCTTTTGCATTTGTAAACAGTAACAATGTAACGTCACTTTCAGTCTGTAGGGCTTGGCAGAATGAGAGAAGCATTGTGGGAAATATTCTACCTTTCATAACACAACAGTAGCGCATAGGCTCTTTCTGTTCTGGCGAGGGTTTAAATTTCATTTGCAAACCTAAAGGAAACCGTTACAGTATTAGATCACATACTCTAAGCTAGCAGAACCAGGTGCAGAAATGTATTGCTTATATTGTATTGCCACACTAGTGAATTGCACATGATTTGCAAGGGGCAATATAAGCCAAGCACATGACCGGTTTATATTAGGTTTCATGCTCCACAAAACCCACCTCCAGGAGTCAGAGAGACCATCAGCCCTTACTACAATAAGAAGTCTCTCCCCCTTCTCACGCTCTATCTTCTGATTCCCACACAGAGTTCTCTTTTCTGAAGATTTAAATTTTTCTTCCTAACATCCGTATCACAACGGGCACATCCAGTCTGCTGATCTCCTGCACAAATGCCTAGCAAGGGCTTAAAGGATTACTTTCTGTTATAATTTTTAAGCTAAACAACTAACATATTAAAGTTAATAAACATTAATTAAAACCTACTGACCTATATTTTCTCCAAAACGAAGTTTCATAACGTTCTAAAAGTTATATCTTTTATTCGCCGATGATGTCACGTTATCCTGCCCACTATTTTCAGCACTGAGTGTTCAAAATACTTAAACCAATAACTTTGTGTTTAAAGCGCCATTTTGAAACCTAGGTATTGTAAACGGATTGGTACAGAGCAAAGAATACCCACGGAGTGGGTTTGGAAAACAATTAAATTTGCAGACAAGATTTCTGATATACGGTAGAGATACGTTAATGAAATGCTATTGATAAAAAGCTTATTTGGGGTAGTTAGTTAGTAACAGGCATAGAAAATATTTACTTACAGTGGCCCTTTAATAGCTTGTGCCATTAGCTGCAACTACTTCAGCCTCCAGGGAATTAGCTGGCAGAAATTCTATGGGCTCCATGTACTAAGCAGTCAGCGAGCTACCTAGTAGAGTAGAACAAGTGGGCACCTCGTTACTCCTCACAGGCTCTGCTGTTGTTGGCATTGCTTAAAAAAAAAAAAATTAAAAAAAAAATTAGGTTTATTTTTATTTATATTTGAAAATGAAAGTTAAAACTGTTAATAATAATAATTACAGCAGTGAATGCAGGCTCAATCATTAAAGGGACATGCCAACCACCTTTTTTTATGATTTGGAAAGAGAATGCAGTTATAAACATCTTTATAATTTACTTATATTATCTAATTTGTTTTATTCTATAGATATTCTTTGTTGAAAAGCATTTGATTGATGCACAAAGAAGCCTCGTGTGATTGGCTCAACATGTGTATTTATTTTTCTTCAACTAAGAATATCTAGAAAATTGAAGTAATATGTTGTTTAAATTTCAATTCTCTATCCGAATCATTATTAAAAGATTTTGGGTTTAGTGGCCCTTTAAAGGGACATGAAAAAAAATAATTACCTTTACAAATTGCATAAGAAAATGCATTTTTAAAAATATTTAAATGTATTATGTTTTTGCATTCATTGGATTTTTATACTTTGAGGAAAAGCAAATCTATACAGGCACAGTAAATGATCATTGGTTGATGCACATAGATGGTTCATGTGACTGCGTCAACTATGTGCATAGCTATATCTGAAAAATGTATGTTTATAAAGCGGAGAACAATTTTGAAAGATGCTAACAATAATATTCTATAGTGAAATAACGCAACATGGAAGTCAATAGATCAGAAATTTAAGAAGGCATGTGATCTGGGGTTAGTCTCATGATTAATGTCGGACATACAATATTATTTTAATAGTTTCAAATTACATTATTTCTATTGTCATTATCTCTTTAAGGTTTCTATGCAATACTGGTTTGAAAATAAACACATGGGTGTTATCTTTAGGGATCACTATAGTAATAATCAACAAATCTTTAGTTCCGTTAGACCATTAAAAAAAAGGCAGTATAACAATACTATTATTGTACAATCCCTTATACATATATGAGACATAAATGATTACAGTATTTGGGGCCTAAATGGCTTGTACAATCCCTTATACATATATGCGAGATAAATTATTACAGTATTTCGGGCCTAAATGGCTTGTACAATCCCTTATACATATATGCGAGATAAATTATTACAGTATTTGGGGCCTAAATGGCTTGTACAATCCCTTATACATATATGCGACATAAATGATTACAGTATTTGGGGCCTAGATGGCATATAGGATACTGAAGCGTAAGAAGTCATATAATGTTATTTTAAAGAAATATATATTGGAGACAATAACCTATCATAACTTTAAAAAGAACATTTACGTCAACTATGTTGTACATTTACCTCTTAAATCACTGTCACAATCATCCGTTATGCCAGTGATGATCTCCGGTCCCAGACGCTGAACAAGCTTCTGCTCATAGTCATTGAGGTCTGCCACATATGCTGGTCCACCTCCGGTAGCACGTGCCGAATTTTTCTCTCTGGCCAATTTAGCTTTGGCGAAGCGTTTAATGTCGTTGTAACGCTTCTTCAGCTGATCGACATCCTTTTTTCCTGGACCCTGGGCACTAACAGCGTCGCTGATCCTTTGCCAGATCTGCTTCCTTCTAGAAAAATTTGTCTGTTTGACACGACATCCAAACAAATAATCATAAGAGTCAATAATCATATCAATCAAAACGACGTTTTGCTGATGAGAAAAGTGAGGATTCTTGGATTTTGAAGCGGTTTCAGATCCAGATGAAGCCATATCGAAATAGTAAATAAAGATCTCAAAAACGAGCGCTCTGTAATTACTCTCCAAAAATTTTGGAACAATAATAAAGTTGTTTAGAAAACTTGTCCATTTATAGGAGCAAAATTCTATTCCCGCTTCTACTATGACGTTCATGACACCTTACATGTCACGTGTTAACAATTGGCCAGACAATTGAACTGAAAGTTAAGTACATCAGCTTATTCGCGGCGAGCGAGGCGTCAAATTTATCAATATTCCGCCACTGCTCGCGGCGGGCTAGAGGTGTCTATTTGTTGTGGGATTATTAGTACATAGCTACAGCGGACACCATTTCGCCCGCGGCGAGTAACGGCGAGTTTAGCCGCGAATAAAATGACGGATGAATTGACGGCTTAGTACATGGAGCCCTATGAGTTTCATAACTTCCTTTTGGTTGTGGCAGATCAGTAAGTTTACTTGGCTTCAGAACACAGGTTTTCAATGGAAAAAGAAAAAAAAAATTTATTTGGTGCATTAGCACCCTCTAGTTAGGTAAATTCTGTGTATGGTCTGTTACTCCATCTGTCCTGTTAGAGGTGACAATCGCTGCCTTGTAGCAAACTGTCTGAACTTGCTGAATGGGTAATATAAGCCATTTTTATATGTGTATAGTAAATATTGCCTGCTGGGTGGGGGAAGTGTAATAGTTTGTAATAATATAACTTGTTCTGCTATCCAAAGCACACATTTGTTGCATAATTTAATAAATGTATTTATTGATAATTTGCACAATAAACATTTTTTTAAATGTAATACTAGGTCATTATTTTTAGTAAAATTGTAGCTGGGTGATCAGTAGTATCAGCTGGGTGTTGCACCCATTAAAAAGTTTGTTGGGAGAACACTGCTACTAATTATAAGCATATAAAGCTGCAGGTTTATAAGCAAAGGATCCAGGGGTTTGCTATTACAGAGCAGTCCAGGTATACATCTGTTGAAAACATCCTTTAGTCTCATGTCCTGTCAGAGGCCAGTTATAAATGAGCTTGTGCACCGCTGTAAGCTGTTGCTAGGTAGTATGTACCCATATGGTGAACTAGCCTGGTATGGGCAGTATAATACTTTACAATAGTATAACATTTTCTTTAATTGCATAATTTAACATAAATTGATTTAGTGATAATTTGTTTGGCTCATTTTAGCTTTATATTGGCTTATATTTTAGCGGAATGGTCAGCAAATTCAGCCGAGTGGTGTGCACTTTATATAGTGCCTGAGGAGAAGACAAACTGCTGCATTCTTAAAGGGACATACAAGTAAAGTTTTATGATTTAGACAGAGCAGCAATTTTAAGAGACTTTTCACTTGAATTGTTGTCTTGGAATCATCAAGTTTAGGAGCAGCAATCCCCAACAAGGGAGCTAGCTGGTGGCTACACACATATGCCTCTTGTCATAATCTCACCCAGAGTGATCAGCTAGCTCCCAGTAGTGCACTGATGTTCTGGACTTTATTTATTTTATTTGCATGTGATACTAGTTATGTGCGTGTGCTACATAGTTATTTGCGTGTGATACATAGTTATCTACATGCGATAGGAGCTCATTTATATCTGTGTCTAACTGTAAGCTAAACATACTCTAAGCTTTTCAAAGGGTTTGCTACTAGACTAGAAAAAAAAATACAGTTTTGGTAGCAATTTTTGGTAAACTGTTTGTGTGCAGATAATTTAATGCTGATATACACTATGTGTGTGTGTGTGTGTGTGTGTGTATATATATACTTACTACCTGGGTGCTATCCTCTATAGTGTATATAGAGACTTTCTCATTTTAGGAGGGCACTCACAGGATGTTTTTTGCAAAACAAAATAATCTTTATTTCCCAATGGTTACAGTAACAGTTTGATTGTCGACGTTTCGGCCCCAATTCGACAGCATTCATGCTGAGCTCCCAAACAAGATGTATTCTGTGAGTCTACAAATAAAATACATTTATATTACTAGCAGCAGGTGAAGAGACAAAGCATCACAAGACATGGTTAATGCAGAACAATGAAATCCTTCAGGCTTTGGCCTACAGGTAGACAATAAAGAAGGTTGATAAATAAAGATGAACTTAAATGGGAAGCGGTTCTGAATGAGATCGTATCCCCGCAGGCACGGCAGCATGTAATCTCTCTCACCAAAAAAGCACTACACTGTGTTACACTCTTTGAGACTTATTATAAACTCTTAACGCATTGGTATCTCACCCCTGCTAGACTGAACAAAATGTTTGACTCTGCATCTCCCCTATGCTGGCGCAATTGCGGCAGAAAGGGAGATTCTTTACATATATGGTGGGAATGCCCCAAGCTGAGACCTTTATGGAATACTTGTTTCCGTGCATTAGCGGGACTAGGCATAACGCTTCCCATAACTCCATCCAACGCCCTTTTACATATAGGCACTTCTAAATTACCTAAACACCAAGCATACCTAGCAATCAATTTGCTAACAGCTACTAAAGCGACCATAGCCAAGGCTTGGAAAACCGAGACGCCCCCAAAATGGTCAAGCATTCTACACTATATGGTATATATCTATAACATGGAGAAACCTATCTTTTACTCTCTAAATAACTCGGACCTATTCGAACTAGTTTGGGCAGACTGGCAATCCTGCCACACTACCGATTGGTCCCCGAATACTAGCGTAAATACGCATTAGATGACCTCTGCTAGATACCCTCTGCAAAAGATCTCTCTCCCTTCCCTGAGCATCACGTCCTCCCCTCCCCTTCTTCCCAGCCCTTCCCCCACCCCAACCAACCTAATTTTTCTGATAAGAGCTATACCTCGCTCACTCCTCATTTCTTTCATGTAATTAACAAGAGTCCATGAGCTAGTGACGTATGGGATATACATTCCTACCAGGAGGGGCAAAGTTTCCCAAACCTTAAAATGCCTATAAATACACCCCTCACCACACCCACAAATCAGTTTTACAAACTTTGCCTCCAAGGGAGGTGGTGAAGTAAGTTTGTGCTAGATTCTACGTTGATATGCGCTCCGCAGCAAGTTGGAGCCCGGTTTTCCTCTCAGCGTGCAGTGAATGTCAGAGGGATGTGAGGAGAGTATTGCCTATTGAATGCAGTGATCTCCTTCTACGGGGTCTATTTCATAAGGTTCTCTGTTATCGGTCGTAGAGATTCATCTCTTACCTCCCTTTTCAGATCGACGATATACTCTTATATTTACCATTTCCTCTACTGATTCTCGTTTCAGTACTGGTTTGGCTTTCTACAAACATGTAGATGAGTGTCCTGGGGTAAGTAAGTCTTATTTTCTGTGACACTCTAAGCTATGGTTGGGCACTTTATTTATAAAGTTCTAAATATATGTATTCAAACATTTATTTGCCTTGACTCAGAATGTTCAACTTTCCTTATTTCCAGACAGTCAGTTTCATATTTGGGATTATGCTTTAAATTATCATATTTTGTCTTACCTCAAAAATTTGACTTTTTTCCCTGTGGGCTGTTAGGCTCGCGGGGGCTGAAAATGCTTCATTTTATTGCGTCATTTTTGGCGCGGATTTTTTTGGCGCAAAAATTCATTTCCGTTTCCGGCGTCATACGTGTCGCCGGAAGTTGCGTCATTTTTTTGACGTTATTTTGCGCCAAAAATGTCGGCGTTCCGGATGTGGCGTCATTTTTGGCGCCAAAAGCATTTAGGCGCCAAATAATGTGGGCGTCTTATTTGGCGCCAAAAAATATGGGCGTCGCTTTTGTCTCCACATTATTTCAGTCTCATTTTCATTTGCTTCTGGTTGCTAGAAGCTTGATGTTTGGCATTTTTTTCCCATTCCTGAAACTGTCTTATAAGGAATTTGATTTATTTTGCTTTATATGTTGTTTTTTCTCTTACATATTGCAAGATGTCTCACGTTGCATCTGAGCCAGAAGATACTACAGGAAAACCACTGCCTGCTGGATCTACCAAAGCTAAGTGTATCTGCTGTAAACTTTTGGTAGCTATTTCTCCAGCTGTTGTTTGTATTAATTGTCATGACAAACTTGTTAAAGCAGATAATATTTCCTTTAGTGATGTACCATTGCCTGTTGCAGTTCCCTCAACATCTAAGGTGCAGAATGTTCCTGATAACATAAGAGATTTTGTTTCTGAATCCATAAAGAAGGCTTTGTCTGTTATTTCTCCTTCTAGTAAACGTAAAAAGTCTTTTAAATCTTCTCTCTCTACAGATGAATTTTTAAATGAACACCATCATTCTGATTCTTTGGACTCTTCTAGTTCAGAGGATTCTGTCTCAGAGATTGATGCTGATAAATCTTCATATTTATTTAAGATGGAATTTATTCGCTCTTTACTTAAAGAAGTACTAATTGCTTTAGAAATAGAGGATTCTAGTCCTCTTGATACTAATTCTATACGTTTGGATAAGGTTTTTAAAGCTCCTGCGGTTATTCCAGAAGTCTTTCCTGTTCCTAATGCTATTTCTGCAGTAATTGCTAAGGAATGGGATAAATTGGGTAATTCATTTACTCCTTCTAAACGTTTTAAGCAATTATATCCTGTTCCGCCTGACAGGTTAGAATTTTGGGACAAAATCCCTAAAGTTGATGGGGCTATTTCTACCCTTGCTAAACGTACTACCATTCCTACGTCAGATGGTACCTCGTTTAAGGATCCTTTAGATAGAAAAATTGAATCTTTTCTAAGAAAAGCTTATCTATGTTCAGGTAATCTTCTTAGACCTGCTATATCATTGGCTGATGTTGCTGCAGCTTCAACTTTTTGGTTGGAAACTCTAGCGCAACAAGTAACAAATCGTGATTCTCATGATATTATTATTCTTCTCCAGCCTGCTAATAATTTCATCTGTGATGCCATTTTTGATATTATTAGAGTTGATGTTAGATTTATGTCTCTGGCTATCTTAGCCAGAAGAGCTTTATGGCTTAAGACTTGGAATGCTGATATGGCTTCTAAATCAACTCTACTTTCCATTTCTTTCCAGGGAAACAAATTATTTGGTTCTCAGTTGGATTCTATTATTTCAACTGTTACTGGTGGGAAAGGAACTTTTTTACCACAGGATAAAAAATCTAAAGGTAAAAACAGGGCTAACAATCGTTTTCGTTCCTTTCGTTTCAACAAAGAACAAAAGCCTGATCCTTCGTCCTCAGGAGCAGTTTCAGTTTGGAAACCATCTCCAGTCTGGAATAAATCCAAGCCTGCTAGAAAGGCAAAGCCTGCTTCTAAGTTCACATGAAGGTACGGCCCTCATTCCAGTTCAGCTGGTAGGGGGCAGGTTACGTTTTTTCAAAGAAATTTGGATCAAATCTGTTCACAATCTTTGGATTCAGAACATTGTTTCAGAAGGGTACAGAATTGGTTTCAAGTTGAGACCTCCTGCAAAGAGATTTTTTCTTTCCCATGTCCCAGTAAATCCAGTGAAAGCTCAAGCATTTCTGAATTGTGTTTCAGATCTAGAGTTGGCTGGAGTAATTATGCCAGTTCCAGTTCCGGAACAGGGGATGGGGTTTTATTCAAATCTCTTCATTGTACCAAAGAAGGAGAATTCCTTCAGACCAGTTCTGGATCTAAAATTATTGAATCGTTATGTAAGGATACCAACGTTCAAGATGGTAACTGTAAGGACTATATTGCCTTTTGTTCAGCAAGGGAATTATATGTCCACAATAGATTTACAGGATGCATATCTGCATATTCCGATTCATCCAGATCATTATCAGTTCCTGAGATTCTCTTTTCTAGACAAGCATTACCAATTTGTGGCTCTACCGTTTGGCCTTGCTACAGCTCCAAGAATTTTCACAAAGATTCTCGGTGCCCTTCTGTCTGTAATCAGAGAACAGGGTATTGTGGTATTTCCTTATTTGGACGATATCTTGGTACTTGCTCCGTCTTTACATTTAGCAGAGTCTCATACGAATCGACTTGTGTTGTTTCTTCAAGATCATGGTTGGAGGATCAATTTACCAAAAAGTTCTTTGATTCCTCAAACAAGGGTAACCTTTCTGGGTTTCCAGATAGATTCAGTGTCCATGACTCTGTCTTTAACAGACAAGAGACGTCTAAAATTGATTACAGCTTGTCGAAACCTTCAGTCACAATCATTCCCTTCGGTAGCCTTATGCATGGAAATTCTAGGTCTTATGACTGCTGCATCGGACGCGATCCCCTTTGCTCGTTTTCACATGCGACCTCTTCAGCTCTGTATGCTGAACCAATGGTGCAGGGATTACACGAAGATATCTCAATTAATATCTTTAAAACCGATTGTTCGACACTCTCTAACGTGGTGGACAAATCACCATCGTTTAATTCAGGGGGCTTCTTTTGTTCTTCCGACCTGGACTGTAATTTCAACAGATGCAAGTCTCACAGGTTGGGGAGCTGTGTGGGGATCTCTGACGGCACAAGGAGTTTGGGAATCTCAGGAGGTGAGATTACCGATCAATATTTTGGAACTCCGTGCAATTTTCAGAGCTCTTCAGTTTTGGCCTCTTCTGAAGAGAGAATCGTTCATTTGTTTTCAGACAGACAATGTCACAACTGTGGCATACATCAATCATCAAGGAGGGACTCACAGTCCTCTGGCTATGAAAGAAGTATCTCGAATTTTGGTTTGGGCGGAATCCAGCTCCTGTCTAATCTCTGCGGTTCATATCCCAGGTGTAGACAATTGGGAAGCGGATTATCTCAGTCGCCAAACGTTGCATCCGGGCGAATGGTCTCTTCACCCAGAGGTATTTCTTCAGATTGTTCAATTGTGGGGGCTCCCAGAGATAGATCTGATGGCCTCTCATCTAAACAAGAAACTTCCCAGGTATCTGTCCAGATCCCGGGATCCTCAGGCGGAGGCAGTGGATGCATTATCACTTCCTTGGAAGTATCATCCTGCCTATATCTTTCCGCCTCTAGTTCTTCTTCCAAGAGTAATCTCCAAGATTCTGAGGGAATGCTCGTTTGTTCTGCTAATAGCTCCGGCATGGCCTCACAGGTTTTGGTATGCGGATCTTGTCCGGATGGCATCTTGCCAGCCATGGACTCTTCCGTTAAGACCAGACCTTCTGTCACAAGGTCCTTTTTTCCATCCGGATCTGAAATCCTTAAATTTAAAGGTATGGAGATTGAACGCTTGATTCTTGGTCATAGAGGTTTCTCTGACTCCGTGATTAATACTATGTTACAGGCTCGTAAATCTGTATCTCGAGAGATATATTATAGAGTCTGGAAGACTTATATTTCATGGTGTCTTTCTCATCATTTTTCTTGGCATTCTTTTAGAATACCGAGAATTTTACAATTTCTTCAGGATGGTTTGGATAAGGGTTTGTCCGCAAGTTCTTTGAAAGGACAAATCTCTGCTCTTTCTGTTCTTTTTCACAGAAAGATTGCTATTCTTCCTGATATTCATTGTTTTGTACAAGCTTTGGTTCGTATAAAACCTGTCATTAAGTCAATTTCTCCTCCTTGGAGTTTGAATTTGGTTCTGGGAGCTCTTCAAGCTCCTCCGTTTGAACCTATGCATTCATTGGACATTAAATTACTTTCTTGGAAAGTTTTGTTCCTTTTGGCCATCTCTTCTGCTAGAAGAGTTTCTGAATTATCTGCTCTTTCGTGTGAGTCTCCTTTTCTGATTTTTCATCAGGATAAGGCGGTGTTGCGAACTTCTTTTGAATTTTTACCTAAAGTTGTGAATTCCAACAACATTAGTAGAGAAATTGTGGTTCCTTCATTATGTCCTAATCCTAAGAATTCTAAGGAGAAATCATTGCATTCTTTGGATGTTGTTAGAGCTTTGAAATATTATGTTGAAGCTACGAAATCTTTCCGTAAGACTTCTAGTCTATTTGTTATCTTTTCTGGTTCTAGGAAAGGCCAGAAAGCTTCTGCCATTTCTTTGGCATCTTGGTTGAAATCTTTAATTCATCTTGCCTATGTTGAGTCGGGTAAAACTCCGCCTCAAAGAATTACAGCTCATTCTACTAGGTCAGTATCTACTTCCTGGGCGTTTAGAAATGAAGCTTCGGTTGACCAGATCTGCAAAGCAGCAACTTGGTCTTCTTTGCATACTTTTACTAAATTCTACCATTTTGATGTATTTTCTTCTTCTGAAGCAGTTTTTGGTAGAAAAGTTCTTCAGGCAGCGGTTTCAGTTTGAATCTTCTGCTTATGTTTTTTGTTAAACTTTATTTTGGGTGTGGATTATTTTCAGCAGGAATTGGCTGTCTTTATTTTATCCCTCCCTCTCTAGTGACTCTTGTGTGGAAAGATCCACATCTTGGGTAGTCATTATCCCATACGTCACTAGCTCATGGACTCTTGTTAATTACATGAAAGAAAACATAATTTATGTAAGAACTTACCTGATAAATTCATTTCTTTCATATTAACAAGAGTCCATGAGGCCCACCCTTTTTTGTGGTGGTTATGATTTTTTTGTATAAAGCACAATTATTCCAATTCCTTATTTTATATGCTTCGCACTTTTTCTTATCACCCCACTTCTTGGCTATTCGTTAAACTGATTTGTGGGTGTGGTGAGGGGTGTATTTATAGGCATTTTAAGGTTTGGGAAACTTTGCCCCTCCTGGTAGGAATGTATATCCCATACGTCACTAGCTCATGGACTCTTGTTAATATGAAAGAAATGAATTTATCAGGTAAGTTCTTACATAAATTATGTTTTTATGAATACACCCCAACCTGAAATATTGAATTTGTTTCAATTCTGTGGTTTATATATATTGTAGGGGCCTGCGTGCTCCACAAACATTCACTATGTTAGTTCTGGAATTACGAATATTTTCTATCAATAAAAAAAAAAAAAAAAAAAAAAGATGAACTAATGCCCTCTAGAAGTGAAAAACTGTCAAATGCATTCAGATAAGAGGTGGCCTTCAAGGGCTTAGTAATTATCATGACAGTCTACCTAGGTTTAGCTTTCAACTAAGAATACCAAGAGAACAGTGCAAATTTCATGATAAAAGTAAATTGGAAAGTTGTTTAAAGTTACATGCACTATTTGAAATGGAAAATAGATCATGGTGCAATTACATTTCAGCACAATGCATCTTACTCATTTAGGGCTAGATTACAAGTTGAGCACATAATATTGCTTCTGCGGAAGCGATATTTGCGCTCAGCTGAGTAATACCAGCGCACACACATGTGCACTAGTATTACAAGTTAGGTGCAATGTGTGCGCGACCCCGAGTCACATTGCACGGAAGCATTGTACTCATGAGAGCGCACTTCCATAGGCTCCAATGCGAGCCTCGTTCTCATGCCGTCAAACACGGCACAGAACTAGCACAGCAAAGGAGGTAAGTCGCGCAACGTTTGCAGCAAATGTAAATATATATGAATATATACATATATATTTATGTGTTAAAGTGATTGTAAAGTTTAATGAATTAGTGCCCAGTATCTAAAAATAATCTTAAAAACAGGGGGCACTTTAATTAATTAAACTTTACAATAATGCTTCTTTTTAAAAAATATTTACCATTGCATTATGGTAAACATACCACCATTCCTCCGCCCACATCTCCTACTGTATTCAGCAGATCGATGACGAATCTGGCTTCCTCCAATCGTTGCGTGCCCCCTTTGGTGTCCAGCTCGTAATGATCTGCACATAGGAACTCCTATGAAAATTAAGGCACATTTTAGGGCTTTTTTTTTTTTTAAACAGTTTTATTTGTGCCAAGAGAATATATACATATTTTGGAGACGCAGCTCCTTCAATGTTTACATCAAAGCCCTTGTTGCTTACATAAATGAAAATGAAAAAGAAGGACTGAGCTATCACCACATACAGGATGCTTGTCATCTATTTGGTGCCTTTAGCTAAACCATCAAAACATGACTTCAAAATGTTATTAACAATGAACCGAGACGGGAACAGAAGAATCTCTCCCCCATCTCAATCCCTAGCACTTTTCAAACATAGCTTTCTATGAAATACCTTGTATGTCTGATCCACTTGACATACATATAACAGTTTAGTAGATATTGCTTGTACCTTATCCACAAAAAATTTAACAGTTTTAATACTTGTGTTTTACTCGTTTCATCTTGCACTTAAATGAAATAAAATAAATTGGTTACAACTCCAGTGGTCTTTGTATAAATGTCCTCATTTATGTGTATTAAGTTATGGATTACTTCATCATTCCAATCCACTGGTGTATATTACTGATTATCTCTGTTTGCGTACCATCTCATTATCATGTATTCGTACTGCTCTAATTTGTTAGTTCTAAGAAAGTGGTATCTTTCCAATGTAAGTAAGTCATCTACCTGATGTTTCCAAGATGAGATGTCCGGTATCACTGCAGTGTTCCACTTCTGTGGAATTAAAGTTTTAGTGCTGTTTGGTAGTTTATGAAGTAATAAAATGTATGGTTCGATTGGAATTTGTGTAGATAAAGTTTTATTGATATGTGTGATTACAACTTTCCAGAAGGTACCCAGATATTTTGGGGCTTTATTTTAAAGAGGGGCTACTAGGCTTTAAAATAAGGAGGTTTGGGATCTCTAGACCTTTTTGATTACCTGTTATAAGTGTCTAGAGACTCAAGCCAGCAAATAATATTTTCTCCAACATAGGTGTGTCCGGTCCACGGCGTCATCCTTACTTGTGGGATATTCTCTTCCCCAACAGGAAATGGCAAAGAGCCCAGCAAAGCTGGTCACATGATCCCTCCTAGGCTCCGCCTTCCCCAGTCATTCTCTTTGCCGTTGTACAGGCAACATCTCCACGGAGATGGCTTAGAGTTTTTTGGTGTTTAAATGTAGTTTTTATTCTTCAATCAAGAGTTTGTTATTTTAAAATAGTGCTGGTATGTACTATTTACTCTGAAACAGGAAAGAGATGAAGATTTCTGTTTGTAAGAGGAAAATGATTTTAGCAACCGTTACTAAAATCGATGGCTGTTTCCACACAGGACTGTTGAGAGGAATTAACTTCAGTTGGGGGAAACAGTGAGCAGACTTTTGCTGCTTGAGGTATGACACATTTCTAACAAGACTCGGTAATGCTGGAAGCTGTCATTTTCCCTATGGGAACCGGTAAGCCATTTTCTTAGTTTAAGTAAAAGAATAAAGGGCTTCATTAGGGCTTAAAAAACTGGTAGACATTTTTCTGGGCTAAAACGATTACTTTACTAAGTATATTTGGCAGATTATTACTTTTAATAGTTGTTAAATCTTGGGGATTGTTTTAATAAAAACGGCAGGCACTGTATTGGACACCTTTTTCACTGGGGGCCTTTTCTAGTCATAGACAGAGCCTCATTTTCGCGCCTCTAATGCGCAGTTGTTTTTGGAAAGCATGGCATGCAGATGCATGTGTGAGGAGCTAAGAACCACTGAAAAAGCTTATAGAAGGCATCATTTGGTATCGTATTCCCCTCTGGGCTTGGTTGGGTCTCAGCAAAGCAGATACCTGGGACTGTATAGGGGTTAAATGTAAAAACGGCTCCGGTTCCGTTATTTTAAGGGTTAAAGCTTTCAAATTTGGTGTGCAATACTTTTAAGGCTTTAAGTTACTGTGGTGAAATTTTGGTGAAATTTGAACAATTCCTTCATACTTTTTCACATATTCAGTAATAAAGTGTGTTCAGTTTGAAATTTAAAGGGACAGTAACGGTTTTATTGTAAAACGTTTTTTGTGCTTTGTTGACAAGTTTAAGCCTGTTTAACATGTCTGAACCATCAGATAACGATGTTCTATATGTATGAAAGCCAATGTGTCTCCCCATTTAAATATATGTGATATATTTGTGTCATAATGTCCAAACAAAGTAGGGATAATAATGCCATAGATATGATATTGCCCAAGATGATTCCTCTAATGAGGGGAGTAAGCATGGTACTGCATCATCCCCTTCTGTGTCTACACCAGTTTTGCCCACACAAGAGGCCCCTAGTACATCTAGTGCGCCAATACTTATTACCATACAACAATTAATGGCTGTAATGGATAATTCTATTGCATGCATTTTTTTCCAAAATGCCTACTTATCAGAGAAAGCGTGATTGCTCTGTTTTAAACACTGAAGAGCAAGAGGACGCTGATGATATCTGTTCTGACATACCCTCACACCTATCTGAAGGGGCCAGGAGGGAGGTTTTGTCTGAGGGAGAAATTTCAGATTCAGGGAAAATTTCTCAACAAGCAGAACCTGATATTGTAACTTTTAAATTTAAATTTCAACATCTCCACGCACTACTTAAGGAGGTATTATCTACTCTGGATGATTGTGACAATTTGGTCTTTCCAGAGAAATTAGGTAAGATGGACAAGTTCCTAGAGGTTCCGGTGCCCCCCGATGTTTTTCCTATACCCAAGCGGGTGGCGGACATAGTAAATAAGGAGTGGGAAAGGCCCGGCATACCTTTTGTCCTCCCCCTATATTTAAGAAATTAGTTCCTATAGTCGACCCCAGAAAGGACTGATAGCATACAGTCCCCAAGGTCGAGGGGGCGGTTTCTACTCTAAACAAACGCACTTCTATTCCTATAGAAGATAGTTGTGCTTTCAAGATCCTATGGATTAAAGGTTAGAGGGTTTGCTTAAAAAGATGTTTGTTCAGCAAGGTTACCTTCTACAACCAATTTCATGCATTGTTCCTGTCACTACAGCTGCGTGTTTCTGGTTCGAAGAACTAGAAAAGTCGCTCAATAAAGAATCTTCGTACGAGGAGGTTTTGGACAGAGTTCAAGCTCTTAAATTGGCTAACTCTTTTTTATTTTAGATGCCGCTTTGCAATTAGCTAGATTAGCGGCGAATAATTCAGGGTTTGCTATCGTGGCGCGCAGAGCGCTTTTGCTTAACATCCCTTTCAAGGGTAAAACACTGTTTGGCCCTGACTTGAAAGAGATTATTTCAGACATCACTGGGGGAAAAGGCCACGCCCTTCCTCTGGATAGGTCTTTTAAGGCTAAAAAGAAGCCAAATTTTCTTCCCTTTCGCAGAAACGGACCAGCCTCAAATTCTACACCCTCTAAGCAAGAGGGTAATACTTCTCAAACCAAGCCAGCCTGGAGGCCGATGCAAGGCTGGAACAAGGGTAAGCAGGCCAAGTCACCTGCCACTGCTACCAAAACAGCATGAAGTGTTGGCCCCCGATCTGGGAAGGATCTGGTGGGGGGCAGACTTTCTCTCTTTGCTCAGGCTGGGGCAAGAGATGTTCAGGATCCTTGGGCGCTAGAAATAGTTTCTCAAGGTTATCTCCTGGAATTCAGGGAACTACCCCCAAGGGGAAGGTTCCACGGGTCTCAATTATCTTCGAACAGGCATTCTTACACTGTGTAGAAGACCTGTTAAGCATGGGAGTGATTCATCCTGTTCCATTAGGAGAACAAGGGATGGGTTTTTACTCCAACCTGTTCATAATTCCCAAAAAAGAGGGAACATTCAGACCTATTTTAGATCTCAAGATTCTAAACAAGTTTCTAAGGGTTTCATCATTCAAAATGGAAACCATTCGAACGATCCTTCCTACCATCCAGGAAGGTCAATTCATGACCACGGTGGACTTAAAGGATGCGTACCTACGTATTCCTATCCACAAGGAACATTTTCGGTTCCTAAGGTTCGCCTTTCTGCACAAGCATTACCTGTGGCACTTCCATTCGGATTAGCCACTGCTCCAAGGATTTTCACAAGGGTACTAGGGTCCCTTCTAGCGGTGCTAAGACCAAGGGGCATTGCAGTAGTACCTTACTTGGACGACATCCTGATTCAAGTGTCGTCTCTGTCAAAAGCAAGGGCTCATACGGACATTGTCCTAGCCTTTCTCAGATCTCACAGGTGGAAAGTGAACATAGAAAAAAGTTCTCTGTCCCCGTCAACAAGAGTTCCCTTCTTGGGAACAATAATAGTTTCCTTAGAAATGAAGGTTTTTCTGACAGAGGCAAGAAATTCAAAACTTCTAAGCTCTTGTCAGGTACTTCATTCTGTTCTTCTTCCTTCCATAGCGCAGTCCATGGAAGTAATAGGGTTGATGGTTGCGGCAATGGACATAGTTCATTTTGCACGAATTCATCTAAGACCATTGCACCTGGGCATGCTCAGACAGTGGAATGGGGATTATACAGACTTGTCTCCGACGATACAAGTAGATCAAATAACCAGAGATTCACTCCGTTGGTGGCTGACCCTGGACAACCTGTCACAGGGAATGAGCTTCTGCAGACCAGAATAGGTCATTGTCACGACCGACGCCAGTCTGGTGGGCTGGGGCGCGGTCTGGGAACCCCTGAAAACTCAGGGTCTATGGTTTCGGGAAGACTCTCTTCTCCCGATAAACATAATGGAACTGAGAGCGATATTCAATGCTCTCAAGGCTTGGCCTCGACTAGCAAAGGCCAAATTCATAAGGTTTCAATCAGTCATCATGACGACTGTTACATATATCAACCATCAGGGGGTAACAAGGAGTTCCCTGGCGATGGAGGAGCATCCGGGGGAGTGGGAACTCCATCTGGAAATCTTTGCCCAAAAACTCAATTATGGGGCATTCCAGACTTGGTTCTGATGGCCTCTCGTCAGAACTTCATGGTCCCTTGTTACGGGTCCAAATCCAGGGATCCCAAGGCGACTCTATTGGATACAATAGTAGCACCTTGGATCTTCAACCTAGCTTATGTATTCCCACCGTTTCCTCTCATTCCCAGGCTGGTAGCCAGGATCAATCTGGAGAGGGCTTCGGTGACCTTGATAGTTCCTGTGTGGCCACGCAGGACTTGGTATGCAGACCTGGTGAATGTGTCATCGGCTCCACCATGGAAGCTACCTTTGAGACAGGACCTTCTTATTCAGGGTCCTTTCGAACATCCGAATCTGGTTTTCCTCCAACTGACTGCTTGGAGTTTGAACGCTTGATTTTATCAAAGCGTGGGTTTTCAGATTCTGTAATAGATACTCTTATTCAGGCTAGAAAGCCTGTAACTAGAAAAATTTACCATAATATATGGAAAAAATATATCTGTTGGTGTGAATCTAAAGGATTCCCATGGAACAAGATAAAAATTCCTAAGATTCTTTCCTTTCTACAAGAAGGTTTGGAGAAAGGATTTTCTGCGAGTTCTCTGAAGGGACAGATCTCTGCTTTATCTGTTTTACTTCACAAAAGGCTGGCAGCTGTGCCAGACGTTTAAGCGTTTGTTCAGGCTCTGGTTAGAATCAAGCCTGTTTACAGACCTTTGACTCTTCCCTGGAGTCTTAATCTAGTTCTTTCAGTTCTTCAAGGGGTTCCGTTTGAACCCTTACATTCCATAGATATTAAGTTATTATCTTGGAAAGTTTTGTTTTAGGTTGCAATTTCTTCCGCTAGAAGAGTTTCTGAGTTATCTGCTCTGCAGTGTTCTCCGCCCTATCTGGTCCATGCAGATAAGGTGGTTTTTACGTACTGAGCCTGGTTTTCTTCCGAAGGTTGTTTCCAACAAAAATATTAACCAGGAGATAGTTGTACCTTCTTTGTGTCCGAATCCAGTTTCATAGAAGGAACGTTTGTTACACGATTTGGACGTTGTCCGTGCTCTAAAATTCTATTTAGATGCTACAAAGGATTTCAGACAAACATCTTCCTTGTTTGTTGTTTATTCTGGTAAAAGGAGAGGTCAAAAAGCAACTTCTACCTCTCTATCTTTTTGGCTTAAAAGCATCATCAGATTGGCTTATGAGACTGCCGGACGGCAGCCTCCTGAAAGAATCACAGCTCATTCCACTAGGGCCGTGGCTTCCACATGGGCCTTTAAGAACGAGGCTTCTGTTGATCAGATATGTAAGGCAGCGACTTGGTCTTCACTGCACACTTTTACCAAATTTTACATATTTGATACTTTTGCTTCTTCTGAGGCTATTTTTGGGAGAAAGGTTTTGCAAACCGTGGTGCCTTCCATCTAGGTGACCTGATTTGCTCCCTCCCATCATCCGTGTCCTAAAGCTTTGGTATTGGTTCCCACAAGTAAGGATGACGCCGTGGACCGGACACACCTATGTTGGAGAAAACAGAATTTATGTTTACCTGATAAATTACTTTCTCCAACGGTGTGTCCGGTCCACGGCCCGCCCTGGTTTTTTTAATCAGGTCTGATGATTTATTTTCTTTAACTACAGTCACCACGGTATCATATGATTTCTCCTATGCAAATATTCCTCCTTTACGTCGGTCGAATGACTGGGGAAGGCGGAGCCTAGGAGGGATCATGTGACCAGCTTTGCTGGGCTCTTTGCCATTTCCTGTTGGGGAAGAGAATATCCCACAAGTAAGGATGACGCCGTGGACCGGACACACCGTTGGAGAAAGTAATTTATCAGGTAAACATAAATTCTGTTTTTCTTCAAAAATGGAAAGAGTCCACAGCTGCATTCATTACTTTTAGGAAAAAAGAACTTGGCCACCAGAATTAGGCAAAGACATGGAACGGGAGTTTTAAGTAATCCTGTCAGTCTCTCAATGAGGGCTTGGATGAAAGTTAGAGTCCGGAGATGCAGGAAGAGTCTTTCTGCGAAACCATCCTTTCTTCTCTCAAGTACATGGCGGAGGCGAGGCTACTATCCATCACATTTGAAGGGCCATGTTCCTGTTTCCACGGCTTAGATTCCGGTAAGATTGTTTCATTTTACTTCTTCATGATTGTACTGTAACTCATTTGTTCCTGCAAACTCACATGAAAAATACAGGGTCTCAGTGGGACTCCTTTAGTATCTTAGTTGGAATCAAGGGTTAATATCTCCTGAGGGGTATTTTTGAACAGGGGGGGGGGGGTCATCATATTTATTATGTGATTCATTCTGCTTATGTGTAGTGTTAACTGGGCTTGTGGCTTTTGGAACATAACAGCCTTTCAAAGTGATGCAACCTTACGGTAGAGGCGCTTGTTTTGGACTGTACGGTTCACCTTGTGACCAAGCGTGTTTACGTTCTGGTTTCCCATTTCTGCATTCCTGACTGTGTGGCGAGGGATAATTCTAGTCCGCTGGTGTCTGGTTCATAGGAGGTGGTGAGTGCCCCAGCGATTATGGGTGTCAGGTGCCATTTAAATTGTTTTATATTTAGTCAATTTTTTGGTATCCCTTATCCAGTAATGGAGGATGCTAATATTGAGATGGTTCAACTTTCCGATTCAGATTCTTCGTCCTGTGACAAATGCATATTGGCCCCATTGACTCAGGTGATTCAGTTATGTTCTTTAGGCCGTTCTAGAGCACCTTATTCCTTGGGCTCTGGGATTCAAGTGACTGCTGAGCCATCCGCCTCGGGGAGGCCTGTCCTCTGGGAGGCGAGTTCCCTACTGCTCCCTACTACTACACATGCGGGTAACCCAGGTTATGTTTTTCTCTTGTTAAGTGTATCCAGTCCACGGATCATCCATTACTTGTGGGATATTCTCATTCCCAACAGGAAGTTGCAAGAGGACACCCACAGCAGAGCTGTAATATAGCTTCTCCCCTAACTGTCATACCCAGTCATTCTCTTGCAACTCTCAACAAGCTAGGATGTTGTAGGAGAGAGTGGTTAAATATAGTTAGTTTATTTTCTTCAATCAAAAGTTTGTTATTTTTAAATAGTACCGGAGTTGTGCTATTTTATCTCAGGCAGTAAATAGAAGAAGAATCTGCCTGAGGTTTCTATGATCTTAGCAGGTTGTAACTGAGATCCATTGCTATTCTCACATATGTCTGAGGGGATTACACAGATGAGGTAACTTCAGCGAGAGAATGGCGTGCAGTTTATTCTGCTATCAGGTATGTGCAGTTATAATTTTTTCTAGAGATGGAAAACACTAGAAAATGCTGCTGATACCGGATTAATGTAAGTTAAGCCTGTATACAGTGATTTAATAACGACTGGTATCATGCTTACCCTTATGATATTGCAATATAAACGTTTGCTGGCTGTTTAATCGTTTTTATATATGCATTGGTGATAAAACTTTATTGGGGCCTAGTTTTTTCCACATGGCTGGCTTAAATTTTGACTAGAAACAGTTTTACTGAGGCTTTCCACTGTTATAGTATAAAAGTTTCAGTTGGTGCAGTTAAAATTACAAACTGTGACATCCAGCTTCCCTCAGGAGTCCCTTGTATGCTATAGGACATTTCTAAAGGGCTCAAAGGCTTTCCAAAGTCGTTTATTGGGGAAGGTAGGACCACAGCTTGCTGTGGCAGTTGGTTGTGACTGTTAAAAAAAAAAAAAAAAAAAAAAAAAAAAAGTCTATTTCGTTTTTTTGATCCGTTTTTTGAACTAAGGGGTTAATCATCCATTTGCAAGTGGATGCAATGCTCTGCTAGCCTATTACATACACTGTAAAAATTTCATTTGATTTACTGCATTTTTTCACTGTTTTTCAAATTTTGACAAAATTTGTTTCTCTTAAAGGCACAGTACCGTTTTTTATATTTGCTTGTTAACTTGATTTAAAGTGTTTTCCAAGCTTGCTAGTCTCATTGCTAGTCTGTATAAACATGTCTGACATAGAAGAAACTCCTTGTTCATTATGTTTAAAAGCCATGGTGGAACCCCCTCTTAGAATGTGTACATCACCAGAGGAATCTAACGAGGGGAAAGTTATGCCGACTAACTCTCCCCACGTGTCAAACCCTTTGACTCCCGCCCAAGGGACTCACGCTCAAATGGCGCCAAGTACATCTAGGGCGCCCATAGCGTTTACTTTACAAGACATGGCGGCAGTCATGGATAATACACTGTCAGCGGTATTAGCCAGACTACCTGAACTTAGAGGTTAGCGAGATAGCTCTGGGGTGAGACAAAATGCAGAGCATACTGACGCTTTAAAAAACCATGTCAGATACTGCCTCACAATATGCAGAAGCTGAGAAAGGAGAGCTTCAGTCAGTGGGTGATGTTAATGACTCAGGAAAGATACCTGATTCTAATATTTCTACATTTAAATTTAAGCTTGAACACCTCCGCGTGTTACTTAGGGAGGTTTTAGCTGCTCTGAATGACTGTGATACCATTGCAGTGCCAGAGAAATTTTGTAGACTGGATAAATGCTTTGCAGTGCCGGTGTGTACTGATGTTTTTCCAATACCTAAAAGGTTTACAGAAATTATTAATAAGGAATGGGATAGACCAGGTGTGCCGTTCTCTTCCCCTCCTATTTTTAGAAAAATGTTTTCCAATAGACGCCACCACACGGGACTTATGGCAGACAGTCCCTAAGATGGAGGGAGCAGTTTCTACTCTAGCAAAGCGTACTACTATCCCTGTCGAGGACAGTTGTGCTTTTTTAGAGCCAATGGATAAAAAATTAGAAGGTTACCTTAATAAAATATTTATTCAACAAGATTTTATCCTACAGCCCATTGCATTGCCCCTGTCACTGCTGCTGCGGCTGCGTACTGGTTTGAGTCTCTGGAAGAGGCTTAACAGGTAGAGACTCCATTGGATGACATACTTGGCAAACTTAGAGCACTTAAGCTAGCCAATTATTTTATTTCTGATGCCATTGTTCATTTGAATAAACTAACGGCTAAGAATTCTGGTTTTGCTATACAGGCGCGCAGAGCGCTATGGCTTAAATCATGGTCAGCTGACGTGACTTTAAAATCTAAGCTACTTAACATTCCTTTCAAGGGGCAGACCCTATTCGGGCCTGGTTTGAAGGAGATTATTGCTGATATCACGGGAGGAAAAGGTTGTGCCCTTCCTCAGGACAGGTCCAAATCTAGGGCCAAACAGTCTAATTTTCGTGCCTTTCGAAACTTCAAGGCAGGTGCGGCATCAACTTCCTCTAATAATAAACAAGAGGGAACTTTTGCTCAATCCAAGACGGTCTGGAGACCAAACCAGACCTGGAAAAAAGGTAAGCAGGTCAAAAAGCCTGCTGCTGCCTCTAAGACAGCATGAAGGAAAGACCCCCTATCCGGTAACGGATCTAGTAGGGGGCAGACTTTCACTCTTCGCCCAGGCGTGGGCAAGAGATGTTCAGGATCCCTGGGCGTTGGAAATTATATCCCAGGGATATCTTCTGGACTTCAAAGCTTCCCCCCCAAAAGGGAGATTTCACCTTTCACAATTATCTGCAAACCAGATAAAGAGTGAGGCATTCTTACACTGTGTACGAGACCTCCTAGTTATGGGAGTGATCCATCCAGTTCCAAAGGAGGAACAGGAACAGGGTTTTTACTCAAATCTGTTTGTGGTTCCCAAAAAAAGGGAACCTTCAGACCGATTTTGGATCTAAAGATCTTAAACAAATTCCTCAAAGTTCCGTCGTTCAAGATGGAAACTATTTGTACCATCCTACCACTGATCCAGGAGGGTCAATATATGACTACAGTGGATCTAAAGGATGCTTATCTTCACTTTCCGATACACAAAGATCATCATCGGTTTCTCAGGTTTGCCTTTCAAGACAGGCATTACCAGTTGTAGCTCTTCCCTTTGGATTAGCTACAGCCCCAAGAATCTTTACAAAGGTTCTAGGGTCGCTTTTGGCGGTCCTAAGGCCGCGGGGCATAGCAGTAGCCCCTTATTTAGACGACATCCTGATACAGGCGTCAAACTTCCAAATTGCCAAGTCTCATACGGACGTAGTACTGGCATTTCTGAGGTCGCATGGGTGGAAAGTGAACGAGGAAAAGTGTTCTCTATCCCCACTCACAAGAGTTTCCTTTCTAGGGACTCTGATAGATTCTGTAGAAATGAAAATTTACCTTGACGGAGTCCAGGTTATCAAAGCTTCTAAATTCCTGTCGGGTTCTTCATTCCATTCCGCGCCCTTTGGTGGCTCAGTGTATGGAAGTAATCGGCTTAATGGTAGCGGCAATGGACATAGTGCCGTTTGCATGCTTACATCTCAGACCGCTGCAACTATGCAGGCTCAGTCAGTGGAGCGGGGATTACACAGATTTGGCCCCTCAACTGAATCTGGACCAAGAGACCAGGGATCCTCTTCCCTGGTGGCTATCTCGGGTCCATCTGTCCAAAGGGATGACCTTCGCAGGCAAGATTGGACTATTGTAACAACAAATGCCAGCCTTCTAGGTTGGGGTGCAGTCTGGAACTCCCTGAAGGCTCAGGGATCGTGGACTCAGGAGGAGTCTCTCCTTCCAATAAATATTCTGGAACTAAGAGCGATATTCAAGGCTCTTCAGGTTTGGCCTCAGTTAGCAACTCTGAGGTATATCAGATTTCAGTCGGTCAACATCACGATTATAGCTTACATCAACCATCGAGGGGGAACAAGAAGTTCCCTAGAGATGTTAGAAGTTTCAAAAATAATTCACTGGGCAGAGATTCACTCTTGCCACCTATCAGCTATCCATATCCCAGGTGTAGAGCACTGGGAGGCGGATTTTCTAAGTCGTCAGACTTTTCATCCGGGAGAGTGGGAACTCCATCCGGAGGTATTCGCACAACTGATTCTCCGTTGGAGCAAACCAGAACTGGATCTCATGGCGTCTCGCCAGAACGCCAAGCTTCCGTTTTACGGATCCAGGTCCAGGGATCCCAAGGCGACACTGATAGATACTCTAGCAGCGCCCTGGTCTTTCAACCTGGCTTATGTGTTTCCACCGTTTCCTCTGCTCCCTCGACTGATTGCCAAGATCAAGCAGGAGAGAGCATCAGTGATTCTGATAGCACCTGCGTGGCCATGCAGGACCTGGTATGCAGATCTAGTGGACATGTCATCCTTTCCACCATGGTCTCTACCTCTGAGACAGGACCTTCTACTTCAGGGTCCTTTCAACCATCCAAATCTAATTTCTCTGAGGCTGACTGCCTGGAGATTGAATGCTTGATTTTATCAAAGCGTGGCTTCTCAGAGTCAGTTATTGATACCTTAATACAGGCACGAAAGCCTGTCACCAGGAAAATTTACCATAAGATATGGCGTAGATATCTTTATTGATGTGAATCCAAGGGTTACTCATGGAGTAAGGTCAGGATTCCTAGGATTTTATCTTTTCTCCAAGAAGGTTTGGAAAAGGGATTGTCAGCTAGTTTCTTAAAGGGACAGATTTTTGCTCTGTCTATTCTTTTGCACTAGCGTCTGGCAGATGTTCCAGACGTTCAGGCATTTTGTCAGGCTTTAGTTTGAATCAAGCCTGTGTTTAAACCTGTTGCTCCAACATGGAGCTTAAACTGGGTTCTTAAGGTTCTTCAAGGAGTTCCGTTTGAACCTCTTCATTCCATAGATAAACTTTTACCTTGGAAAGTTCTTTTTTTTTTTTTTGGTAGCTATTTCCTCGGCTCGTAGAGTCTCTGAGCTATCTGCCTTACAATGTGTTTCTCCTTATCTGATTTTTCATACGGATAAGGTAGTCCTGCGTACCAAACCTGGGTTCTTACCTAAGGTGGTATCTAACAAGAATATCGATCAAGAGATTGTGGTTCCATCCTTGTGTTACACAATCTGGACGTGGTCTGTGCTTTAAAGTTTTACTTACAAGCTACTAAAGATTTTCGTCAAACATCTGCTTTGTTTGTTGTCTACTCTGGACAGAGGAGAGGTCAAAAGGCTTTGGCAACCTCTTTTTCTTTTTGGCTAAGAAGCTTAATCCACTTAGCCTATGAGACTGCTGGACAGCAGCCTCCTGAAAGGATTACAGCTCATTCCACTAGAGCTGTGGCTTCCACTTGGGCCTTTAAAAATGAGGCTTCTGTTGAACAGATTTGCAAGGCGGCGACTTGGTCTTCGCTTCATACTTTTTCAAAATTTTACAAATTTGATACTTTTGCTTCTTCGGAGGCTATATTTGGGAGAAAGGTTTTACAGGCAGTGGTTCCTTCCATTTAAGTTCCTGCCTTGTCCCTCCCTTCATCCGTGTACTTTAGCTTTGGTATTGGTATCCCACAAGTAATGGATGATCCGTGGACTGGATACACTTAACAAGAGAAAACATAATTTATGCTTACCTGATAAATTTATTTCTCTTGTAGTGTATCCAGTCCATGGCCCGCCCTGTCATTTTAAGGCAGGTAATTTTTAAATTTAAACTACAGTAACCACTACACCCTATGGTTCCTCCTTTCTCGGCTTGTTTTCGGTCGAATGACTGGCTATGACAGTTAGGGGAGGAGCTATATTACAGCTCTGCTGTGGGTGTCGTCTTGCAACTTCCTGTTGGGAATGAGAAAATCCCACAAGTAATGGATGATCCGTGGACTGGATGCACTACAAGAGAAATAAATTTATCAGGTAAGCATAAATTATGTTTTTTCTCCTCGGAGGGTGGATTGTTCCCCCCCGGGGTTGTGGCACGTTTTCGCTTTTACATACTTTTGGCGCTTGCACGTCTACAAAGTCTAGATGTTTATTTGCGATTGTACTTGTGCCCGATTGCCCCAGGTCTCTCGGCCACAGGAGGGCATGTGCAGTTCCCTGTGGGTGTAACTGTTCTGTTGTGCCTTTCGTTACAGGCTGGCTCGTCTTTGTGCTCTACTCTACACATTTTTAAACTGTTTGGGGACCCTATCCTTCTCGGTTATGGGACTCATCAGTATTCTCCTTCGAATGGCTCGCCTCCTTAGACATGGGGGGATGAAGTAATCTCCTTTAAGTCTTGTTATCGAGATCTTTCCCAGTTTTGTTGGAAGAACAGGGTTTCCGTTTGGCTGGTCCTGCGGATCTTTCTGTTCTTCTTGGAAACTTATTTTTCATGCTATGTTTCCTGCGGGAACTTTCTCTAGGGTTGATACTCGCTTTTTGCTTCTACGGAAGTTGTTTGGGACACGTTAGTCCCATATTTGCCTGTTTTTTCTTCCTCCCTCTCTGAGGGCGGATTTAGCCAGCTTGGCAGTTATGACCCTGGTTGCAGGCTGGTCCTGCTTGGGTTCAGATCTTTTGTCTCGCGGCTTATTCAGAAACGTGGCGCCTAATATACCTTGCTGGTCAGGTTGGGGTGCCGAGTGCTCTCAACATTATTTATGTTTCTTGTTATTTGTTTTACAAGTTTCAGCTAAGCATTCTCAAGAGGACTTGCGGGACCGTGCGGCTCTCGGGATTGTTTCAGTCCTAAATAGCCGTCTCTCTGGTGACTGGGTTAGTGAATTTTGCTGCGTCACTCTCTGTTGCTTCCGATACCCTCGGAACCTAGAGTATTCCTTCCCACGTGGTGGGAAAATTAGAGGGTTTAGGGCCTCTTTTCTGCCGGTCGGGTGGTGTTGCTTTAGGAAATTGTCTTTTTTGGACTTGTTCCTTTAGTGGTTCTCTTTTTCTTTGAGACCTTCTTGGACTTTGTCCGTTTTTCCTTGTGGATGGGTCACCTTCTGGGGACTTGGATTCCCTTCGGGAATTGGTTGTTCCTTTTTCGGGACATTGGACAGTCTTTTTGGGCTCCGGTTAGGGGTCCTTCCCTGGTGTTGGGAATGCTCTGCATCTCCTTCTTGGGATAGAAGAGGTCCTAGTGGTTTTCCACACTCATATGGTTCAGGTATTGCCATCCAGGTGGCATCCAAGCCCATGTTTTACTGTCCTCTGACTTCGAATCTGAGGTGATGCAGATGCTTGATGTTGCTCTGTTCGGGTGACTTGTGCTCAATGTTCCCCTTGTGTCTGGAGCTTGTGGCTAGCTGGACAGCTAGTTCAGCATACTAATGCTATGTGGCTACTTCTGTACTGTAGCAATCCAAGGGTTGCTAGTTCGATCCCTGGTGGGGTCTACTCAGTCTCCTTTTGAGGTTGATAAAATGAGCAGCACCTTGTGTCCCTTAAGGGGGATTAGCTGCGCTTTTCAAGCACAATCATGTTACTGTTGCTTCGACTCCTGTTAGCTCTAGTGTCCTTTTATGGCCTTGGCTCTTTGGAGTATTGGGCTCCTGCAAGGTGTAGTCTCTTCCCTTTGGGTCAGGACTTGCAAGGGCTTCTTGCTCTTGTTATCCGTGTTATTCTGGATTTTTCCCTGGGAGGTCTGTATTTTGATATCAGACGAGGGATTTATGTTCCTGGAAGATTGTTTAATCTAAACATTTGTGGGGCCCGGGCTTCTTGTCCTGATTTTTCGGTTGTTGAGGGTTTTACTCTGCGTTTTCTCTTTGTGGATCCCGCTGTGGGATGTTACCGGACCTTATGATCCTAGGACTGGCTTGGGTTTCAATTTTCTGGGGTACTTGGCTGTTCTGGTTTACAACTTGGCCAGATTTACTGAGAGCCGGGGCTACTTGGGGCTTGTCTTGTGCCGGATGATACGGTCCAATTGGGACAGCCAACTAATGTGACCAGATGGTTGGCTTTCCTGCCTAGCAAACGGAAGGTTTGCGGTTGCTCAGCTGTCACTTTTGCGTCTGGTATGTGTGCTAGCACGATGGTGTTTGGCTCAGTGAGTCTGCTTTGCGGTCTCTATTTCGGACTATCTGTGGGTCAGTGTCCTTGGGGCCTTTTCCTTCAAGTTTTTTTTTTGCCTGGCTCCGACGAAGCGGGGTTTAGTTGGGTTGTAATTTTTTCAGTTCTGATGCCCTCAGAATGGGCCGCCTATTGTACCCTCCCGTTTTTGCATTCAGTGTCCTCTATAGCTTGTGTATTTTTTTTTCCCAAAAGTAATGAATGTGGACTCTTTCCATTTATGAAGAAAAACTTAAATTATGCTTACCTGATAATTTTCTTTTCTTCAGATGGAAAGAGTCCACAGCTCCCCACCCGTATTTTTCCTGTGGGGCGTTTCTTATTTTTTATTCTTCTGGCACCTTTTATTTCTCCTACTGTTCCTTGTTCCCTGGGCAGAATGACTGGGGGATGACGGAAGTGGGAGGAGTATTTAAGCCTTTGGCTTGGGTGTCTTTGCCTCCTTTTGGTGGCCAGGTTCTTATTTCCCAAAAGTAATGAATGCAGCTGTGGACTCTTTCCTTCTGAAGAAAAGAAAATTATCAGGTATGCATAATTTAAATTTTTATTTTATTTATTTTATTTTAAAAAGGGCTTAATAACTCATACGTTACACAGTGTTTGAAAGAGCAAACAAATACCTTTCAAACATTGGGTCTTGGGGGGGTTTCCTATTGAGGGGTCTTTATACGCACCCTCATCCAGCTCCTTTTTTTTCTGTGAAGAAGCTAAGCACTTCTAGGTTTCTGGAGTTTGTTGACGTCACCACACCCACATGTAAGACACCAGTAATAGCTCCCCAGGAGAGGAGATAATAATACATTAAAATAATTTAAATGTCAAACTTAGTCTGAATATAAATTATGTTTATAGTTTAATAAAGTGGAAAGGTTTAAAATGTTTAACCTGTTACCATTTTTACTGTAATTGTATTTGTTTAATACGCCCCTACTCACTTAGATGTTTAGATTTCAGTACCCTGCACTGTAAGCTTGTAAATTATCCATCACAGATTGATGTACAGCCACTCTAGGGATTCGGATTTAGAACAATAAAGTGACTGCACTTATGAATATATACACAATAAATAAAAGCTTACTGTCAGTGTGTTCTCACAGAGATGAAAGCATTTCTGGTTTGTTTGATTGAATAGCTATCATTCCTTAATTATTGTCTCTAATATATAGAGAGCTGCAGAGGGATGTAACATTCCTGCGGACATTTCTTTTTGATGTTTTGTAAGTATGTGCCGTTTACTTGATTTTGTTGTTCTTCAGGTTTACATTGCTGTATAAGTTAGCGTCCTCTGGAGATCTAAGTGGGTCATGCTAGCGCTGTATTTACCAGTAATATTGACCAATAGGAGGGTGGCTCGATTAACCTTTCATGTTCTCAGGGAATAATGCGCAACAACTAATAAACAGAAATCTGAGAGTACAGATGTTACAAGAGCGCTGTGTATCTTAGAATAAATCCATATAAAGGCATTGAAATTGTTTTTAGAAATAAGCTGAAAAGGAAATAAACTTTAAAGGGACAGTCTAGTCAAAATTGAACTTTTATTATTCAGATAGGGCATGCAATTTCCTTCTATTAGCAGTGCACAAGAACATTCATAACCTATGGGAAATACTATTCCTGGCCACCAGGAGGAGGCAAAGACACTCCAAACAAGGCTTATTTTAAAATATCCCTCCCACTTCCCCTACCCTCCAGTAGTTCTTTGCCCTCTGCGGGGCATCCTTCAGTTGGCTTTAAGAACCTTTTTCCTTCGCCCTTCCTCAGAGAGAGTCGGATGAGGACTCTTTCGAAGGGATATTTGGCTTTGATGTTGAGCAGTTCTGGCTCCTGCTGGAGCGGGTCTTATCTACCCCGGAGATTCTGGTGACTGTGCCGCCCGGGGAGACTCAACAAGAGGGATTTAGCCCTAGGCCTAGGGCCCCCGGATATTTTACCTGCATTTCCCATTATTGATAAGATAATTTCTAGGGAATGGGAAGGCCGGGATTCCTTTTGTTTTCTCAGAGATTTTCAATAGACTGTTCCCTGTTCCGGAGGACCATGCAGAGGTGTGGAGCAGTGTTCCATCTGTAGATAGTGCTATATCATCTCCAGCTAACTACACGGATATCCCGAATATATGAAATTCTTCCTTTGAGGATGGGGGCCTGGAGGGATATCTCAAGGTGCTGTCTTCTCATCATTGCTAAGAATTCTGGCGGGGTGACCCTGGCTTTGTGCACCCTGTGGTTTACTTTGTGGTCAATGAATAACGCTTTTATCTTTGCCCGTTATGAGTAAGGCCTTGTCTAGTTGTCAGGACATGGACACCCCCATCGCCTCAGTCAAGTGTGACAGTGGAATTCCTCTCGGTCAAGATCAGAGAGGTCTGTATCTTCTAGGACAACCAGGAGGTTTCCTGGGGGTGTTATAATGTTGGGCAGCCCAAGAGGTCATCCTGAAGTCGCTAGTTGACATGAGAGGGTCTTCCCCAACTTTATTTCAATTTGCATGGGGGGGCAGACTTTCCTTTTATAGGAAGGATTGGTCTAGGTCAGTCACTCAAAAGGTTCCCGAAAACCCAGTAAGGAGGGAGGCTCTCTTTAGTTGTGTGGATGATCTTATTGCTATGGTAGATGTCGTCCCATTTTCTCCACCTGAGAGGGGAAAGAGGTTCTATTCTGTCCTCTGTGGTTCCAGAGAAGAAGGAATAGATAAGTTCCATTCTTCTCCTAGCTCAGGAGGGTCAATTTATGTCTTTAATGGTTCTAAGGGATGTGTTCCTACTACCGTTTTTTGTGGTTTGCTTTACTGAATAGGCATTACAAGTTTGTTATGCTTCCAGTGGGACTGGCTACAGCACCTCTGGTTCTCACCAAGGTGCTGGGAGCTCTTTAGCTGTTGTTCGTCTTCAGGTGTTTGCAGTTGCGTCTTACCTGGAGGATATTCTGGTCCAGGCTCCATCTTTGCGGGTGGCTCAAGATCACACACAGAAAAAACTCTTGTGTTTTCAAGCGCATGTTTGGAACATCAATTTAGAGAAGAGTTACCTTGTTCAGTCTACGAGGGTTAACTTTCAGGGAATGATTATAGACTTGGTGAGTATGAGTCTTTATCTTTCCAATCAGTGCAAGGAGACGCTTCAGTTTGCATGTTCCCTACTTCAGTCAAATGCTCACTCTTCAGTTGCACAATGCATGGAGGTGGTAGATCTCATGATTGTGGCATCAGACGCTATCCCAATTGCTTATTTTCATCTGCGATCACTTTAGTTATGCATGCTCAGACAGTGGAATGGGGATCATTCAGACCTGTCTTAAAATGACTATTTGGATGCCCATACGAGAAAGAGCCTTAACTGGTGGCTATCCTCAAATCGGTTCTTTTATGGATGAGTTTCTGTTTCCCCTCTTGGGTAGTAATCTCAACGGTAGCAAGTCCGTCTGGCTGGGTTGCTTCTTGTGGTTCCCTGACAGTCAAGGGATCTTGGGGCCATGAGGAAGTATCTTTCCCGAGCAATATTCTCAAGTTAAGAGCTATTTATAATGCACTTCTGTTGTGGCCTCACTTGGCTTATTCTCAGTTTATCCAATTCCATTTGGATAATGTCACAACTGGGGCCTACATCAATCTTCAGTGAGGTGCCAGGAGCCCTATGGAGATGCAGGAAGTGTCTTGTATCCTGCGGTGGGCAGAAAGGAACCAATGTCAACTTTCAGCTCTGCATATCCCAGGTGTGGAGTAGATTTGTTGAATAGACAGACCACTCCGAAGAGTGGTTCCTGAATCAGGAGGTGTTTCTGGAAATCACTTGTCAATGGGGTGTTCCAGATATAAATCTGATGGTTCCCGCTTCAATGCTAAGCTCCCGAGGTATTGAGCCAGGACTAGGGATCCAATGGCAGAGCTAGTGGATGCTCTTGTAGTTCTGTGGAGTTACAACTTGGTTTTTATGTTTCATTCAACTGTTCTTCTTCTCTGAGGGGTGGCTTGGATCAAGCAAGAAAGAATTCCAACTATCTTGATAGCCCCTGTGTGGCCACGCAGGATTTGGTATGCTTACCTAGTGAGCATGTCGTCAGCTCCTCCTTGGTGACTGCCTCTTCGTCAGAATTTATTGTCTAAAGGACTGTTCTTTTACCAGGATCTTGATACTTTGCAGTTAACAGCCTGGAGATTAAATGGTTGAGAAATGATTCTCTGTCTAAGGGTTGATCCTTTTTTTCAGGCTGGCTGGTATGTTTCTGGTCTTTTGTTGAACTGATATGTACAGTGCTCCCCTTTTCCTTCTATTGGCAGTGAGAATCCACAATGACATTCATAACCTATGGGAAATACTATTCCTGGCCACCGGAAAGAGGCAAAGACACCCCAAACAAGACTACAAATATCTCTGTCACTTCCCCTACCCTCTAGTAGTTATTTGGCTCATCTGATGGAGGTAGGCAGAGAGAGGTCCTCTGAGAGCTCAGGGAACCTGACGCCCGGAGGAGGTATCTCTCCCTATCAACATTCTCAAGTTGAGGGCTATATACAACACACTTCTACCGTGACTTCATTTGGGTTACTCCCAGTATATCCGATTTCAGTCGGGACAATATCGCAACCGTGGCCTACATCAACCATCAGGACGGCACACGGAGCTCTCTGGCAATGCAGGAAGTGTCCTGAATTCTGCATTATGCGGAGCGACATCAATGTCAGGTCTTGGCTATCCACATCCCAGGTGTGGAGAATTGGGAAGCTGATTTCCTGAGCAGGCAGACTCTTTCTTCATGGGAGTGATCTATGAATCAGGATTTTTTTCTGGAAATAACTAGCAGATGGGGTGTTCCAGATATAGTTCTGATGGCTTCCCGCTTCAATGGCAAGCTCCTGAGGTATAGATTGAGGTCAAGAGATCCTTGGGCGGAGCTAGTGGATGCTCTAGCGGTTCAGTGGAAATTCATCTCGTTTTATTTGTTTCTTTGCACCTCTGTACCCCTTGTATCTCTCCTCACTTTTCCTTATCCTCAGCTGTACTACTGGAGGGTAGGGGAAGTGGGAGGGATATTTATAGCCTTGTTTGTGGTATCTTTGCCTCCTGGTGGCCAAGAATAGTATTTCCCATAGGTTATGAATGTGATCGTGGACTCTTACTGCCTGAGGATCTGGAGATGGGCCAGTAGGTCTGTTCTGTTCAAGGTCTCTCCTTGACCTTGCTGCTCTAATGGCTAGTTTGGCAGTTGTTTGGTAGCTTTGTTTACATTCTGGCTTCTGTTAGCTCTGGGTTTGTATCTGTTGCTTTCTAGGGAGCATGTTCGTTCTCAAGGTTTTTAGAAATATTTGTTTGGCTTCTGTTTTTTTATTGTATTCTAGGAGACTGAGGTTATTTTTTTTCTCTGTCTTCCTCTAAGAGGGATGGTTATCTTTCCTTTGGTTGAGAGGTCTTCTAAGTGGGACCTATAGAGAGGCGGGCATGGAGCCCTCGTTATGGGTCTTTGGCTTGGTCCTTCAGAAGTGAGATCTCAGTTTTAGTGGTTTGGCAGGGTTGCTGCGGTCATCACTTCACTCTATCACAATGTTCTTGATGTTTTTGTTGTCTCTGTGTAGACATTATTTGAGAGAGGAGTACTTCAGAGGGTGGTGGCTTTGCCTACTTTTCCCTCCCAAGCATTCGTGAATGTTGCTTAAAATTGCGTACTCTATAAACCATGAAAGTTTTATTTTCAGGTCCCTTTAAATCTGTCCAGCTGAAAGGGAAAGAACCTGTTTACTATATATGTAGTTTATAAAGTAAACTTTCTAAAATCTAATTTTAGTTTCCGAACTGTATTAATTCTTCTATATTCCATCAGAATAGGACACAAGCTCCATAACACTATTATAAGCTCAGTGTCTCGAAAACAGATTCAGCAACAGATGTGATTCATTCTTACATGTCAGGCCATGTTCACACCATCCAGACTTGATTTCAGATACGGACAATTAGCTGTGCATAGTAGGAAACCTCACACATCACCAGGCTGCTACAAAGCAATGCACTTCCATGGAGAATGTTTCATTTGTACATTAAGCAGTGGTGTGGGATAGGTAGAGTGTTTACTGGAATGTAATTAATAAAGCACTTGTATAATTTACACAATAGCATCTCTAGAGTCAGAAATGGTAAATTAGACATCTTTCGTGCCAAGCTCCTCCTCTTATCAGATGCTTAGATCTGTCTTTTGCATTCCCTTCATAATTGTTATTAGTATTATTAAACAATGTTAAAGTTCATGTACTTTGCAAGATTAAACCCCTCAGTTCTTTTCAAACTATTTCTACAACCATTTTAAAAAGATTTACCAAATCCCATAGTATTAGTTTATAGTCAATAAAGTAAGCTGACACTAATGTTAGAGATTGCACTTAAAAAAGGTTAAAAAGGTAATCAAGTCTCTTGGTATTTTAGCATCAATACAGAATGGTCTTCCCAGTTGACCTCATGCCCCTTTGTGCCGCAGTAGCAGTTTGTAAGCATATAGATAATCTTCAGGTAACTAGTAATCAAATGCCCAATTAAACACAGAGGTTAATTTAAAAAAATGACACTAAAATTTGAACAAATGCGCATTAATCATCTCCACTTTATGGTAATAACCCGTTGGGCTAATATTGATTTTGCATGGGATATATCAAATATAGTTAGACTAAAAGCATAAAATGAAGTTAGTTACAGCATTTGACCAAATGGAGAAAGGAGCAGGTGCCATATCAAGACTTCTTCTTACCTGGGCTTATGACCATTTGGCCAAATTGTATGCATTTATTCTAGCTGTATGCTAGTGAGTGCTGGCTATAATGGGTATGGCTGTCCTTATCCCGTTAGTTACAGGGGCCCTGTCTTCTTTGTTTTTTCCAACACAGGTTTGGATGGAGCTGTCTGCTGGATCAGCAGGGGTAAGTCTCTTTAGCTCTCTTATTTTCTACCAATCCACAGGCTAGTTGCCCAGTGTATATTTGGACACAGGTGCTCAGATCATATACACTGTGATGTCTACCAGCTGCTTCCTCTATGGCTAGTGCCTGCATTTCAGGAGCTGGTGTACATGTGTATCTGAATAGTTTTATTTGGGTGTATTACGGACTGGCTGGTGATCTTTCAGTGACAGCAAGGAGTCTTGTAGGCAGTTTGTGCTCCGGTCTGATACCGGAGCACTTTTGTACTTTGGGGCTAATGATGTAGCCTTTTGTTTAACTGTCCTGCTGCGATACTTGAGTTAACTTTTTTCCCGCCGCAGGAAAGTTTTAGTGTGCGCTTTGCCTCTTTCCCCCAGCTACTGTGGCCTCAGCAGAGAGCGTGACGCATCGCGTGTACAGCCACATCGACAGGAGAGGTGAGACAGATTTGAGCACTCTAGGGGCTCGATTTATCAAGCAAGGGAGTATAATGGCGTACATATTTGCCCCTGCCTGCCCCAGCTCTCTTCTGGCAGGCAGCAATTCCCTGCGGTGTTCTGTATAATTTTCCGACCTCGTTACGTATTCCTAAATACAGTAACAAGTACGGCCACACCTACATGTAAATCCTGCAGAGGAAATAGAGCGGTCTCATATAGCCATTTTTGTTTCAAACAGAGACTGATGTTAACATAGTGATTGGATGGTTATATTTGGCTGTTTTGAGTGCAGATCTCGTGGAAAAATTAAAACATAAATACAAAATATTATGTATGGCATTAGCTCGTGATGAATTTATTTTTCAGGCTATGTAAGAACAAATAATTGAAACATATCTCTAGCCTAAAAAAATAAATTTATAAAATGAATGCTATCATCACACGCTAATAACATACATAATATTTTGTGTTTATCTTTTAATTGTTTATGTTTCAGCAACATCTGCACTCAAAACAGCCAAATATAACCATCCGATCACTATTTTAGCATCAGCCTCCGTTTCAAACAAACATGGCGGATATGAAAGTGCTCTATCTAGATAGTAGGATTGGCCATACGCGTTATGTAGGTAGGAAAACGTAACAAGGTAGGCAAATATTACAGAACATCGGAATTTAAGATTGCACACAAGTGCTATTTTGCACTTGTGTGAATCCAGCCAATCATGTGCGGGCAGGAGCTGTGAATCTCCCCTGTTGGACGAGACCGGGGAGATTGAAATTTTCCACCTAAGAGGTGGAGAAGAGGGTAGGGATGCTTGATAAATCTAGACTGCAGGTTCTCTTCTTGATAAATCTGCGCACAATGTTATTCATGTGGCTGTGCTTGGCCTTTTGTCATATCAGTTAGCCCGACACCAGAGGAGCTCCTTAGGAATCAGGAATATTAGTGGAAAGCATTTCTGGTTTGCTTGCGCTTCCCCTCTATCCCCATATCGGCTTTGCCGACTTCAGGAGCGATTTTAGATCGCAGGCTCTCTTTGATGAGAAAATAAGAAAAAGAAAAAAAAAATTTTGAGCAAGAATATGGAGTAACCACTAGATGGCGATGCCCAGTAAGAAATTAGTGTGTCTTAACACCTGATTTCAGTTATAAAGGTAGCCCTTTATACTCCTGTAGACATGACTAAGGACCGGATACTTTGGACCATGAAGCAATGAAGGTCTGTTTTATTCTACTATCAATGCTGGAGTGACCTTTTCTACATGTATCTATTATTCAGGAGTTGGCTGACCCTTTATTCCGTGCCTGATTCCTGTTTGGTTGCTGTTCCCTGCTTTGTTTGTTTCTCTTTGAGGAGTCTCAGAGCATCGGTCGTATTTCTTATTCCCCTTATAGTTCTTGAGAGTTTTTCTCTCTTCTCTGTTATGCATCTTTTCCCCAGTTTCACATTGACCAGACGAAGGGGGTTACGGTGGGATACATGAGATCTGGTGTGGGAACAAAATTTTTCAGTTTAACAATTATGGCTACTGCTGAGAGATGTATGTTGTTAAGTACATACAATAAGTTCATAACCTAACACTTAATTTTCTCCTTCATTTTGCTGTACTCATTAGATATTGTGTTTGTCCTACCGAAAATACAAATGGCTGTGTAAATATAATTTTGTATATTGCTTATCTGCCATTCATGCAAATTCTCATTACACTGTAATTTGGGCAAATTACTGTTAATGGACTGCAACTAATACATACATTGCATTGTACAGTCTTTTCTTTATATCATCAGTACTCATGTTATGGAACAATCTCCTATAATATGCTTCTGTTTGTATACAGTTCTAGTGTTTACAGCTATATCGTCTGTTTTGCTTTTATATATTCCTCAGTATTTGCTAAAATATTTTATTTTGCAGCTCTAGTGTATTTCATACCTGTTTTATTCCGCTGTATTTACTTCAACATTGCAGATCTGTTGGATACTGCAATATATATATATATACTGTATATATATATATATATATATATTATATATATTAAATTCTGTATTGCAGTTCTGGTTCCTCAGTACTTGCTAATTTAGGTAATACAGGAATAGCTAGGCAAATGTGCTGAAAGTGTGATTTGTTTGGTAGAACAAATAGTCCTGTGGACATTCATTTTGGACAATTGAATGTTGATAAGAACCAAAATCCATTCAAATTCGTTAATTGAATGTTACTTTTGTTTTCAAATGTTTATAATGAAATCGAATATCCACATTAGAAATTTCAAATGCAACATTTGATTTCACAAATATTATTCAGAAGTTTAATAGTTCATGTGGTAGGTGATTTAGTAAATTGATACATAATAGATACAAATATATCAATTCAAATGTTTCTATTTGAAATATTGCATAATTTGAATATTACATTTAAAGACAGCATTAGAAATACTATTTCATAAAACGAATGTTAGAATGCGGTGCAAACATTCGAAATTTGAAAAGAACTAACGAATGTGTTGCAACATTCAAAAGAGTAAACAAATTTTAAAACATTCGCCCATCCCTAATAACAAGTCTGTTGGCTACATATCTGCTTATTTAGGACCAGATTACAAGTGAGGTGCAAACAGTTTTGTGCAATCGATATCGTCTTGTCTGCAAGCAATTTTAAAAAAGTTCTGAAACTCGTCTGCTGCACGTGAAGCGCTGATGTTATAATAACAGTGTACTGATATCGCAGCAGCATTGGGGGCGTGACCTCAGCTCAACGCTATAGAACACTCCCCTACTGCTCTCTTGCTACAGGCTTTAGGGCCTGAGAATGGAGAAAAGTACAAGAGGAATCTAAAGATTTGGAAGGGATACAGCAACAAGCCTCGATACCCCTGGAAGCCAGAGGAAAGTTTCTACTTCTACTTGCCCTGTGCGACACTTACCTCATACGGATTGAGGTTAAGGAGAGTAAGTAGAATCCTCTAAGGGGAGCTTTGTTACTCCTGGCACTGGGAATTTCTATCTTGGTTATTTATAGGACCTCACTCACTGACTTTTTGCCTATTTTAACTCTGTGTTCTGTATTATAACAACTGTAACACTGGTGTTCTAGTAATAATACTAATATTATTACTTTCTGATATTACTTTTGCCCTACTTGTCATTTCTATTGCATTGTTAACATACTATCTGCCATTTATTTCTGTGGTGGCTTTTTAGGCCATATATAATAATTTTTTAACTATATAGTTTTTATTATTTGGGAAGACTCACGGTGCGCCCTGATCACTCTACTACTTCTTGTATTCTTACGCTGCATCCAGGTGAATTCCGAAAATGGCATTGTGGTGAAACAACCACCCTGCCATTTTCGGAATCCACCGGGATGCAGCGAAGGCAAACGGAGCATTAAAAAAAACCCTAACCGTCCACAATAAGTATATATAAAAAAAATAAAATAAATAACTATCCGCAATAAGTAATAAAAATTAAAAACTAACCGCCCCCTATAAGTATTTTAAAAAGAAAACGAACTGCCCGTACAAACTATTATTACCGCCGCAGAGGATCGCCACATCTGGGAAGACCGCTCCGGACCTTCACTCCACGCCGCCTTCGCTGTGGATGAAGATGATGGACCTGCCTGGAAGAAGACCTTCTCCGCCAGACTTCTGAAACCGTGAGTACCTATTTGAGGCTTTAGTGTTAGTTAGTTTTTTTGTTCGTTTTTTTAGATTAGGGTTCATTGGGCAATTTCATAAAGAGCTGAATGCCCTTTTAAGGGCAGTGAAACAGAGCTGAATGCCCTTTTAAGGGCAGTGAAAAAGAGCTGAATGCCCTTTTAAGAGCAGTTAAAAAGAGCTGAATGCCCTTTTAAGAGCAGTTAAAAAGAGCTGAATGCCCTTTTAAGGGCAGTGAAACAGAGCTGAATGCCCTTTTAAGGGCAGTGAAAAAGAGCTGAATGCCCTTTTAAGAGCAGTGAAAAAGAGCTGAATGCCCTTTTAAGGGCAGTGAAACAGAGCTGAATACCCTTTTAAGGGCAGTGAAAAAGAGCTGAATGCCCTTTTAAGAGCAGTGAAAAAGAGCTGAATGCCCTTTTAAGAGCAATGGGTAGTTTAGGTTTATTAGTATTAGGTTTTTATTTATTTTGGAGGATTTGGTGGGTGGGGGGTTTTACTGTTAGTGGGGACTTTGTTTATTTTTAATGTAAAAGAGCTGATTTCTTCAGTGACGGCTCTCTAATTCGGCCAAATAGGCGCCCGCCTTAGGCCTCACGCTTGCTGGGGGCCTCGCGGGCCGACCGACTAATTGATTTAATTAGAGACTGAGCAGAGACTAAGACTCTAGCAGAGGGACTCAGATTGGACTGGTGTCCAGTGACTGCCGCCGAGCCGTTTCGTGCTGCAGCGGCGTTGATGGTCAGGGACTCATGGAGGAGTAACTGACAGTCTGAATCCACTCTCCAGTGGTCTCCCCCTAGCCCCATGACCTGTCACCCATGCATCGCTGCCATGTTTGTTTCTAGGAGTTGGGGGCGGGCTGCGCCCACGTCACATGCAGCGCACCCAGGCTCAATCAGACTAAAGTAGTTAGGTGGCAGGTGCGCGCTCAATTCTAGTGTGGCGTCAGACTGCAGTAGATGGCCTGGGGTGTGAGCGCAGTGGTCTTATGGACGCACGCAGCGCCATGTTTTTGGTGGGGCCATGCCCACATCACGTGAGGCCGTGTAGCCCACGCTCACACTCAGTGTCAGACTGTCAGTAGCGAGTGGTGGCGGGAATGTCACTCAAGTAGTGACAAGGAGGAGAGAGAGGCTCAGGACTGAGGAAAGAAAAAGAACTTTAGTAGCCAGCCAGGACTAGACGACTAGAAGACAAGGGAGATCTTCATTTAGTAGCTAGTAAGTTAGACTTTAGTAGTCTTACATACAGGGAGGGGTGACCCCTCAGAAACAAACAGCAGGAATGGATTGTAACATAGCTGTCACAATTAAATTAGTTAATAACTTATTTATTTAAAACAAAAACATTAGTAAAAAGTATTAATTGAATTAATACTTTTTACTAATGTTTTTGTTTTAAATAAATAAGTGATTATTATAAACAAACTGATTCATTTCCTACCCAACTAGAGATGACTGATTCCATATCAGTTTGCTATATGGTATATTGCAGCAAAGTAACTGTATCGGCATACATATCTCACGCAGGGCCTGATGATAAAAAGTTCTGGGCTCAGTCCCTGTGAGGTCCCTCAAATTTTAGCCTGAGAGTTGTTTATCTGGCTATGGGGGAAAGTCACTACAATGGGGCCGCTATGAAAAAAATACAGCTATACTGGATTTTCCCTAGCAGAGTGCTATTTGGAGGTCACATTATTGTTATTGATTATAACAATTAGTAATAAAAATAATAAAGGTTCCTGTGTTATTATCACTTTCACCGGCTGTCATGGAGTTTTTAACCCCCAGTCACATTAAAGCTATTTTGTTGGTAACAGTTTATATCCCTGTTAAAGGTACATTAAATTGGCCACTAGAGTGTGCAGTCAATTGCTCTGTGGAATATAAAAGTGCAATTTAATTTCTAAAAGGAACTGAAATTTTCAGAATGGAATTAAAGGAAAAGGGGACAAAATAAATAATGAAAGTATATTGCAGAGTTTTTTGTATATGTATGATTAATCGTTTTATGTTACCATCTTAAAGTGTTTAATGTCCATTTAAAGGGACACTATACCCAAACATTTTCTTTCATGATTAAGGTAGAGAATACAATTTTAAACAACATTCCAATTTACTTCTATTACCTAATTTGCTTCATTCTTTAGATATACTTTAATGAAGAAATAGCAATGCACACGGCGAACCAATCACAGGAGGCATCTGTGTGCAGCTACCAATCAGCAGCTACTAAGCATATCTAGATATGCTTTTCAGCAAAGAATATTAAGAGAATGAAGCAAAATAGATAATAGAAGTAAATTAGAAAGTTGCTTATAATTGTATGCTCTTTCTAAATCATGAAAGAAAAAATTTGGGTAACATGTCCCTTTAAGTCTAACCATGACTACAAGCACATGTTAGTGTAAATCACACAGTATTGTCCTGATCTCCACAACTGCTGAGCAGACTCTCCAGTACAGTGTTGTAAGATTATTATTTTTTCTCCATAAAACACTGTTGACAAATATATTTCACATTTAGGAGACAGCAACAAGAATATTGAGTCGTCCCCACAAACTTTTTACCTATACCCAGTGGTTGTGCATATATGTTTAAAATAATTAGTTAGGTGACAAAATAAAATTCTAGGAGCGGTCCATTCCTATTTTCTGGGATTTGTTAAAGTGAATGTCAATTTTCCTGTTAACAAATCCTCCAAATGCTTTCTTTTATAGATATTAGTTAAACTACCACTTTATTTTTTTTGAAAAATAAACGATTAATTATATATTTTTCTTTCAAATATGATTCAGTTACGTACCCAAACTCCTCCCAGTCATTACTTCCTTCTTCTCCCTGGTGTGACATTTAGAGCGGTCCCACCCGCTCTGTACGTATACTTCAAGCACGCTCCCGTGTACACCTTCAATTGCACATGCGTTAGTTATCAATACACATCACCGCCAATAGACATAAAAATGTTAAAATGCAATACATTTTAGGGGCCACTAAAGTGAGCATAGCAAGAAGCTGTTAGAAGCCATATCCTCTCACAACTGCCACTGTGATAGCAAGGATAGAAAATGTATTACTCATTTTATAATGAGAGCTTCTCTGATCTAGGTATAAGTATGATTTCTAGGAAGTGCGCATGCGCGAAGTGTAGTGTAAACGCGCGTCTAAACATAGATGAAGTATGCGGTAATTTAGGTTTTAACGCATGCGTATTAAGATTCTGTGACGTTTTGAAAAAAGGATTGAAACCCCCGTGGTTGAGTCTATGATTGGTTAAAAGAGTGCATCTAAACCTGTCACTCAAATAGTGAAGATGTCGGGTGGAGGAATCTTAGTGCGATATCACTGATAAAAAGCTAATTTTTTGCGTAAATATAGCAGTCATTTAAAAATGATGAATTAAACTTCAACTTATTTTTTATGCACATTAGTGTGGCGTTCTCTGGGGGTGGTGACTTAACATTCACTTTAAGGTTTGCCTTAAAATATGCAACTTATAGTTAATTATTATTATTGCATTTTTTTATATTTATTTTATTACTATGGGTGTTAGTAGGGGCCTCATGTTCAAGTTTGGCAAAGTCTATAGCCGCCACTGGATTTCTTTAGGGCAATGCCCTACAAAAAGCTCTTTTAAGGGCTATTGGTAGTTTAGTATTAGATTAGGGGTGTTTTTATTTTATAGGGGTATTAGTTTAGGTTTGATTTTATTATTTTGGATCTCTGTATTTTTACTTTCTTATTGTTTGTAGCTTGGGGGGGTTACATTTTTAACACATAGACTGCCCTCTGGGAAGGCTTATCTACTAATATATATATATAAGTGCATTATATGCCTTTGCCATTAAGTAGTTGAAAACATGATAAAATATATTTATGCAATATTCATATTTAATAACAATTTTAACTAACTTTCAACAATTTGCTTTATAGGGGAATACATGCACGCGCATGCAATAATTTTAAGTTAGGATTTTTGCGCAAGTCGAGTTACCGCTTGCGCAAAATACTCTACTTGTAATCTAGCCCTTAATGTATTGCAGATCTGGGGCCCGATCCGATATGCAGCCAAATTTTCCGCTGGTTTGGTATCACATATACGGCGTAACATAGAAGTTACGCTTGTATATTTCTGCCTTCGGCCGTAGTTTTTTGGCCTATAGACAGGTATACCAAACCCGCGCAGTTTGGTATCCAATATACAGCGTAAGGACTTACTTGGTGAAAATGGAGAAATCTCACTCCATTTTCACCTCGCCACAAATTGCAGGCGTAGTAAGCCTTACGCTGAGTATTGGAGCCCCGTAGCCCCCTAAACTGCCTGCAAAATAAAACCTAACACCTAACACATGCGCAATGTCTATCTACCTGTCAACCGCAATCCCCCGCCGCAATCCCTAATAAAGTGCTTAACCCCTAAACCGCCGCTCCCGGACCCCGCCCCCACCTACATTAAAATGATAACCCTCTAATGTGAGCCCCCTACACCGCCGCCACCTATATTATATATTTAACCCCCTAATGTGAGCCCTCTACACCGCCGCCACCTATATTATATATCTAACCCCCTAATGTGAGCCCTCTACACCGCCGCCACCTATATTAAAATTATTAACCCCTAATGTAATCCCCCTACACCGCCACCATCTATATTAAAATTATTACCCCCTAATGTGAGCCCCCTACCCTGCCGCCACCTATTTTAACTACATTACCCCCTAATCTAATCCCCCTACACCGCCGCCACCTATTTTAACTATATTACCCCCTAATGTGAGCCTCCTACACCGCCGTCGCCTACATTAACTATATTACCCACTAATATGATCCCCTTAAACCGCCGCCACCTATTTTAACTACATTACCCCCTAATCTAATCCCCCTACCCCGCCGCCACCTATATTAAAATGATTAACCCCTAATCTAATCCCCCTACACCGCCACCACCTATAATAAATGTATTACCCCCTAAAAAACTAAAATGTCCCTACCCTAAACTAAATTACAAATAGCCCTGTAATAACCAGCTCTATTACCAGCCCTTAAAAGGGTCTTTTGCGGGGCATTGCCCCAAAGTAACCAGCTCTATTACCAGCCCTTAAAAGGGCCTTTGCGGGGCATTGTCCCAAAGTAATCAGCTCTTTTACCTGTTATCTGACCCCCTACACCGCCGCCACCTATATTAAATATATTAACCCCTAATCTAATCCCCCTACACCGCCGCCACCTATATTAAATATATTAACCCCTAATCTGACCACCTACAACGCCGCCACCTATATTAACTATATTATCCCTAATTATATTAGGGTTAATATAGTTAATATAGTTATTATATTATATATATTAACTATATTAACCCTATCTAACCCTAACACCCCTAACTTAATTATTATTGCAATAAATCTAAATAATATTAATCTTATTAACTAAAATATTCCTATTTAAAACTAAATACTTACCTATAAAATAAACCTTAAGATAGCTACAATATAATTAATAATTACATTGTAGCTATTCTAGGGTTTATATTTATTTTACAGGTAACTTGGTATTTATTTTAACTAGGTACAATAGCTATTAAATAGTTAATAACTATTTAATAGCTAGCATACAAAGAGAGAAGCGCTCTACCAGGAACGAACAACAGCTCAGTGGCTTGTTCTATGGCGATTTACCACCCGGAGGCAGCCTCTTTTAGACCAGTGTGCTTTTCACAGAAGAAAACTTTCCTGAAGTATATCAGTCTGATCCCGCCAAGTAAGGTCAGTCCAGCCCCGAAATACCAGGCAATTCTCCTCTGAACAAGGAACATGACAACCCCAGACGATCGTTTCGGCCTCCTATGGGCCTCGTCAGTGAGGTGCAGCCACATTCCTCTAAGCACACTGGGCAAGGAGTCCACGTCTGGTTTCCCCATCACCCATAGGGAGACTTCCCCAGGGTCATAATAATTTGCATACAAAGAGAGAAGCGCTCTACCAGGAACGAACAACAGCTCAGTGGCTTGTTCTATGGCGATTTACCACCTGGAGGCAGCCTCTTTTAGACCAGTGTGCTTTTCACAGAAGAAAACTTTCCTGAAGTATATCAGTCTGATCCCGCCAAGTAAGGTCAGTCCAGCCCCGAAATACCAGGCAATTCTCCTCTGAACAAGGAACATGACAACCCCAGACGATTGTTTCGGCCTCCTATGGGCCTCGTCAGTGAGGTGCAGCCACATTCCTCTAAGCACACTGGGCAAGGAGTCCACGTCTGGTTTCCCCCATCACCCATAGGGAGACTTCCCCAGGGTCATAATAATTTGCATACAAAGAGAGAAGCGCTCTACCAGGAACGAACAACAGCTCAGTGGCTTGTTCTATGGCGATTTACCACCCGGAGGCAGCCTCTTTTAGACCAGTGTGCTTTTCACAGAAGAAAACTTTCCTGAAGTATATCAGTCTTATCCCGCCAAGTAAGGTCAGTCCAGCCCCGAAATACCAGGCAATTCTCCTCTGAACAAGGAACATGACAACCCCAGACGATCGTTTCGGCCTCCTATGGGCCTCGTCAGTGAGGTGCAGCCACATTCCTCTAAGCACACTGGGCAAGGAGTCCACGTCTGGTTTCCCCATCACCCATAGGGAGACTTCCCCAGGGTCATAATAATTTGCATACAAAGAGAGAAGCGCTATACCAGGAACGAACAACAGCTCAGTGGCTTGTTCTATGGCTATTTACCATAGCTACCTAGTTAAAATAATTACCAATTTACCTGTAAAATAAATCCTAACCTAAGTTACAAATACACCTATACTATCAATAAATTAAACTACAATTATCTAAACTAAAATATAATTAAATACACTAAACTAAATTACAAAAAATAAAAAAAGATTACAAGAATTTTAAGCTAATTACACCTAATCTAAGCCCCCTAATACAATAACAAAGCCCCCCAAAATAAAAAAAATGTCCCTACCCTAAACTAAATTACAAAAAGTAATCAGCTCTATTACCAGCCCTTAATAACAACCCCCCCCCCATTACAACCCACCACCCACACACCCCTACTCTAAAACCCATCCTATCCCCCCTTAAAAAAAAAACTAAGTCTAACCCCCAAGTGCTCCTTACCTGTCCTGAAGACCGGCGGAGAAGGTCCTGTTCCAGGCGGAGAAGTCTTCTTCCAGGTGGCGAGCTCTTCTTCTTCCAGGAACTAGCCGGCGTGGAGTGGAAGAGTTGAAGACCGATGACCCCGGAGCTGAAGACCGTCCTCTCTGGAACTGAAGACCGGCGATGCAGGAACTGAAGATCGGCGACGCTGGAACTGAAGACCGGAGCCATGGAGCGTGGAGGATCCTCTTCATACGCCGCCGTACACTGAATCGGAATTCAAGGTACGCAAATAAAAATGGCGTCCCTTGAATTCCTATTGGCTGATTTGAGCCTTCAAATTCAAATCAGCCAATCGGATGAAAGCTACTTTAATTCTATTGGCTGATTTGAATATCCAATAGAATAAGAGCTACTGTAATTCTATTGGCTGATTAGAATAGCCAATAGAATTACAGTAGCTCTTATTCTATTGGCTAATCAAATTTTAGTTTATTTAATTAATTTATTGATAGTGTAGGTGTATTTGTAACTTAGGTTAAGATTTATTTTACAGGTAAATTGGTAATTATTTTAACTAGGTAGCTATTAAATAGTTATTTACTATTTAATAGCTATTGTACCTAGTTAAAATAAATACCAAGTTACCTGTAAAATAAATATAAACCCTTAAATAGCTACAATGTAATTATTAATTATATTGTAGCTATCTTAGGGTTTATTTTATAGGTAACTATTTAGTTTTAAATAGGAATATTTTAGTTAATATTAATATTATTTAGATTTATTGCAATACTAATTAAGTTAGGAGTGTTAGGGTTAGATAGGGTTAATATAGTTAATATATATAATATAATAACTATATTAACTATATTAACCATAATATAATTAGGGTTAATATAGGTGGCGGTGGTGTAGGGGGTCAGATTAGGGGTTAATATATTTAATATAGGTGGCGGAGGTGTAGGGGGGTCAGAATAGGGGTTAATATATTTAATATAGGTGGCGGCGGTGTAGGGGGATTAGATTAGGGGTTAATATATTTAATATAGGTGGCGGCGGTGTAGGGGGATTAGATTAGGGGTTAATATATTTAATATAGGTGGTGGTGTAGGGGGGTCAGATTACAGGTAAAAGAGCTGATTACTTTGGGGCAATGCCCCGCAAAAGGCCCTTTTAAGGGCTGGTAATAGAGCTGATTACTTTGGGGCAGTGCAGTGTAGGGACACTTTAGTATTTTAGGGGGTAATACATTTATTATAGGTGGCGGCGGTGTAGGTGGATTAGATTAGGGGTTAATACATTTAATATAGGTGGCGGCGGTGTAGAGGGATTAGATTAGGGGTTAATACATTTAATATAGGTGGCGGCGGTGTAGGGGGATTAGATTAGGGGTTAATAATTTTAATATAGGTGGCTGCGGTGTAAGGGGGTCAGATTAGGGGGTAGTACATATAATGTAGGTGGCGGCAGGGTAGGGGGCTCACAATAGGGGGTAATATAGTTAAATAGGTGGCGGCGGTGTAGGGGGATCATTTTAGGGGGTAATATAGTTAATGTAGGTGGCGGCGGGGTAGGGGGCTCACATTAGGGGGTAATATAGTTAAAATAGGTGGCGGCGGTGTAGGGGGATCATATTAGGGGGTAATATAGTTAATGTAGCTAGTGGCGGGGTCCGGGAGCGGTGGTTTAGGGGTTAATATATTTATTACTAGGAGTGAGAGGGGGGATTGCGGATATTGAGGTATACGTGTCGGGCTATGCTTGGGAGGTGTGTTAGACAGTTACGGGAGATTTTATAATTTAGTCCGGTTTTGTAGGCGCCAGCAGTTTCTAAAGTGCTGTAAGTCACTGGCGACTCCAGAAATTTGTACTTACGCAGATTTGTGGACATCGCTAGTTTGTCAGACTTACTTTAGCAACTGACGGCGCCGTATATGGGATAGCTCGAGTTGCGAGGTGAAATTACGGGCAGCGCAGGTTCCCTCGCTTGCGCCAAAAACTACACCGTATATCGGATTGCGCCCCTTGGGGGGTAGTTATCAAGCCGTCTACTTTTCTGGCTTCGCCGGCCCAATACGCCCGCCTAAGCTCGCCTACCTTCGCCGCCGCGGACCTTAAAAAATACGCCTAAGTTATCAAATAAAGCTGTCAAAAAGCCGCGGGGCGATGAGCAGCAGACTGTGACAGTTATCACTCATCCGATCTCGCTGCCCTTCGGCTTTTTCCCAGCTTTATTGCTAGCCTGTTACTAAGCACTCACACTAAACTACACTATTCTACCCCCTATACCGGCGCCCCCGGAGCCTCCCGCAACTCAATAAAGTTACTAACCCCTAAACCGCCGCTCCTAGACCCTGCCGCAACTCTTATAAAGGTATTAACCCCTAAACCGCCGCTCCCGGACACCGCTGCCACCTACAGTATACCTAGTAACCCCTATCCTGCCCCCCCTATACCGTCGCCCTCTATAATAAAATTATTAACCCCTATCCTGCTGATCCCGCACCTCTCCGCAACTAAATAAATAGTTTAACCCCTAAACCGCCGCTCCATGAACCCGCCGCAACCTATATTAAACCTATTAACCCCTATCCTGCCCCCCCAACACCGTCGCCACCTATAATAAATTTATTAACCCCTAATCTGCCCCCCCTACACCGTCGCCACCTATAATAAATTTATTAACCCCTATCCTGCCCCCCACTACGCCGCCGCCACTGTAATAAAATTATTAACCCCTAAACCTAAGTCTAACCCTAACCCTAACGCCCCCCTAACTTAAATATTAATTAAATAAATCTAAATAAATTAACTCTTATTAAGTAAATGAATCCTATTTAAAACTAAATACTTACCTTTAAAATAAACCCTAATATAGCTACAATATAAATAATAATTATATTCTAGCTATTTTAGGATTTTTTTTAATTTTACAGGCAACTTTCAATTTATTTTAACTAGGTACAATAGCTATTAAATAGTTATTAACTATTTAATAGCTTACCTAGCTAAAATAAAGAGAAATGTACCTGTGAAATAAATCCTAACCTAAGTTACAATTACACCTAACACTACACTATACTTTAATAAATTATTCCTATTTAAAAATAAATACTTACCTGTAAAATAAACCCTAAGATAGCTACAATATAATTAATAATTATATTATAGCTATCTTAGGATTTATATTTATTTTACAGGTAACTTTGTATTTATTTTAGCTAGTTAGAATAGTTATTAAATAGTTATTAACTATTTAATAACTACATAGCTAAAAGAAATACAAAATTACCTGTAAAATAAATCCTAACTTAATTTCACCACAGTGTCTTAAAGCCTTAAAAGTATTGCACACCAAATTTGAAAGCTTTAACTCTTAAAATAACGGAACCGGAGCCGTTTTTATATTCAACCCCTATACAGTCCCTGGTATCTGCTTTGCTGAGACCCAACCAAGCCCAGAGGGGAATACGATACCAAATGACGCCTTCAGTAAGCTTTTTCTATGTATCTGAGCTCCTCACACATGCATCTGCATGCCTTGCTTCCCAAAAACAACTGCGCATTAGTGGCGCGAAAATGAGGCTCTGCCTATGATTAGAGAAGGCCCCCAGTGAAAAAGGTGTCCAATACAGTGCCTGCCGGTTATTTAACATAATTCCCAAGAATAAAATAACTCCTCAAAGCTATAAACTATTAAAAATGCTTATAAATCAATCGTTTTAGCCCAGAAAAATGTCTACCAGTCTTTAAAGCCCTTGTGAAGCCCTTTATTCTTATTTAATAAAAATGGCTTACCGGATCCCATAGGGAAAATGACAGCTTCCAGCATTACCAAGTCTTGTTAGAAATGTGTCATACCTCAAGCAGCAAAAGTCTGCTCACTGTTTCCCCCAACTGAAGTTAATTCCTCTCAACAGTCCTGTGTGGAAACAGCCATCGATTTTAGTAACGGTTGCTAAAATCATTTTCCTCTTACAAACAGAAATCTTCATCTCCTTTCTGTTTCAGAGTAAATAGTACATACCAGCACTATTTTAAAATAACAAACTCTTGATTGAAGAATAAAAACTACATTTAAACACCAAAAAACTCTAAGCCATCTCCGTGGAGATGTTGCCTGTACAACGGCAAAGAGAATGACTGGGGAAGGCGGAGCCTAGGAGGGATCATGTGACCAGCTTTGCTGGGCTCTTTGCCATTTCCTGTTGGGGAAGAGAATATCCCACAAGTAAGGATGACGCCGTGGACCGGACACACCGTTGGAGAAAGTAATTTATCAGGTAAACATAAATTCTGTTACTACACTATCATTAAATTAATTAAATTAATTAACTACAAATAACTACAATTAAATACAATTACATAAACTAACTAAAGTACAAAAAATAAAAAAAGCTAAGTTACAAAAAATAAAAAAATAAGTTACAAACATGTTACAAATATTACAACAATTTTAAGCTACTTACACCTAATCTAAGCCCCCTAATAAAATAACAAACCCCCCCAAAATAAAAAAATGCCCTACCCTATTCTAAATTAAATAAATTTCAAAGCTCTTTTACCTTACCAGCCCTTAAAAGGGCCATTTGTGGGGGCATGTCCCAAAGAAAACAGCTCTTTTGCCTGTAAAAGAAAAATACAACCCCCCCCCAACATTAAAACCCACCACCCACATACCCCTAATCTAACCCAAACCCCCCTTACAAAAACCTAACACTAATCCCCTGAAGATCATCCTACCTTGAGTCGTCTTCACTCAGCCGAGCCACCGATGGAACTGAAGAGGACATCCGGAGCGGAAGAAGTTAATCCTCCAAGCGGCGCTGAAGAAATCTTCCATCCGATGAAGTCATCATCCAGGCGGCGCTGAAGAAAAGTCTTCGATCCGGCCGATGTCATCTTCAAAGAGGCGCTGAAGAGGTCTTCTATCCGGGCGAAGTCATCTTCCAAGCCGGGTCTTGAATCTTCCTTCCGCCGACGCGGAACCACCTTCTTCACCGACGGACTACGACGAATGACGGCTCCTTTAAGGGACGTCATCCAAGATGGCGTCCCCTCAATTCCGATTGGCTGATAGGATTCTATCAGCCAATCGGAATTAAGGTAGGAAAATCTGATTGGCTGATGGAATCAGCCAATCAGATTCAAGTTCAATCCGATTGGCTGATCCAATCAGCCAATCAGATTGAGCTCGCATTCTATTGGCTGATCGGAACAGCCAATAGAATGCAAGCTCAATCTGATTGGCTGATTCCATCAGCAAATCAGATTTTTCCTACCTTAATTCCGATTGGCTGATAGAATCCTATCAGCCAATCGGAATTGAGGGGACGCCATCTTGGATGACGTCCCTTAAAGGAGCCGTCATTCGTCGTAGTCCGTCGGTGAAGAAGGTGGTTCCGCGTCGGCGGAAGGAAGATTCAAGACCCGGCTTGGAAGATGACTTCATCGGATGGAAGATTTCTTCAGCGCCGCTTGGAGGATTAACTTCTTCCGCTCCGGATGTCCTCTTCAGTTCCATCGGTGGCTCGGCTGAGTGAAGACGACTCAAGGTAGGATGATCTTCAGGGGATTAGTGTTAGGTTTTTGTAAGGGGGGTTTGGGTTAGATTAGGGGTATGTGGGTGGTGGGTTTTAATGTTGGGGGGGGGGGTGTATTTTTCTTTTACAGGCAAAAGAGCTGTTTTCTTTGGGGCATGCCCCCACAAATGGCCCTTTTAAGGGCTGGTAAGGTAAAAGAGCTTTGAAATTTATTTAATTTAGAATAGGGTAGGGCATTTTTTTATTTTGGGGGGGTTTGTTATTTTATTAGGGGGCTTAGATTAGGTGTAAGTAGCTTAAAATTGTTGTAATATTTGTAACATGTTTGTAACTTATTTTTTTATTTTTTGTAACTTAGCTTTTTTTATTTTTTGTACTTTAGTTAGTTTATGTAATTGTATTTAATTGTAGTTATTTGTAGGTAGTTTATTTAATTAATTTAATGATAGTGTAGTATTAGGTTTAATTGTAACTTAAGTTAGGATTTATTTTACAGGTCATTTTGTATTTCTTTTAGCTATGTAGTTATTAAATAGTTAATAACTATTTAATAACTATTCTAACTAGCTAAAATAAATACAAAGTTACCTGTAAAATAAATATAAATCCTAAGATAGCTATAATATAATTATTAATTATATTGTAGCTATCTTAGGGTTTATTTTACAGGTAGGTATTTATTTTTAAATAGGAATAATTTATTAAAGTATAGTGTAGTGTTAGGTGTAATTGTAACTTAGGTTAGGATTTATTTCACAGGTACATTTCTCTTTATTTTAGCTAGGTAAGCTATTAAATAGTTAATAACTATTTAATAGTTATTGTACATGGTTAAAATAAATTGAAAGGTACCTGTAAAATAAATATAAATCCTTAGATAGCTAGAATATCATTATTATTTATATTGTAGCTATATTAGGGTTTATTTTAAAGGTATTTAGTTTTAAATAGGATTCATTTACTTAATAAGAGTTAATTTATTTAGATTTATTTAATTAATATTTAAGTTAGGGGGGCGTTAGGGTTAGACTTAGGTTTAGGGGTTAATAATTTTATGACAGTGGTGGCGGCGTAGTGGGGGGCAGGATAGGGGTTAATAAATTTATTATAGGTGGCGACGGTGTAGGGGGGCAGATTAGGGGTTAATAAATTTATTATAGGTGGCGACGGTGTAGGGGGGGCAGGATAGGGGTTAATACATTTAATATAGGTTGCGGCGGGTTCAGGGAGCGGCGGTTTAGGGGTTAATACATTTATTATAGTTGCGGTGGGCTCCGGGAGCGGCGGTTTAGGGGTTAATATGTATAGAGTAGCTTGCGGTGGGCTCCGGGAGCGGCGGTTTAGGGGTTAATATGTATAGAGTAGCTTGCGGTGGGCTCCGGGAGCGGCGGTTTAGGGGGTAATAACTTTATTTAGTTGCAGCGGTGTAGGGGGGGTCAGATTAGTGGTGTTTAGACTCGGGGTACATGTTAGGGTGTTAGGTGTAGACAGCTCCCATAGAAATCAATGGGATGTCTGTCAGCAGCGAACTTGTACTTTCGCTATGGTCAGACTCCCATTGATTCCTATGGGATCCGCCGCCTCCAGGGGTGGCGGATTGAAAACCAGGTACGCTGGGCCGTAAAAGTGCCGAGCGTACCTGCTAGTTTTTTGATAGCTAGCAAAAGTAGTGAGAATGTGCCGCACTTGTGTGCGGAACATCTGGAGTGACGTAAGAATCGATCTGTGTCGGACTGAGTCCGGCGGATCGATGCTTACGTCACAAAATTCTACTTTTGCCGGTCTCGAGCCTTTGATAACTAAGGCGAATCAGCCTCGCCACAAATATGCTGCGGAATTCCAGCGTATTTGAGGTTGACGGCTTGATAACTAGGCCCCCTTGTATATAATGCAATAGCTTTTTGAACTGCCTCACAGTTTTTTGTGTAGACTACATTTCTTTCCTCTACAGTATTGCGTATTTAGTACCACAGTATTTGCCATAACTTGTGTCCTGTTATTTATTGAGAAGATAGAGACGCCGAAAGGAGCGCTGAACCTCTAATACCAATAGCGAGTGAGAGATATAAATATATATAAATAAGGAAGTATTAAAAACTGTATATGTAAAAAAGATGAAGAAAACTATATGATTGGCCAATAAGTAAACATCAATATCTACAGATTGTGTAAATATAGTAGTATAGAGGAGATGTCACAAGATTTAATATAAACACATATAGAATTACAATATAACAAGGGATACTATCCCACATTCATCCATAAATAAAAAAATTAAAAATGACATAAAGGTTGGCAGCCTTGAATACGATATTTCTAAAAGATTTCTCCATTGCAATAGAATGTGACAAGTCTGACCCTGAAACCCTAAAGTGTTTACTTTTTGTCGGACCAGAATAATTCTGTTTAAAAAGGTTCCAGGCATTGAAGGTGGTGGCAAGCCAGTGCAAAAGTTACCTTGATCCTGTGCAGTTTATTAATCTTTTCTTAGATTGCCTCTCTCAAATTATGATCTTTTTTCGGGAACACTTTCCCATCTGATCTTGGCGTCTCAACAGTCCTCTGGCGTGTGTCAGTATCTCCGTTGGTTACTGCGATCATGTGACTGGGCTTGTGCGACTCTACCAGACAATATTATACTTGTGAGTGAATCTACAGTATTTTTATGTGTACTGCTTTACTCCTGCTATTTATTGCTGTACAATAGTCTACTGTATGTGTGAGTGGATACTACAGTTTTTCCATATTACTGCGGTACCACAGTTTTTTTTATTGCTGTGCAATAGTTTTCTTTATTAGTGTGTGGATAATTCAGTATTGCCATATCTTGCACTACTGATATTTATTGCTGTGCAATACTATACCTTTTATTTGTTCAATTCTCCTAAGGAATGTTCTATATTTAACACTAGTACTGTTATTTATTGCTGTGCAATAGTATAGCTTTATTGGTATAAGGTTCTGATTAGCTCAGTAGGTAGCATACTGAACTAAGAACCAGGATACAAAGTTTGTAATCCAGCACAGAAACTCTGCTCAGCAATCACACACATAAGCTGGTGTGGTTATTATCGAGATCTTCTTCAGTATCTCATTTTTGCTTTTCTGGACAAACATTTTCAATTGGCTATACGTCAGACTAGTTTCCAGTAAGGTGGAAGGGGTTTTGTGATCTTTGCCTCCTCCTAGTGGCCAGGAGTATAATTCCCAAACGTAATGATTTGAGGACTCTCACCACCATGAAATAAATGAATTTAGCAAGTAAGAATAAATCACTTTAAATAAACTATGCACTATCCTCCAATAAATATAATAATAATATAGAAAAGGGGTGTGAAGCATGAAATGTGGTGTGGTACAGCTCTCTCCACGAGTTGTCAGACTTTCTACTGAAGTAAATACTTGTATATATTTGAACTGGCAGTGAAAGGGTTTGTATATAGTCAAATACTCAGGTTTTCTGGATCACTGACTTTCATGTAATGAACAGGACTGCTCGCTCAAATCCAAAGTAATTCCCCTCTTGAATGCCAAGCAATTCTGGCAAATAACCGCAATCATTGCATGTAGTGTGTAATCACAGCATGTGTAGCAACAATTTCATAAGTCTATATCAAGTAGCTTTATAGAAACCACCTCCAGATTAGATTCATTTATCCCTCATTGCAGATGTGTGACCGATAACCTGTGTCATTGTCACAAGAGGCCATGTGTATTACAGTGCCCTGTGAATGTCTGTAACACAATGGTAAACAGAAGCACGGGTACTGGGCTATTTAGTTCCACAAATGAAAATACAATTAGTTTTCTCTGCAATCTTTAGCCAGTGACCTCTGTGATTGATCACTACTGACCCTGTGTCTAGTGATGAATAGGAGGGGCCAGGTCTTCAAAAGTATTATTTATGGCCTGTGCAACCTAAGGCTGATGTTAATGTCACCTTATCAATCAGCTAATGACCCCAAAGATTTTATTTTTATAACTGCAGACTTCAGGGTCATCTTTCCACCTTCCCTACTGCTGTGAATGCTCTGCAGAGACATGAAGATTCAGTTAAACTAGCACAGCTTGAAATATCATTTGTTAATATGGAAATGAAAAGTGACATAATATTACAGGTGATAAACTTGGAAAGAAATAACTTTAAATCTGGCTAAACAAAAATTAAATATTAATGAAAAATATCTTTACGCAGTAAGATATACCTATGCTTTTGTAAAAAAACACAATGTTATTAGCGAATTTAGGATCCTGAAAATACTTCTTAAAGGATTCTCTCTACCACATTGAACGCTCTCTGTCAGTGTGTCTGTTTTCCGCTGAACATGCCAGTCTATCTTTGAGTGTGCCAGTGTCTCGGAATGTGCCAGTCTTTCTGTGAATGCGCCAGTGTCTAATTGAGCACAAAAGTACCTTTTTGGGCGTGTTTGTGAAAGTCCCTGTCTTTATATGAGCATGCAATTGTCTCTGTGAGTGTGCCACTAATTAATTTAAACAGAGCTTCCGCCATCTCTGTATATGGGCCAGGAAAATATCTATATAAACTATTCATGTCACCTCTCAAGTGCCTTTTTTTCTAGAGAAAACACACCTAGTTTAGCTAACCTCTCCTCATAGCTTACATTCCCCTTATTAGCTTTGTGACTCTTCTATGAACTTTTTCTAAGTCTGCAATGTCTTTTTTTAAATCGGTCCCCAGAACTGTACTTCATAATCAAGGTGAGGTCTTACCAGGTATTTATATAGTGACATAATCATGCTTTTCTCCCTTGAATCAATGCCTCTTTTAATACGTGCTAGTATCTTATTAGCCTTAGAAGCCGCTGCCCTGCATTGTGCACCCATCTTTAGTTTCTTATCTATAATTACTCCCAAATCCCTTTCCTCCTCTGTTTTGCTAAGTCTTGTCCCATTTAAATAATACTTCGCCTGCTTATATTCTTCTAATTTTTGTAGATCCCCTTGTAAGTTCATTCTGCTCTGACCTAATGACCTTACACAACTTTGCATCACCTGCAAAAACATAAATTATGCTTACCTGATCATTTTCTTTTCTTCTGATGGGAAGAGTCCACAGCTGCATTCATTACTTTTGGGAAATACAGAACCTGGCCACCAGGAGGAGGCAAAGACACCCTAGCCAAAGGCTTAAATATCTCCCCCACTTCCCTCATCTCATCCCCCACTCATTCTGCCAAGGGAAAAAGAAACAGTAGGAGAAATATCAGGGTGAAAAAAGGGTGCCAGAAGAACAAAAAATAACTGCCACCTCATAGACAAAGCACGGGCGGGAGCTGTGTACTCTTCCCGTCAGAAGAAAAAAAATGATCAGATAAGCATAATTTATGTTTTTCTTCTTAAACGGGAAGAGTCCACAGCCGCATTCATTACTTTTGGGAAAACAATACCCAAGCTAGAGGACACTGAATGCAATAATGGGTGGGTACAAAAAGGCGGCCCCTTCGAAAGGCACCACAGCCTGAAATTATCCGACACCCTATAAAATATAAACGACACGAGGAAAAACCCGAAGCCCAGGTAACTGCACATTAGTTACACCACGAGCAAAGCCGAGCTAGAGACCACTCAGTCCCATAGTCTGTAGAGCACAAACACCCTCCGAGGAGTCAGCCCCGTGGCTCTCGACTCCCATGAAGAGTACCCGGCCGAAAGACAAAGACCGGTACCTGCCCCCAAAAGGAAGAACAGATTCCCAGAAGTACCCAAAGCATCATTCCACATGACTCAACAAACATAGAACAACCCACGGTTGTCTTATGATAGTAGCGCCCAGGGAGATGAACTCCCTAGAAACACAAGGACTTGATGAAAAAATCCATACTCAGGGAATACATCCCAAAGAGGACTCGAGGGACACCCTCATATCCCTGATACAGTACCATATCATAAGGTACTCCAGAAAAACATGAGTTCCCGGTTGTCTGAACAGGAAGTCTCAATGACCAGCTCCCAGGTAGGAAAGCTGACTCAGCCATCATGGAACCCATCCCACGGAGGGCGTCTTAAAGCCTACTAACACACATTCAAGGTGCAAATAGCTGTAGCTGGTTTCAAACTGCAAACCTTCCAAAAACTCAGCAACAGCCCTCCCAATAACCGGGCTCCAAGGAGCATCCCCTCCCAGCACCAGACACCAGTATAAAAGAGGAGGACATTGAAAGACCTCCCACCAAAGGGGAGGACAGACTCCAGAGAAAATGTCGACACTGCATAGATTAACCGATCCCCAACCTTCCCTTCAGGGTAATGGTCCCAGCCCAAGGCTAGTCAAAGACCGAAGACAAGAGTCCCAGACCTCTGGAAGAAAAAAGTGATGGATCTACAAGGGGCGAAGCCCCCAAGTAGAACTCTGACCGCTACTACAAACGGCATGCTACCGTGAGTCAGGACAGACCTTGTGCTCGGGTACGAGACCACCTACACTTCTGTCGTCCCTAAAGAGGAACACTTCCCAAGGAAAGAGGGTTCTCAGACCCCCAGCATCTAAATATCAGAATCTAACATTTAACATGAGCCCATTCAGGCATCAAACCCCCAGCCTCCTGCTACAGGAATGGTGGAAACAGTTACTACTCCACATCTCCCTTTCCAGGATCCTAAAAACACAAGAAGGAAAAGAACCCTCACAAGGTAAAAAACAAGGACCCACAGGTTGCCACAGATAATAAGGTAACTCTGAACCAGGAGAACCCATCCCCCACTCTAGTAGAGAAGGGGACTAAAGCAACTTAAACCCTCCTACCATAGAGGCAAGACTCCTTGGCCATATCACCAATCTAGTTGAAAGACACCTGGAGTCTACAAGGAACATCAAATGCGCCAGAAGACCAGATGGGACCCGACAGAGAGACCTACAACCTAAGCTACAGCAGATAGGCATCTCCCATGAGAAAAAGAGCCCCGCCCCCCTTAGAGAGGCACTCGGGACCACAAACACCTAAGATGATACCGAACCGTCCACACCCAATCCATGGAGGAACATGGTCCTAGACCAGAGTCCTCAAAAACGGAATTGATCGAAATATCTAACTTCCTGAGGAACCCTAAGCTGCCTCCTATGATTAGGAGCGCACTATCAAAAGTCCGTAGACTTGACGATCTAGCAACAGCCTCAAACCCAAGAAATCCTGAACAGTTTAAGATTTCGGCACCCATTACGCCTGGATCGCAAGGAAAAATCTCGTAGACAAGCATAACCACGTGTTACACACGCTGACCAGGTAACCACCCACACCTGAAGGTGAATGTGAACGCTGGACCTTGCTTGCCATCCCAGTGAGTTAGACGTAAACCACCCTTCATGAAGCCCCTAACGGAGCATTGAGGATAAATGGTCAACCAACTGACCCCAGAAGGGCGACCGTCTGAAACCGACCTCGGCTCTTCACTGTAAGCCCCAAGTCTAGAGTAGCAACGAGGATGCGGATAACACCCGAACGTCAAAGACCCTGGTCAGACCAAGGGTAATATATGGAAGAGACAACAGTCAAAGACCCTTGCAAGATCGATCTTCCAAACAAAACCTTTAACAGGGTAAAAGCTGGAAGCCACACAGTTCCCCACAGAAGGCATGGACCCTGCACTTCACTTCTTAGAGTAATGCAACTCTGAGCAAAGGAAGAAGGACATGCCCGCGCTTCCAGACCAGATGACCCACCCAAGGCGGGAAAAGAGGAGGCTCTGCCACCGCAAGAAATATTTATTAGGCTAAAGAGTCAGCATCCGGAAGAACCTTGAGTGACAACGTAAATCGTTCACTACTAGACTACATAGGTCACTAACATCTCCCACCTTCAAAGAATGGAAACTACGGTTCTGAGTCCCCAGGGACCTGAAAGAACCATAATGATGTCTGAAAAGACAGATCCGTATCCTGGGCGAGTAGCCAGAAAAGGCCAACCTTAGATCGGTTCTCACAACCCTCAACTCAGAGGCGTTGTATCAACACACTAGGCCTCCTACTTCAAAATAGAATCCGAGCCCGGAGTCCATATCAATAGGCCAAGTGTCATTCAGAATCCGACAGGATTAAATCAGCACCACGAGGGTGACATGAACCCAGGTAACAGCAGAAAAGCGTCCGACCAGTACCTGCCTGATATAAGGACACTCCAGAACTGTCCAAGGTCCAAGAAAATTTGACCCGAAGGATTGAAAAATGAACTTAGAGAACATAATTCTATTATTAAAAAAGTGCGCAATTAGTTATAACAGAACATCATCCTTGTAACCCTTTTATGTAATCAGATAATGCTTTGAGTTTCACACTTCAACCTTCCACAGTTGGGCAGAGAACATATTAAGGGTAATAATGCAGAGATATTTAAGTATTTGAGTATTGCCTAAGAACTTAGGTAATAGGGCATAGACCTATCAATATGGGGTTCAAAAGCTTTCTAGCGAGTAACAGTTAGATAAGCTCATATACAGCTTGTCCCTAGACAGTCCTGGGACCCTCCTATTAGGACATTTCTGAGCTCCCAGCATATACTTTAAACTTTGCATGCACATATAAGGCTCCCCCCCCCCCTTCTCCTATATGTATAGCGGTGCTTACCCGCTGAATATCCCCCCCCCCTGTATATCTCAGCCCAAAAGTGGCTGACGCATAAGCTTATTCTCCACAGCCAGTTATTTCTAACTCAGATACTCTACTGATTCTCTCTATAGTTCTGTGGAGATCAATCACACATACTATAATATAAAATGAAGTTATATTCCACCTCGCCTAAACTTATTGTCTATCTTCAGGTTACAATTTGATATGTAATTATATTGTTACAGGTATATCTTGTTTTTCTCTTTCTATTACTGCCAATTTATAGACAATGTACTATTTACTCTGATGTAAGTTTGGTCTCAGGGCGAGGCTTGTTTGTTAAATCTATATGTTAAACTTCAATAAAAAAAAAAAAAAAAAAAAAAGTGCGCAACTTCCGTGGAAGTGCCCACACGACCACAAAATCGCAAGTATCGGTTCCAGAGGAGAACGTTCTCAACAATGGAAATCTACCAGACATGAGCTTAAGGAAAAACAAAATAGACACATCCATCCGGATCAAAAATAAAAGGAAGGCGGCACCCCTCGGGTGAACGCCCAAGGTGAATGAGAACGCCAACGGAACCAGCCGAACAGAGGCCCCATTTCCCCAAGCTCAGAACTGAACCCGAAACATAAAGAAAAAATAAAACGGAGATATTAAGGAGATTAGCTTCATCCCCAAACGTCACATCCAATTTGCTATCTAGCATCTAAGGCCTCGGATCCCTCAGCCCACTAGGACTGGGATCCTCTAATATCGCCAAAATGTGCCTTAAAAGAACACGAAGACGTGCCAGCCTATATATATATATATAGAAGGCAAAATCATCTCTCGTCGGATCCACGAAAGATCCTGACCCTGAGGTTGGGGCCACTGAAGCCTCAGAGGCCAACGCTTCCCCAGGAGGCCGAACTGAATCAGGCGATCCCATGCCCGATGGGCTCTGGTTAACAGAACACGGACAATATTTTAGAAATATTTCACATGGGAGATATAAATGAGACAACGCCATAGAAATGGTCATGCGGAACCGTGCCTTAACCTCTGGAGGAAATAAGCCACCCTCTGGAGAAGGAGTAAAGGCCATAGGGACACCTGCTTGCGTAGCCGAGAAAGGGTCTGGGGCACGCGCCTCACGGGACATGGAAACCTCAGAGGCGTATGGCTCCACGCACTCTAGGACGGCAATCAGAACATAACTGATGGGCATTGATTACCCGGGCCATTTCATATTCATGAAGATGCATTCTCCGTATCGGAGACATTCGTGTCTAAAATATCAGAATCCTCCATAATCTTGGGATTAAAAAAATGGCAAAACTCAACTGGCACCCTCTTTATGCCCCCAATGGCAGGGGCACTTACCAACTCCTGTGAACCAGACAAACCCACAAGCTAGACTTTCTCTGTCGCACACAGTCAGTATACAGAAGTGAGAAACAAACGTAACCGCATCCGTCACGAGGTGCACCGTGCCAGTCACACAAAAAAGGGCGCACAATTTCAAGAGATCACGTCATTAAGATAAGGCTGTTATGTTCTGAAAATGAACCTAAGTATTACTACACATTAGCAGATAGAACCATATAACAAACATGATTAAAGTCCCCCTGTTCAATAACCATCCTTAGGAGATATTAACCCATTATTCCATATTAAGATAAAAGGAGTCCCACTGGGACCCTACCTTCGTTCGTTAACATTACATTCACATATTGAAATAAAATGAAACGATCTTACCGTAATTTACACGGTGGAACAGGAACATGGCCCTTCAAGTGTGACTGATAGTAGCCTCGCTTCTGACATATCTTGAGTGAATAAAGGTAGGCAGCGAAACTCGTCAACGCTGATTACCAAGGAGCTGTTAATATGAGTCGGGATGGTTTTGCAGGAAAACTCTCCCTGCATCTCTGGACTCTAACTTTCATCCGTGCTCTCACTGAGAGGCTGACATGATTACTTAAAACTCCAGTCCCATAGCGAAGAGCACTACCCTCCATAAGAGACTATCTTGAACTTCTGACAATTCTCTGCCAACCTCCTGTGACGAAAGGCAAAGAATGACTGGGGGATGAGGGAAGTGGGGAAGGTATTTAAGCCTTTGACTGGGGTTTTCCCAAAAGTAATAAATGCAGCTGTGGACTTTTCCTGTTTAAGAAGAAAATAGAGATGTTGTTATTTAATCCTTGCTCCAAGTCATTAATAAAAATATTTTTTTTAAAGGGCCCAGTACTGATCCCTGGGGGACTCCACTGATTATCTTTGTCCAATATAAGTATGATCCACTTACTACTACTTGTTGCTCCCTGTCTTTTATCCAGTTATTTGTCCATGAGACAATATTTTCAGCTATTCCCAGTCCCTTAATTTTCTACATTAATCTCTCATGTGGCCCTGTATCAAATGCCTTTGCAAACTCCAAGTATAATACATCAACTGAGTCCTCTTTATCTATATTTTACTTACTTCCTCATAGAATCTAATTATATTAGTTTGACATGATCTATTTCTCATAAATCTATGCTGATTTAAACTCATAATTTTGTTAACATGAATATACTCAACATTGCAATCCCTTCAAGTATCTTTCTCAATATAGATGTCAGACTAACTGGTCTATAGCTTCCTGGATCAGCCCTCTTTCCCTTTTTTAAAAAGTGGCACCACATCAGCTTTACGCCAGTCATGGGGTACTATATCTGAGGATAATGAGTCTTGAAAAATTAAGAGTAGAGGTTTGGTTATAACAGTGCTAAGTTCCCTTAAAACACTTGGGTGTATTCCATCTGGGCATGGAGTTCTATTTACCTTAATATTATTCATTTTTTCCCTGATATCCTTTATACATAACCCAGTTAATTGTATAGGCTTGTATGTTCTAGTTTGTTTCAAAATATCTCCCATTGGTTCCTCTCTTGTGTATACGGAAGAAAATAACTGGTTTAGTACCTCAGCCTTCTCCCTGTCACTGTTATCCATTCTACCCTTTACATATTTTAATGTACCTATATTTTACTTCTTAGATTTTTTGCCATTTATGTACTTATAAAATCTTTGCAACTAATAATTTGTTTTTGAGTCTGTACTATTTGCTTTGAGTAATTTAAATGCCCTACGTGTTTTCCTAATTTCTCTTAACACATTTGTTTTTTAGTCACATTGGCTTGGATTTATTTATTTTACTTTTGTCTGTGAGAGTGCCATTGTCTTAGGGGGTCTACTAATGTGTCATTGGCTGTACCACAGACTGTGTGTATGACAGTGTGTCCGTTTGTTTGAAGCAAAATACTATATTCCCTGCACTGGGTGTTTGTATACTTCCTAGACCAGATAGTTTCCCTCAAAAAACTGTAGAAATAAAAATGAGACTAGAAGTATAGGAAAAGGAGGCGCTTTCAGAGCATATACAAACTTAATGGAGAGTAGTAAATGTTATAATACAAGGCTATATGTAGAAAAGAGATAAAAGGATCTGATATCTATGTGTAAACATAGATTTATTCAATAAAAAAGATAGATTGTTTATATAAAATCTTATGTTTGATTGTTTGAACTAGTGGTAGTTATAAATGAAGCAATTAAACAGTAAAAACATATAACAATATAGATCAATCGATCAAAAGTGTTAGGTTTAAAATATTCTTATATAAATAAAAAGGACAAAGCAATATCAAGTTTGGCCAACCTATTATCTAAGGTACGGTTGATTTCTAACAATGAGACTAGTAAAAAGGTATCACAATATTATCCCAGATAAGTTCATGAAAATGTATCAAGTATGTATCGGTGCTAGCCCCTGTATAACAGAGGTGGATAAGTGATGGCGCGTATGTATTATCCCATATGCATCAACACTGCGTGCTGCAGAGTGTGCAATCTGACCTTTGTCTGTAATGGATGTTCCCTCGGTTCCTTTGAAGTTTTCTGTATAGGGTATTTGTTAACCCTCTCTGTCTCTCCTAGTAACCTTGCTAGGTGTAGAGAGTTTGAAGTTTGCCAATAATGGAGCTGCAGCAACCCTCAGTGAGTCGCTATGGCAAAGGTTCCTATGTGCTCACGTGACTGTTTGGATACGGCTCTACTGCAAACTGTGTGTTCAAACCATGAGCACTTAAACTTTGTGTTTCCTGACTGGTGTATTGCAGCGCGTTTTTGCTGGGATCTCAGCCTTTATCAAGCATACACCATGTGGACAATGATAGGCCTTTTATACCATCCATTTTAATTCAATCATTGGAAATCGATTTTTGGTTAATTGGATAATTTTTGTAAGTAGTGTGATTTTCCTATTTAGTGATGTAAGATCTGCTCCTTATTATTTCATATCATACTTGATTATAATGGATAACTGAGTCCAGGTTATCTATTTTCAGGTAAAAAAATAAAAAAATAATCAAAGTATTATCTTCTATATTTCGATTTTTCTATTGGATATGGCGAAGGGAAATTTTGGTTGCACTACCACAAATATATTGTTTGATTTTTTATTTATTGTTATTTAAGGAAACAGTTAAGGTTAAAATCTATATTTAACCCTTTGGAATGCAGTGTTTGTAGCTCAAATATCCATTTGGCTTAATGTTTAAGGAGGATATTAGATAATTTGCCACCCCGTTTATTGGGGGTTATTTTTTCTATTGCTACAAAACTGAAGGATTTTAGGTTGCTATTACTACATTCCCTGAAATGTTTAGGGACTGGGAAGTCTTTGTTTCTGTCTTCATCTGAATGTTCTATGGACAGAATATGCTCTTTAATTCTTTCCCTTAGAGTTCTTTCGGTTTCACCAGTATATTGTTTCGCACATTTCTTGCACTCTATTAGGTATATGATATTTTTATCCATGTACCTTATTGTGCTTTTTATTTTGAATTCCTTGCCAGTTTGATGTGATGTAAAAGATTTAGTCTTGGTGGTATGTCTGCAAGATTTACACAGTCTGCAAGGGTAAAATCCTTGTAAGTCATCACCTAGGACTCCTTTCTCAATTTTATGTGGGTTTTGTTTCAACGTGGGTGCTAGGATGCTTTTCAAATTTCTTGATTTACGGTAGACACATTTAGGGGCTGTAGGTAGATTACTTCCTATGTGGGGGTCTGCTTTTAACCCCCCAATGTTTCTTGATGATCTTATCTAAGTTCCTTCTGTCCTCACTGTATTCTGTTATGAATGGTATAAAAAATGCTTCAGTGTTAGTTATGTTTCTCGTCTTTCTTCTATATTGAAGTATGTCTGATCTCCTAACTTCTTGTATGTTTTTTTCTTTCTCTTTCTATGTATTTTGGATCATAGTCTCTTTTAATACATGTGTTTTTTAATGCTAATGATTGGATCTCAAAATGTTCATCTTTTTTACAATTTTGCCTTATTCTAAGGAATTGACCCTTTGGTATATTGTGTTTCCACCTATATAGATGACAGCTTGTCTCATGGATAAAGTTATTAGAGTCGACTTCTTTAAAATAGGTTCTTGTATTTATTTTGTCGTTCTCTATTTCAATTTTAATGTCTAAGTAATGCACTTTGTTTGTGCTGAATTCTGCTGTAAATTTAAAATTAATAGTTATTATTATTATTTGTATTAATTTGTTCAATACATATAGATAAGTCACTCTCACTTCCTTGCCAAATGAAGAAGATATCATCTATGTATCTTTTGTACATGATGAAGTTGTTTTTGAAAAATTCAGATTCCCACATATCCATGAACAAAAAATACTTCATCCTAGATGGTATAAGTTTCATATTGACACATAATTTTTTTTATATTTGGAGACACATTCTATGAACAGATTTGCGGGACTGCTATGGGCACAAAATTTGCGCCCAGTTACGCAAATCTGTTCATGGGTATGTGGGAATCTGAATTTCTCGAATCAACTCCGTTCAAAAACAACTTCATCATGTACAAAAGATACATACATGATATCTTCTTCATTTGGCAAGGAAGTGAGAGGGACTTATCTATATGGATTGAACAAATTAATACAAATAATAATAACTATTAATTTTTAATTTACGTCAGAATTCAGCACAAACAAAATGCATTACTTAGACAATGAAATTGAAATAGAGAAAGACAAAATAAATACAAGAACCTATTTTAAAGAAGTCAACTGTAATAACTTTATCCATGAGACAAGCTGTCATCTATATAGGTGGAAACACAATATACCAAAGGGTCAATTCCTTAGCATAAGGCGAAATTGTAAAAAAGATGAACATTTTGAGATCCAATCATTAGCATTAAAAAACAAATGTATTAAAAGAGACTATGATCCAAAATACATATAAACAAAGAAAAAAACATACAAGAGGTTAGGAGATCAGACATACTTTAATATAGAAGAAAGACGAGAAACATAACTAACACTGAAGCATTTTTTATACCATTCATAACAGAATACAGTGAGGACAGAAGGAACTTAGATAAGATCATCAAGAAACATTGGGGGGTTAAAAGCAGACCCCCACATAGGAAGTAATCTACCTACAGCCCCTAAATATGTCTACCGTAAATCAAGAAATTTGAAAAGCATCCTAGCACCCACGTTGAAACAAAACCCACATAAAATTGAGAAAGGAGTCCTAGGTGATGACTTACAAGGATTTTACCCTTGCAGACTGTGTAAATCTTGCAGACATACCACCAAGACTAAATCTTTTACATCACATCAAACTGGCAAGGAATTCAAAATAAAAAGCACAATAAGGTGCATGGATAAAAATATCATATACCTAATAGAGTGCAAGAAATGTGCAAAACAATATACTGGTGAAACCGAAAGAACTCTAAGGGAAAGAATTAAAGAGCATATTCTGTCCATAGAACATTCAGATGAAGACAGAAACAAAGACTTCCCAGTCCCTAAACATTTCAGGGAATGTAGTAATAGCAACCTAAAATCCTTCAGTTTTGTAGCAATAGAAAAAATAACCCCCAATAAACGGGGTGGCAAATTATCTAATATCCTCCTTAAACATTAAGCCAAATGGATATTTGAGCTACAAACACTGCATTCCAAAGGGTTAAATATAGATTTTAACCTTAACTGTTTCCTTAAATAATAAATAAAAAATCAAAGAATATATTTGTGGTAGTGCAAATAGAAAAATCTAAATATAGAAGATAATACTTTGATTGCAATTAATCATGTTTCTAAAGTTATCAACATGAATAGCCCTCCTGTAAGAATGACAATTATGTTGGTTTTAGAGTAATAGTTGACTCTAATCTATTCTGAAAGATGTATTCACGCACAAGTTTCTTCAATAGAGAGTTGATGTTGTCAGGATAAATATATGTGTATAAATAACCTCTTACTGAATATGTTATGCTTTATTAATTATGAAATGATGTGATTCTTTGATAGAAAAAACAAAAGACTAAGAATTACCATCAATTGAAAGTTGTTCTTTTTTTTTACCTGAAAATAGATAACCTGGACTCAGTTATCCATTATAATCAAGTATAATATGAAATAATAAGGAACGGATCTTACATCACTAAAGGAAAATCACACTACTTTACAAGAATTATCCGATTAATCAAAAATCGATTTCGAATGATTGAATTAAAATGGATGGTATAAAAGGCCTATCATTGTCCACATGGTGTATGCTTAAATAAAGAAAAAGGATTTGTTCCAAAAACCCAATGGCAAATAAATCCGTGTTGCTGACACTCAAGTTGTGTAAAAGACATAAACTTTATTACGGTAATCCATGGAAATACAGCTGGACACCAAGATTAAAACAGGGTGAAAAAACAGTGTTTGACCGGTTTCGGTCCTCAGACCGTAGTCATAAACCTAAAATCATGCTACTTGTGCATGCTATTTAAAACAAATGAGCTGCTCTCATTGGATAAGCTCAACACACCCTAAAGTAACCCTATCATTACTTGGTTGAAGTTTGAGTGTATATATGAATATAAGTATAAACTCTGATACAAGCATACTATTATCTCCTCATTATAGTTATTAATGATGTAAGAAAGCTGGTGTGAGTAAAACCATCCAGTAAGACTACACCCAGAATGACTACACCCAGAATGATGGACAAAAAACTATGCTTGTATCCTATATGTGAAAAATCACTTATATACCATACTCATAACTAAACTAAACCAGGATGTCTCTATTGAAGCACACAAATTGTTATTATTAAAGTGTTTAGAAACATCAAACAGTTACCAAATATACCAATGTATAGGGGATACACAAAAATGCATACTACAGTATGCAATTGTTGTAAAATGTTTGTATACATGTTACGAGTAATACTTTTAACTGAATTGATTTGTCAAAGTAAGAATTACATTAAGCACAACTGAAAAATGCAAATATACAAACATGTCAAAATGTCATAAATTGTCACAAGATGTTATCTGATACTACAGCCGAACAGGCTAAAGTACCAAAGATATTTTGAGCTGAATGCGGACCTATAGTTAACAATTCACTACCAAACGGTTCAAAACATCATGCATAGGGATTGATGGATGTACATAACATGGGAACATCATATATTAACAAAATAGCATAGTATAATATTGTATAGTAGTGTCAAGTCACATAATCACACATATGAAATCGTCTATGGTTACCTATACAGAAAATGTAAGAACCAAAGGTTCAATATAATATAATATTCAACATGATAAAACATCAACTAAAATCAAATCACAAATTGATTAATTGCGACTTACTATACTGATGTAACTCACTAAAGAATACAAAAATGAATCTAACTTAGATCTCCAAGTATGTCACTTACCAAGTATGACCTCAATTACCCTAATGCCAGTATATAAATATGGGGGATCTGAGTTGTACTATAATGTACCATATGAATCCTTGTTATATAGGTTATGGGGTCTATGATGTGATGGATATTAAAGTCCTGACATACTAGGTTAAACAGATGCTAATTTAACGATGCCAATAATTGATGATGTCAAACTCAGAATTGAATCCCACAGGTAGCAGGCTACCAAGTTTATGAATCCAGTATATCTCCTGTCCTGATAATATATGGAATTTATCACCCCCACGGGGTGGTCTCATAACTTGTTCAATAGCCTGCCACCTGAGGGATCCAACATTGCCCCCATGCACTTCCAGGAAGTGTTTGGAAAGTGCCGATACTGCTCTCTCATGGCTAATATGTGCAAGGTGTTCCTTAATCCGGGTGCCAACCTCCCTTGTTGTTCTACCAACATATTGCCGGCAACACTGTGCACACTCTACCAAGTAAACAACGAATTTACTAGAGCACTTCACACATCCCCTAGTTTCAAACACCTCAGCCGAGGTAGCAGAAACAAAAGTTGTGGATATGTGAACATGGTCACATGATTTGCAGACTTTTTTGCCACATTTAAAGGTGCCCTTGAAGTGTAACCAAGAACTTTGGGGCTGGTTGCCTTTTAACAAACTGGGAGATAAGATATTTCTCAATGTCAGGTTGCGTTTGTAGATAAATTGACATCCGTCCATAATTGAACTACGTAATTTGGAGTCTCCTCTAAGGATAGGAAGATTCCTCCTTATAATGTCACAGACTTTATAGTACTGGTTGGAATATGATGTGATAAATAAAGGCTTCTGTCTGTTCTTTTTATCTTTTTTTCCTTCCCCTGACACATTTGTTGTTTTCTCTTTCTTGGACACCAATAGTTGGGTAGTAGGGCTCTCTCTATTGGCTGTACTTCTTTCTTGACTCTGTTAATCACCTTCCTGGGGTAATCTCTTGCCAATAGGCGATCAGCCAATAGCTTACTCTCTCTCTGAAAGTCCTCATCGAGGGTGCTGTTACGTCTCACTCGTAAAAACTGTCCCTTGACAATTCTCTTAAATACATGCCCAGGGTGATTACTCTGGGCATGTAGTAGTGAATTGCCAGATATAGGTTTTCTGTACAAGGATGAATTGATCTTACCTTCTAGAGGATCTGCGGTAAGAGTCACATCAAGGTAATGAATGGTGGTCTTATGCCATTCAAATGTGAGTATGGTCATCAGGGTTGTCTGAAGCACAGGATTTTGTTAACTACCTAAACGGTAATCAGGTGGGATTAAAATTCACATTTGAATTTTTCACATATAGGATACAAGCATAGTTTTTTGTCCATCATTCTGGGTGTAGTCTTACTGGATGGTTTTACTCACACCAGCTTTCTTACAGCATTAATAACTATAATGAGGAGATAATAGTATGCTTGTATCAGAGTTTATACTTATATTCATATATACACTCAAACTTCAGCCAAGTAATGATAGGGTTAATTTAGGGTGTGTTGAGCTTATCCATTGAGAGCAGCTCATTTGTTTTAAATAGCATGCACATGTAGCATGATTTTAGGTTTATGACTACGGTCTGAGGACCGAAACCGGTCAAACACTGTTTTTTCACCCTGTTTTAATCTTGGTGTCCAGCTGTATTGCCATGGATTACCGTAGTAAAGTTTATATCTTTTACACAACCTGAGTGTCAGCAACACAGATTTTTTTGCCATTGGGTTTTTGGAACAAATCCTTTTTCTTTATTTAATATTGTGGATTCCTGGGACTCCACTACAGCGCACACAAGTTCCTGCATACCCAGAAGGCAGTTGACAAGGGAGGTGCCACTATCGGATGCTGGAAGGAGGAGCTTAGGGGCCAGACAGAGTGTGTGTGTGGTAAGGAGAATTAGTGAGGACACTGGGACCGCTGGCCGCAAACTGCAGCAGATTATCTTTGTTACCAAAAGGATCAAGATTTATTGTGAGTATTCACTGAACTAAGACTGTGTCATCTTTTTTGAATCTAGCTAGTCAGTAAAAACGGAGTGTTACACAGGAGCACAGCTGTTCTATGTCCGTTGTTAATGGCTTCAGGCTCCAAGCGGGAGTGCTAAATGGGACTAACAGAACTGTTAATGGTGCTTATTACTCACTCCTCTACTCCTACAATCACATTGTCTGCCGGTCAGTTTCAGTTTTAGCGGTGTGAGTTAGCGTTATTGTCAATAGAGTGTGCAGCACTGTTCTCACCTAAGGGGGCGTTTCATTACTTAATACTATATGTTTGCACAGTACCGCTGCCTGGTCAGCGTAGAGTGACTGTAATTTTCCCCAGGTGCTGCCATCATTTGATCTGGTCCTCACGGATGCACTATTTGATAATTTATTATGTGCTTTGTACAACCAGCATAGCATACAAGGGTCTTTGAACGAAACTAGTCACAATAATAAGGTGTTTTAAGAGGGATTAAAATTACCCCAAACAATCTCTTTATAGTTTCAAGTGACCTTGTGTTCGTTGTGGCTCTCTATCACTCTGTATGCTAAGACAAGCATTTGTACATTTGTCCTCCACACACACTAACTACATATTGTAAACAAGCCCTCATAATAGCTCCCCTGCTATCTATCACCAATACCACTGCTCTTGGTTACTTTCTTTGTGCGGACTCCGGTACATTGTTGTTCTACTGATTATATGGTGTATGCTTGATAAAGGCTGAGATCCCAGCCAAAACGCGTTGCAATACACCAGTCAGGAAACACAAAGTTTCAGTGTTCTTGGTTTGAACACACAGATTTGCCGTAGAGCCGTATCCACAAACAGATTTGCCGTAGAGCCGTATCCAGACAGTTACGTGAGCGCATTGGAACCTTTGCGATCGCTTCTCACTCAGGACTGTTGCAGCTCCATAATCGGCGGACTTCCACTTTCTACACCTAACAAGGTTACCAGGAGTTAGAGTTTTAACAAAATCCCCTACATACCAACTCCACGGTTGAAAATCCAGGATGTCAAATGGATCCAGGACAAGATTTGCCATAGGGCCGCATCCGGACAATCACATGAGCACATAGGAACCTTTGCCATAGCGACTCACTTCAATCTCTCTACACCTAGCAATGTTACTAGGAGAGACACAGAGGGTTAACAAATACCCTATACAGAAAACTTCAAAGGAACCGAGGGAACATCCATTACAGACAAAGGTCAGATTGCACACTCTGCAGCACGCAGTGTTGATGCATATGGGATAACACATACGCTCCGTCACTTATCCACCTCTGTTATACAGGAGCTAGCACCGATACATACTTGATACATTTTCATGAACTTATCTGGGATAATATTGTGATACCTTTTTACTAGTCTCATTGTTAGAAATCAACCGTACCTTTGATAATAGGTTGGCCAACCTTGATATTGCTTTGTCCTTTTTATTTATATAGGAATATTTTAAATCTGACACTTTTGATCGATTGATCTATATTGTTATATGTTTTTACTGTTTAATTGCTTCATTTATAACTACCACTAGTTCAAACAATCGAACATAAGATTTTTTGTACACATAGATATCAGATCCTTTTATCTCTTTTCTACATATAGCCTTGTATTATAACATTTACTACTCTCCATTAAGTTTGTATATGCTCTGAAAGCGCCTCCTTTTCCTATACTTCTAGTCCAGTGTGTCAGTTTGTGCACTATTGCTTTAGTGAGCTTGCCAATGTTTCACCGTGTGACATTGTGCCTGTGTCTCTAAGAATGTGCCAGTGATTCTGCCATAGTGGCACACTCTGAGACATTGGCATATTCACACAGACCATGCACAATGGCACACTGAGATTTGCACAGTGAAACTGACCTCAGTGAGTCTATCTGCCCACATCCTTACTGATAAGAAGTCAGGGGTTTCCAGCGAGATATATATCAGAAACATGCTTAGAGTTTAGTATACTAGACAAATATCTCTGCACGGTTAATATTATAACTTGCACATTTGTGTGGTAGCACTTTGCATATATTGCTACCTATAGTGTCTGTAACGTCTGCCATATTGAGATGGTAGCATTTGACCAACAGAATACAAGCCTTGACAGCATCACTTCCCTTCATATCGCACTGACCTAGTGGACAAATTGTGCTTCTTTCATATTTTCACCAGGTTACATTATTCTAATGACAGACTTCACTAGAGCTCCTCATCCTCTACAAATGACCAGCCGGCAAGCCTAGTTTATGTGGCAATTTGTCAGTTTCTGTAAGCAGAATCATTAATGTTGACAGACAGATTAAACACACATGTTCACACAACTTGGGAGCCGCACCATATTTGAGGCCAGGGAAAAGATACAGGACCAGGTAATTGATGTTGTTCTTGTTGTCCTCTGGGATTTGAAATGCTATGAACATTGATTTCAGGCCTCAGGTAGCTACATATTAGAGTCTAGTTAGACATTAGTCACATGGTTGCACACCTCAGGGATTTTTCAAACAGAAAAATGACATAAATGAGGAGACTCCTAGTTAACATTATTACTTATAGGCAAATTCTGCAACATGTCCTGTTCATGCTCTGGAAGTCAACAGATATAAATGTCATGGGCATTGTGGGTAATTTCTGTCTGATGTACTAAATGATCCGGAGTAGAATCTGACCATCCAGCACTATTTAAAAGAAATCAAGACAACCTCATAAGCTTTAAATTGTGTGATATGAGTGCAAGACCAGATGCTGCACAGGGCAACATTAGGTGTTAGCGTTGGTGAAAAATTCAGACCATACCTCAGAACGCACACGAATGCGCAGTGGTCAGCTCTGCATTCCTCTGTACGAAATCTCCGAGACACCTCTAATGTGAGATTACTTTTTTATAACGAAACACTTAGATTTACTTTAATCGTGGTTTAAGCATGTGGGGTGTTTTTTTCCACTTTTGTTTTCTCCATTGACTTCTATGGGGAGTACGTGAACACGCAAGCGATATTCTAAGTTCGTATTTTTTAACTATTCGGGTTACCGCTAGAGAGAAAACAGTTTACTTTCAATTTGTAATATGAGCACAATCCGACTAGTGCAAAAATCTTAATTCTAGTGGAGTTAGCGCTGTAGCGGAAGGGCAAAATACCACTCCACTTGTAACCTGGCTCTAAACCTTTTAGGTTTACATTGTTTTTCTCTCTCTCTATCTATCTATAATACATATGCAAATAAGCAAAAAAATTATCTTTATACAGAGCAGGTTACAAGACACGTTGCTAACTGAAGTGGAAGTAGTTTATGGTGAATTATTCTACTTTTTTGGGTAATGTTCCCTGTGGTTTTCAGAAGCTGTGTGCGCATTAGTGTTTTTGGTGTAGTGTTATAAAAGCAGCTCAGATTTATGCACAAATAAACGCTCTTCTTTCCAAACTCCACAATTTGTGTGTGAAGCGCTTTAAATAGGTTCTGAAAGGTTTTCAAATTCAAAGCCATTCCAACCCATTTGAAAAATATTCTGCAATAACCTATTTATCACAAGCTTTTCAGTGCTTTGTGGTAAGATAAGACACCAATACTTTGCATCACGGCAACTCAATAGTCATCTTCACTACATCAGACAACACATTTCAGCAAACTTTTCAAAGGACTTTTGGACATTTCGAATTCAGCAGCCTTGACCTCTTGAAATTACATTTTGTCGTCTTGCATAAACCAAACCTGGTCTGTTCTTACAACTTGTTTTTCATTATTAAAGTTCAGTTTATCATTTCATGTTTCCTGGTTTCATAAAAAGCAAAAAAATGGAGCTCAGATAACACTTTTAAAGAATTAAACTCACAACTAATTTAAGTTAAGTGTTTGGGATTTAAACATATTCATGATAAAATTACATGCAAATTATGGTTTGATGAATTGAGACTTTTGGTTTAGAGAGAAAAAAAATAAACATTATCCTTATTGAATTAATTCACATTTATGTTTTCTTTATATTTTTTCTATAAAGTGGAATAGAACTGTAACAAAGAAAATGCACTAATTTTGTAGACTGTGTTACTGTTGCACTGGTACTTGCATACAACTATGTGTTTACCCCGGCTCCAGAGCAGCAATGCACTACATCTGGTGAGCCTATGACAAGAGGCGTATGTGTGTAACCACTAATCAAGCGCTAACTCCCAGTAGTGCATTGCTGTACTGAGCTTAACTAGGTCTGCTTTCAACAAAGGATGTCCAGAGAATGAAGCAGATTTGATAACAAAAGGAAATTGAAAAGTCTCTTAAAATTACTGTTCTATACGACTGTTTATTTAATGCTGCACACCGAGGTCTGTTAGTTTATGCTTCATGCTATAATTATAGTTATTTTAATGATAATCCTGATTAAAGGGGCAGTCTACTCCAGAATTTTATTGTTTAAAAAGATAGTTAATCCCTTTATTATCCATTCCCCAGTTTTGCATAACCAACACACTTATAAATGTCACCATTGTATATTGCACCTATGATCATAGTGCTGCAGTATCTGTTGACACAAATAGATGACAGTAATAGAAATGAGGGGGGGTCATTGCTTGTGGCGGCTGCTGGTCGCTATTGCTGTACATCTGTCACTCTCAGTAGGATGTCACCTTCAGTCTGCCAGTGTGCTTTGCTTGATTGCATATTTAGCTTATATCAGTTGTGGCATTTGTTAGATTAGCCCATCTGATCCATTGCTATCTCCCTATAAACCTCAGGGGCTTAGCTGGCATTAGATGAGGCGAGGAGGTGAACGGCTGGGTCTTTTGTGGAGGATGAATAGATCTGATCTGCAGTAAAAAAACACATTCTGTGATGATAGGAAAATATAGCACAAAATGCTTTCTACATGAGAGCCCTTAATAACCTCTCTGAGGATTTATAAAATCTGTTACCTGTGATCTCTCCTCTATAATGCTCTGTTCTGCGTTCAGTGAGAGCCTATTCCTGATAACATGCTTGAAACCATAATTAGCCATTGATTGCTGCATATCTGCCTCACATTTTATCTGTAATTTGCTCACATCTGGCAAATAACAGCTCAGCCGCTGAGGCATAATGTTACTGCCACAGGTGCCACACTTCACTGGTTAAGGGTTAACAGCGCTTTATTTGTCAGTATTTTGCACTTTTGAAGCCACAATATAAATGACATAAAACAGGCTCTAATAATGTGTCACTACAGCAGCTAGAGGGCTCAACAAACACGCAGCAGTTAAAGGGATAGTAAACACCAAAATTGTTATTCTTTAAAAAGATAGATAATCCCTTTATTTACCATTCCCCATCTTTGCATAAACAATACATTTATAGAAATATACTTCTCACCTCTAATTACCTTGTATATAAGCTTCTTCTGATTGCCTCCTTATCTCAGATCTTTTGACAGACTTGCATTTCAGGCAATTAGTGCTGACTCTTAAATAATTCCATGTGCGTAAGCACAATGCTATTTATATGAAACACATGAACTAATGCCCTCTAGCTGGGAAAAAACAATCAATTCAGATAAGAGAATAAAGCAAATTTGATGATAAAAGTAAATAAGTTGTTTAAAATGACATGCCCCTATCTGAATCATGAAAGTTTAATTTGGACTTTACTGCCCCTTTAAGGACAAAATTATGAACCAGGAGTAAATGTCTAGGTCTAGTCCTGTGTTAAAAATAAATTGTGCATAGATGCAAATAAAAGCATTTTTGAACTATACTTCCATTAGCGAAAGTGCTTCTGTTTTTCTGAAAAATGTTATGCATTGTGGAGACACTTCTGTCATCTAGGGTTCCAAAGTTTATAAAATTGTTAAAAAGCATGGTAGACCTGCTGTCTTATAGTTCTCAGACACGTGCATGCTCTAGAGTCTACCTGGGTATGCTCTTCAACAAAGTCTACCCAGTGAGTGAACAAAATCTAATAATAATAAAAGCATAACTGAATCATGCAAGAAACAATATAAGTTTGTTGTCCCTTTAAACATATTTTATTGCTCATGTAGGCACAGACATGCACTGCATTCTCACTGTTTGCTGTCAGACAAGCTGTTGAGTAAATGACCCCTGCAGTCGGTAAAAACCTCTGTTTCCGGCTTGAGCTTCTACCTAATTGGAGTCTGGGATACAGCTCTGCCCCAACCGATGTGTTTATTAGTTTTCCTCCTGCATAGAAGTAAACAGGATTTTCCCTGTGCAGTATCCGTATAGCCCGCTGTGCCTTCAGTCAAGGGTTTTAGGTTATTAGCTTTGGGGATTTGTATCAATAGTAGCACATCACCTAGTACACTATGTCCTTACTGGAAGACAGATGCAGATGCTCATCTGACCCCCCCCCCCCCCCCTGCTGCTGATACTCCACTGATCAGATCTAAACAGATAACATTTTATGCTCGGTTTATTCTTCTGTAAGCTTCTGGCTTAAATGTGCTGCAGGCAGTTGGAGCCCTTATACAGTTCTAGGCCATTAAAGGAAAACGTTCAGTTGCTTTTAAACTAAATTACCTTAAAGGGACATACATAGAGCATGCCATTTTAAAAGACTTGTACATTTACTTCTAATTTCAAATTGAGTTTGTTCTTTTGATGTCCTTTGTTGAAAAAAACTTAGATATGTTCATGAGCAACAATACCCTATGGGGAGCTCGCTGTTAATTGGTGGCTGCACGTATATACATCAGCTATGTGAGATTATTGAATGGAGGATTAATGTCTATGTGCTGCAGAATAATATATACATTTACTAGACTTCAGATCATCATTTGTTATGCTTTAAATAGTACTGACATAGCAGCCTAGTTCAGTCTATGTCAGTTTAATCAGGTGACCATAATATATAATAGAACGTTCAATAAACTGCAGTCTTTCTGTAAGATATTGCTTCTTAGAGTGAGACTCTCTACCTTTCTATTGGTAGAAACATTTTACAGGGGATTTGAAATAAATGACCTGTGTTTTTTTCAGGTGACTTATGGATCGTTTGATTACACCTCTTTGCTCTATCTCTCTGACTATTCCCAAGACTTTGGTGGTGGACGCTTTGTGTTTATGGATGAAGGATCAAACAAGACTGTGGAACCCAGACTCGGTAAGACACATCAGTGTTTGTCCTAATGAGATTATTACTGCACTGTGCACAAATGAAAGGAAGGTCAGTTACAAAGTGTATTGTATATAACGTTATTGTGACTGATGATCCTGGGCTCACCTGACAGTAACTATACTAAACATTTCCATATTCATTCCTGTAAAGTCTGTTTATTACTCCGTTTGGAACTTGAAGGATTGTGATAAAATAAATCTTTTTTTTTCTATGACTACACAGAACTCATGGCCACTTGTAGCATTTACATGAGACGGCCGTAAAGCAAAACAAATAGCTATTTTATCACTGCTAAGATCCAATAGTTATGTTATAATCCCTATTTTATATTGACCTATTTCTCTAAGCATTTTTGTGGCTAAGAAAGCTGCAGGGGTTGAGTTTCAGTTAAAAAGAAAACACATTTCTGGGCACCAAAGGGTTAAATTAAAGGGATATGAAACCCAATTTTCTCCAACATAGGTGTGTCCGGTCCACGGCGTCATCCTTACTTGTGGGGATATTCTCTTCCCCAACAGGAAATGGCAAAGAGCCCAGCAAAGCTGGTCACATGATCCCTCCTAGGCTCCGCCTACCCCAGTCATTCTCTTTGCCGTTGTACAGGCAACATCTCCACGGAGATGGCTTAGAGTTTTTTAGTGTTTAACTGTAGTTTTTATTATTCAATCAAGAGTTTGTTATTTTAAAATAGTGCTGGTATGTACTATTTACTCTGAAACAGAAAAGAGATGAAGATTTCTGTTTGTAAGAGGAAAATGATTTTAGCAACCGTTACTAAAATCGATGGCTGTTCCACACAGGACTGTTGAGAGGAATTAACTTCAGTTGGGGGAACAGTGAGCAGACTTTTGCTGCTTGAGGTATGACACATTCTAACAAGACGATGTAATGCTGGAAGCTGTCATTTTCCCTATGGGATCCGGTAAGCCATTTTTATTACAGAGTAAATAAGGGCTTCACAAGGGCTTGTTAAGACTGTAGACATTTTCTGGGCTAAATCGATTCATATATAAACATATTTAGCCTTGAGGAATCATTTAATCTGGGTATCTTTGTAAAATAATATCGGCAGGCACTGTTTTAGACACCTTATTCTCTAGGGGCTTTCCCTAATCATAGGCAGAGCCTCATTTTCGCGCCGGTATTGCGCACTTGTTTTTGAGAAGCATGACATGCAGTCGCATGTGTGAGGAGCTCTGATACATAAAAAAGACTTTCTGAAGGCGTCATTTGGTATCGTATTCCCCTTTGGGCTTGGTTGGGTCTCAGCAAAGCAGATACCAGGGACTGTAAAGGGGTTAAAGATAAAAACGGCTCCGGTTCCGTTATTTTAAGGGTTAAAGCTTCCAAATTTGGTGTGCAATACTTTTTAGGCTTTAAGACACTGTGGTGAAATTTTGGTGAATTTTGAACAATTCCTTCATACTTTTTCGCAATTGCAGTAATAAAGTGTGTTCAGTTTAAAATTTAAAGTGACAGTAACGGTTTTATTTTAAAACGTTTTTTGTACTTTGTTATCAAGTTTATGCCTGTTTAACATGTCTGAACTACCAGATAGACTGTGTTCTGAATGTGGGGAAGCCAAGGTTCCTTCTCATTTAAATAGATGTGATTTATGTGACACTGAAAATGATGCCCAAGATGATTCCTCAAGTGAGGGGAGTAAGCATGGTACTACATCATTCCCTCCTTCGTCTACACCAGTCTTGCCCACTCAGGAGGCCCCTAGTACATCTAGCGCGCCAATACTCCTTACTATGCAACAATTAATGGCTGTAATGGATAATTCTATCAAAAACATTTTAGCCAAAATGCCCACTTATCAGCGTAAGCGCGACTGCTCTGTTTTAGATACTGAAGAGCATGAGGACGCTGATGATAATGGTTCTGATATGCCCCTACACCAGTCTGAGGGGGCCAGGGAGGTTTTGTCTGAGGGAGAAATTTCAGATTCAGGGAAAATTTCTCAACAAGCTGAACCCGATGTGATTACATTTAAATTTAAGTTGGAACATCTCCGCGCTCTGCTTAAGGAGGTGTTATCCACTCTGGATGATTGTGAGAATTTGATCATCCCAGAGAAACTATGTAAAATGGACAAGTTCCTAGAGGTCCCGGGGCCCCCAGAAGCTTTTCCTATACCCAAGCGGGTGGCGGACATTGTAAATAAAGAATGGGAAAGGCCCGGTATACCTTTCGTCCCTCCCCCCATATTTAAAAAATTGTTTCCCATGGTCGACCCCAGAAAGGACTTATGGCAGACAGTCCCCAAGGTCGAGGGGGCGGTTTCTACTTTAAACAAACGCACCACTATACCCATAGAAGATAGTTGTGCTTTCAAAGATCCTATGGATAAAAAATTAGAAGGTTTGCTTAAAAAGATGTTTGTTCAGCAAGGTTACCTTCTACAACCAATTTCATGCATTGTCCCTGTCACTACAGCCGCGTGTTTCTGGTTCGATGAGCTAGAAAAGGCGATCGATAGTGATTCTCCTCCTTATGAGGAGATTATGGACAGAATCCGTGCTCTCAAATTGGCTAATTCTTTCACCCTAGACGCCACTTTGCAATTGGCTAGGTTAGCGGCGAAAAATTCTGGGTTTGCTATTGTGGCGCGCAGAGCGCTTTGGTTGAAATCTTGGTCAGCGGATGCGTCTTCCAAGAACAAATTGCTTAACATTCCTTTCAAGGGGAAAACGCTGTTTGGCCCTGACTTGAAAGAGATTATCTCTGATATCACTGGGGGTAAGGGCCACGCCCTTCCTCAGGATAGGTCTTTCAAGGCCAAAAATAAACCTAATTTTCGTCCCTTTCGTAGAAACGGACCAGCCCCAAGTGCTACGTCCTCTAAGCAAGAGGGTAATACTTCTCAAGCCAAGCCAGCCTGGAGACCAATGCAAGGCTGGAACAAGGGAAAGCAGGCCAAGAAGCCTGCCACTGCTACCAAGACAGCATGAAATGTTGGCCCCCGATCCGGGACCGGATCTGGTGGGGGGCAGACTCTCTTCGCTCAGGCTTGGGCAAGAGATGTTCTGGATCCTTGGGCACTAGAAATAGTCTCCCAAGGTTATCTTCTGGAATTCAAGGGGCTTCCCCCAAGGGGGAGGTTCCACAGGTCTCAATTGTCTTCAGACCACATAAAGAGACAGGCATTCTTACATTGTGTAGAAGACCTGTTAAAAATGGGAGTGATTCATCCTGTTCCATTAGGAGAACAAGGGATGGGGTTCTACTCCAATCTGTTCGTAGTTCCCAAAAAAGAGGGAACGTTCAGACCAATCTTGGATCTCAAGATCCTAAACAAGTTTCTCAAGGTTCCATCGTTCAAAATGGAAACTATTCGAACAATTCTTCCTTCCATCCAGGAAGGTCAATTCATGACCACGGTGGATTTAAAGGATGCGTATCTACATATTCCTATCCACAAGGAACATCATCGGTTCCTAAGGTTCGCATTCCTGGACAAGCATTACCAGTTCGTGGCACTTCCTTTCGGATTAGCCACTGCTCCAAGGATTTTCACAAAGGTACTAGGGTCCCTTCTAGCGGTACTAAGACCAAGGGGCATTGCAGTAGTACCTTACTTGGACGACATTCTGATTCAAGCGTCGTCCCTTCCTCAAGCAAAGGCTCACACGGACATAGTCCTGGCCTTTCTCAGATCTCACGGATGGAAAGTGAACGTAGAAAAGAGTTCTCTATCTCCGTCAACAAGGGTTCCCTTCTTGGGAACATTAATAGACTCCTTAGAAATGAGGATTTTTCTGACAGAGGCCAGAAAAACAAAACTTCTAAACTCTTGTCAAACACTTCATTCCGTTCCTCTTCCTTCCATAGCGCAGTGCATGGAAGTAATAGGTTTGATGGTAGCGGCAATGGACATAGTTCCTTTTGCGCGCATTCATCTAAGACCATTACAACTGTGCATGCTCAGTCAGTGGAATGGGGACTATACAGACTTGTCTCCGACGATTCAAGTAAATCAGAGGACCAGAGACTCACTCCGTTGGTGGCTGTCCCTGGACAACCTGTCACAAGGGATGACCTTCCGCAGACCAGAGTGGGTCATTGTCACGACCGACGCCAGTCTGATGGGCTGGGGCGCGGTCTGGGGACCCCTGAAAGCTCAGGGTCTTTGGTCTCGGGAAGAATCTCTTCTACCGATAAATATTCTGGAACTGAGAGCGATATTCAATGCTCTCAAGGCTTGGCCTCAGCTAGCAAAGGCCAAGTTCATACGGTTTCAATCAGACAACATGACGACTGTTGCGTACATCAACCATCAGGGGGGAACAAGGAGTTCCCTGGCGATGGAAGAAGTGACCAAAATCATTCAATGGGCGGAGACTCACTCCTGCCACCTGTCTGCAATCCACATTCCAGGAGTGGAAAATTGGGAAGCGGATTTTCTGAGTCGTCAGACATTACATCCGGGGGAGTGGGAACTCCATCCGGAAATCTTTGCCCAAATTACTCAATTGTGGGGCATTCCAGACATGGATCTGATGGCCTCTCGTCAGAACTTCAAGGTTCCTTGCTACGGGTCCAGATCCAGGGATCCCAAGGCGACTCTAGTAGATGCACTAGTAGCACCTTGGACCTTCAAACTAGCTTATGTATTCCCGCCATTTCCTCTCATCCCCAGGCTGGTAGCCAGGATCAATCAGGAGAGGGCGTCGGTGATCTTGATAGCTCCTGCGTGGCCACGCAGGACTTGGTATGCAGATCTGGTGAATATGTCATCGGCTCCACCATGGAAGCTACCTTTGAGACGAGACCTTCTTGTTCAAGGTCCGTTCGAACATCCGAATCTGGTCTCACTCCAGCTGACTGCTTGGAGATTGAACGCTTGATCTTATCAAAACGAGGGTTCTCAGATTCTGTTATTGATACTCTTGTTCAGGCCAGAAAGCCTGTAACTAGAAAAATTTACCACAAAATAGGGAAAAAATATATCTGTTGGTGTGAATCTAAAGGATTCCCTTGGAACAAGGTAAAGATTCCTAAGATTCTATCCTTTCTTCAAGAAGGATTGGAGAAAGGATTATCGGCAAGTTCCTTGAAGGGACAGATTTCTGCCTTGTCTGTGTTACTTCACAAAAAGCTGGCAGCTGTGCCAGATGTTCAAGCCTTTGTTCAGGCTCTGGTCAGAATCAAGCCTGTTTACAAACCTTTGACTCCTCCTTGGAGTCTCAACTTAGTTCTTTCAGTTCTTCAGGGGGTTCCGTTTGAACCCTTGCATTCCGTTGATATTAAGTTATTATCTTGGAAAGTTTTGTTTTTGGTTGCAATTTCTTCTGCTAGAAGAGTTTCAGAATTATCTGCTCTGCAGTGTTCTCCTCCTTATCTGGTTTTCCATGCAGATAAGGTGGTTTTACGTACTAAACCTGGTTTTCTTCCGAAAGTTGTTTCTAACAAAAACATTAACCAGGAGATAGTCGTGCCTTCTTTGTGTCCGAATCCAGTTTCAAAGAAGGAACGTTTGTTGCACAATTTGGATGTTGTTCGCGCTCTAAAATTCTATTTAGATGCTACAAAGGATTTTAGACAAACATCTTCCTTGTTTGTTGTTTATTCTGGTAAAAGGAGAGGTCAAAAAGCAACTTCTACCTCTCTCTCTTTTTGGATTAAAAGCATCATCAGATTGGCTTATGAGACTGCCGGACGGCAGCCTCCTGAAAGAATCACAGCTCATTCCACTAGGGCTGTGGCTTCCACATGGGCCTTCAAGAACGAGGCTTCTGTTGATCAGATATGTAGGGCAGCGACTTGGTCTTCACTGCACACTTTTACCAAATTTTACAAGTTTGATACTTTTGCTTCTTCTGAGGCTATTTTTGGGAGAAAGGTTTTGCAAACCGTGGTGCCTTCCATTTAGGTGACCTGATTTGCTCCCTCCCTTCATCCGTGTCCTAAAGCTTTGGTATTGGTTCCCACAAGTAAGGATGACGCCGTGGACCGGACACATCTATGTTGGAGAAAACAGAATTTATGTTTACCTGATAAATTACTTTCTCCAACGGTGTGTCCGGTCCACGGCCCGCCCTGGTTTTTTAATCAGGTCTGATAATTTATTTTCTTTAACTACAGTCACCACGGTATCATATGGTTTCTCCTATGCAAATATTCCTCCTTTACGTCGGTCGAATGACTGGGGTAGGCGGAGGCTAGGAGGGATCATGTGACCAGCTTTGCTGGGCTCTTTGCCATTTCCTGTTGGGGAAGAGAATATCCCCACAAGTAAGGATGACGCCGTGGACCGGACACACCGTTGGAGAAAGTAATTTATCAGGTAAACATAAATTCTGTTTTTTTTCTTTCATGATTCAGATAGGGTATGCAATTTTAACTTTCTAATTTACTCCAATTATCAATTTTTCTTCCTTCTCTTGGTATCTTAATTGGAAAAAGCAGGAATGTAAAGCTTAGTCTCCTAATTTTTCTGGTTGGCACTTTAGGATTTTGTTATAACTACACCTTTAAGTAATAGATATAATCTTAGTTAGAGATTGGTTTGTAGCTATTTAAGGTCACCTCAACTCAATATAACAATAAAGAGAGGTTTGTAGATAAATAGCAATGTTTACTGATAATGGATTCTGACGGAATTAATATAACATTCAGATATATTCAGTTAATGTTATATATCTGGTTTGCCACAATATAATCTGCTAATACTATAGTTGGTTGCAAATAGTTGTTTGAAGTCCTTTGCAAACTGTATTATTATGAATAAAGCAGTCTGTTAGTAGCAAGCTTAAAGAGGTCAGATTTAAAAGTAGCCTCAGTATCAGATGAATTACCTAGCAATGTCATAAAAATAAATAGTCCAGCAAGATAGATTCATGGAAGATAACAGAGATAGGAATAACACAGTTCAGCGATGTTTTATCTGAAGTAGTTATTAATCCACATAGGAGGAAACCGCAGTTAGTAGCAAGCAGGCAATTGGTAAATAAACAGTTTATAGATACTTGCGGTTTAGTAACTGGAAACCAGAGAATGACACGATGAGCCGCTGATTTAGGCAAACCGATTTCAAGCTTGAAGTCAGGTTAACCGTCAGTGAACACGGTAACCGATTAGCCTGGAGGGCAGACTGGTTTTGTAGAAGCTGGGGAGAGACTGCCGTGGACGCTGAGGCTCAACGCTGTCGGAGAAATTCAGTGTAGCGTCTGCGGCTTAGTGACGTCACAGGAGCTTAGAAACAGCTGACAGGCTAGAGAGAGAGTTTGTGAAAAGTTCACCATACCTCTAGACAGCTTACAAATGGAGACTTTAGTAGATTGATGTAGGCAATACGATAGTAAGTTTTGGAAAGTCCATTAGAGAGCTTCTATATAACAATGTAGAATATCAGGAGGAAATAACAGGAGTTCAGAGAATAGCGTCCTAACAACGAACTATCCCTATCACTCTCAATAATCACGCAGGCAAATAGGGAAAACATGTTCCCTTTATAGACAATTAATGGGAGGTGCTTTGACTAATTTAAAGGGAAAGCAGTCTTATGACAGATCCCCCTGATCAAGATCCCGTCCCAGGGAGTCCCGGACCGGGCTTCAAGGGATTCCTTAAGTGGTAAGCTGCGAGCAAACGTGGGGTGTTCAAATCTTTCACAGGAACCCACGAATCCTCAGAAGTGCTATAACCCTTCCAATGAACCAAATATTCGAGGGATAGATAGAATCTTGAATCCAGAATACGTCTAACTTCATATTCTTTGTCATCCTCGATCAACGAGGGGGTGGCTGATGCATCAGATACTGGAGAATCGACATCCCCTCTAAACGGTTTCAGTAAAGATACATGAAATGAAGGGTGAATATGAAGATTGTCAGGTAGTTGCAACACCACTGCATTGTCGTTGATGACCCTCGAAATAGGGAATGGCTTTTGACTTGTTGTTTCTTCAGACCACTTTAGTGAGATTGTTTTCCCTTCTTTATGTCCTGATCCTAAGAATGCTTCAGAGAGATCTTGTGTAATTTGGCTGTTATTAGGACACTGAAATATTACATTGATGCTTCTAAGGACTTTAGACCAACTTCTAGTTTGTTCATTCACTTTTCTGGTTCTAGAAAAGGTCAGAAAGTTTCTGCTGTTTCTTTGGCCTCTTGGTTGAAACTTTTGATTCACACAGCTTACTTGGAGGCAGGTCAACCTCCACCGCAACAGATTACTGCTCATTCTACTTGGTCAGTGGCCACTTTCTGGGCCTTCAAGAATGAGGCTTCAGTTGACCAGATTTGCAGAGGCAGCCTTTGCTAGGAAGGTTCTTCAGGCAGTTGTCTTAGTTTGATTTTTTGGCTTTTTAAGTGCATTAAAAATATATATTTATTGGGGTTGTAGATTTAATTTATCAGTGAAAAAATGTTTTTAAACCTCTCCCTTTATGTTATTACTCGTGGACTCCATGGCTTAGGTATTAGTTCCCAGTAATAATGGATTGTGGACTCTCGCCACCTGTATGAATGAAAACATAATTTATGCTTACCTGATGATTTATTTTATGGTGGTGAGAGTCCATGATACCCCACCCTATGTTTTCTAGGGTCATTTCTTTTTTTGAAACATCTTTTTTCCCAGCTCGTTTTATGACTCTTATTCCTTTCTCTTACCTCTTACCTTACTATGTTTGGCTATACGTTAGACTGATGTACAGTATGTGAGAGGTGGGAGGGGTTTTGGGAATTTGGGAATCTTTGCCTCCTCCTACTGGTAGGGAAGAGTATTTCCCAGGATTAATGGATAGAAGCATACATTATGTTTTTGTATTCTACAAATCTGTCCATAGTTTTGTTTACGGATTTCAAACATGTATTAGGTAAATATATTTATCCAACAAAAGCCCAGTACTGCACATACTTAATAGTGTATACTTTGCAGTTATTTAATTATTTAATACAAAAAAAATGTAAACTGAAAACTAATATTAATCACTGTTCCATAAGAGGCAAATATTACAAAATAGCCTAAGAAATGAACGCTTTTATGCCTACGTGCTAGTTTGTTGGTTGAGACCTGACTTGTTGGTGACTTGTTACTATAATAGATAAAAGAAAATCTAGACTATATAGGTGTGTGTGTGTTTAATGCCTGTGTGCGTTCCCCTCCTATCCTCTCATCACAAGGGAGATAACATAGAGGAAACTCTCCCACAAGGGAGCTGAAGCAGTTATTGGCGAACAGTGTAAACTACAGGGAAAGCAGACGTCCAACACAGAAAACAAAGGTTATTATCTAGCAAGTTTCCCTCCCCTACAGATGCTATGCACTAACTTTATATGAATGAGGTCATCTCTTGTAAATGCATTACTGGTAAGATTTACGCATTAGATATAAATGAAGTGGTCATACAGAGACTGTTTAAAAACATTTGGTTACTCTTGTTTGTTCTATAAAACTTAATTGCAGTTCATCTGTTTAAGTTTATTTCAGGTTTTTCTTTACAGTTTACTGTCATTTTTTTTCTCCCCTGTAACGTGTTCCCAATGATCAATTTTGCCTGCTTAAGTGTATTAAATTGTTTACAAAGAGCTGCTTTACTGTTGTTTTGTCATTTGAAATAGCTGCTTTTGTCTGGTGTATAAGAAACAGGAGTGTTCACAACACAGATACTAACTGTTTGGTGTGGTTCCCAATGCCACAATAATAATCCGGTGTCGATATGCCATATATCAATATCTAAGTTAAAGCTGAAGTCACTCACCCCTGTGAAGTCACTCGGCCCACAATATTCTTAGTGAAGAGACTTCTCATCTACTGTATATGCAGGAGGAAGTTTCAACCAAACGTCCTCTAACGCGCCCGAGTGTTCAGTCTGTATCTAATTCTCCCGTATGACGTCATCTGGGGTAGCTGACTCAGGACCAATACAGGCAAAATAAGATGACCGAACAGCAGGTCTGGTTCAAAGCATAAGCAACAACAAAAATCTGATCACCGTATTAAAAAATTCCAATTTTATTTAATAATGATTAAAAGCCAGGAGCTCACATAAAAAAGGACGAAATAGCACGAGCTGGCTTACGTGTTTCCCCACCTGTACTGAAACTGTCAGTGTTTAAATATTGATTTTAGAAAAGTTACGTAAACGAGAAGTTTCAAATAAATCACTCTCCCAGTGGTGTGAATGAGAGGCACTAAAATGTTAATTTTACATTGTTCTTTCTTAGGCCCAGATGATCTAAAGCTCTCCACTCTGCAGAGTCTTGTCAGTACTTCAAGGTCCCTCAAATAATTTTAAAAAGTCAAATTTTAGCTTGAAAACTAAATCATATACATTGCAATATAAAGCCCTCAAAGAATTTGTTTGATTTATCTCCATCTCCCTGCATGCTTGGCCCATTTGATTGGGTTGTTGATGCAAATAAAAGAAACAGCTATTTCATTTACAAAAATAAAGCTTGATGAGCCATTAAAGGGACACTCAGGTCAAATTAAACTTTCATGATTCAGATACAGCATGTAATTTTAAACAACTTTCCAATTTACTTCCATTAAAAAAAATGTGCACATTCTTTTATATTTACACTTTTTGAGTCACCAGCTCCTACTGAGCATGTGCAAGAATTCACAGACTATACATATATGCATTTGTGATTGGCTGATTGTTATCACATGGTACAGGGGGAGTGGAAATATACATAACTTTGAAATTTGTTATAAAAAATCCTACTACTCATGTGAAGTTCAGACTAAGTGCTATTGCATTCTCTTGTTATCTTGCATTTGTTGATTATGCAAATCTACTGTGCTCACTGGTCCTTTAACAATGCATTTTTAACTCGCGGCTGGTATAACAAATCATTGGAAACACTTTTTACAGTGTACTATCCCTTTAATTGTGACTAATGTTTATGTAGAATAATAGTGCTAATACCAGTTAGTTGTACTTGTGTAACATCCTACTTGTGTCATGTTTGTCCAGTTTTAGTGCTTATACCATTAATCAGGTTTATGAGGGGTCTTCATTTCACAATGGAATCCTCTTGCTGTGACAATTCCTGACCTAAGCTTATTTCTAGGTTCCATTTTCATCCATATCATTATAACTACTCAGGTTTGCTGTAAATGGCTTTGTTCTTACTGCCTCTCTGTCAAAGATCAGGTTACAGTGGATCTCTGGGAAACATTCCGGTAAAGGGGTCTTAAGCAGAGGATGTAGCTTAAAGGGACAGGAAACCCCAAATTTTTCTTTCATGATTTGGATAGAATTTACCATTTTAAACAACTTTCTAATTTACTTCCATTATCAAATTTGTTTCTTTCTTTTTTATCCTTTGCTAAAGGAGCAGGAATGCACTACTGGCAGCAAGATGAACACATCTAGTCAGCCATTCACAAGAGACAAATGTGTGCAGGTGTTCTGGTAAGAGGCCGAACTTTTGAAAAGATCGAACCATGTCACTTCCTGTGATGTTACATCAGCGGTTTTACACTTTTGGCCCTAATGCGCATGCGTGCCAGCGTAATCACATACTGGTCACTGGTAAACTATTTAGACCTGTGAAATTCAGAAACCCTTTCTAAAGCGCATGCGTGGGATTTTGTATCACAAATGGGGTGTTTATGGAAATCTGTTTATTCGTCTCCTCTGCAATATTCGGAAGTCCACCCTCCCACTACAACTACTCCCATTAAGCTGAGTCTTCGTGCGGGCATGACAAACAGCCATTCGGCTATCGCCACTGCTTCTTCTGCTGATCCAATGCAGCTTTTCACAGGCTCCCTTCAATGTCATTGTTCAAACATTTGTTGCAGCAGTAAGAATTGGATCAGCAGAAGCAGCAGTGGCGATAGACGAGTGGCTGTTTGTCATACACGCACGGAGACTCAGCTTAATGGGAGTAGTTGCAGTGGGGGGGGGCGGAGTTCAGAATATTGCAGAGGAGATGAATAAACAGCTTTCCGTAAACCCCCCATTTGTGATACAAAATCCCACGCATGCGCTTTAGAAAGGGTTTCTGAATTTCACAGGTCTAAATAGTTTACCAGTGACCAGTATGTGATTACGCTGGCACGCATGCGCATTAGGGCCAAAAGTGTAAAACAGCTGATGTAACGTCACAGGAAGTGACATGGTTCGCTCTTTTCAAACGTTCGGCCTCTTACCAGAACACCGGCACCAATCAACAGCAGCTCTTACTAGTGTAGGATATGTGCGCATTCTTTTTCAACTAAGGATACCAAGAGAATAAAGCACATTTGAAAAGAAAGGTTCATTTTAAAAGAGTGTTTAAATATGAAGCTCTTTCATTGCACTAAATGTTTATATGAATTTACCTGGATAGAAAACTGTTAAGGCTATTAAAGCGGCCAAGGATTATACATTTATGATCAGAGATGGTTTGGTTGTTCTAGATTTGACAGGTGACACTATGGCTGTGATTCATTTTTGTTCTGTTCCACAAACAGCTTGCAGCAGAACTTCCTGACTCAAACACAGTTCTAAAGATCCCCCCCCCCCCCCCCTGAATCCAGCTGTGTGAGGACTGGAAAGCAAATAAAAATCATTGCTTATTTGGTTTGGCCACTATGGGCATCTGGTTGGTCTGGTAGGAAAGTAGTTTGTAAACATCTCAGGCAGGTAATCTCTTTATCAAAACATTTTAAAAGGTCATAGATTCATGTTCAGACTTGTGCCAGTAGCTGTTTTTTCCCTAAAATCAATATATATATAGATTTATATTTATTTTTTTGTTATTGAGGTTTTAAAGTTACATCAAACATGTAGCATTCAGTTTTTTTACAATGCCAAATACACACAAGAACATAACATATATGACCACATGCAATTTGACCTTCTGAACATAAAAAGCAATAGAAGAGAATGAACCTCTTTTTACCCTCTCCTAAATGTAGCCACCAATCAGCAAGTCTACCCAGGGGCTGAACCAAAAATGGTCCGGCTCCTAAGCTTACATCCTTGCTTTTTCAAATAAAGATACCAAGAGAACAAAAAGAATTGGAGTAAATTAGAAAGTTGCTTAAAATTGCTGCCTTATCTGAATCATGAAAGTTTAATTTTGACTAGACTATCCCTTTAACTGGAGCAGACTTAACAGCATAAAACACAAGATTTATATATACATATACCAACAGATTCTCAAGAAAAATTAAAACCTGTGACAAAGATAGCTTCGATAAGTTGAAGATTAACAAAAATAAATCCCAAAATAAATTTTTTTTTGAACTATTAGGCTGTTTACTCAGAAGCTTGAGTTTCCTGTATTGATATATAAAAGGCTAACTTAGTTGATATAAATCTCCTTTGCCACAGCATATTTAATCTATGTACCTGAGTATCCAATTAGGTAAAAAAAAATTAAACAGGGCCACTTTTGGACCCTACAAGAGATGCTATGGAATATAATTACTAACACAACACAAACTTTCTCTCTCACACAAATACACTCACTCCTTTACACTCAGATCTGGACGTGTAGAAACAACCAAGCAGCCAGCCGGGCAATATAACTGCTAATTTTAGAGCTATATGGAAGGGTCGGCCACTATCTTTGTTCTAGTAATATCTCCAACACTTAACAATAAGTTAGGACAGGAAGCTACAAGAGATATATGGAAGAAAGGGAAAAAAAGGGATGAACAGCCATCAATCAAACCTTAAAGGGATACTAAGCCCAAATTTTACTCCTATTATCAAATTTTCTTCATTCTCTTGGTATCTTTATTTGAAAAAGCAGGAATGAAAGCGTTGGAGCCGGCCCATTTTTGGTTCAGAACCCTGCCCTAATCTAAAAATACAAACCTACCCCAAAACGAAAAAAAATACATTGCACAAAATAACAAACAAATTATCAAAAATAATACAAATTATTCCTGTTCTAATACCCATTTAAAAAAAAAAAACACCCCAAAATAAAAAACCTAATCTAGAATAAACTACCAATAGCCCTTAAAAGGGCCTTTTGTAGGGCATTGCCCTAAGTTAAACAGCTCTTTTACCTGGAAAAAAAAATTACAAACCCCCACTAACATTACAACCCCCCCCCCCAACCTACAAAATAAAAAAAACTATCTAAAAAAAACATTTTTTTTTTAGGCATTTGTATGGGCATTGCCCTTAAAAGGGCATTTATCTCTTTTGCATTGCCCTGAAAAGGGCATTTAGCTTGTTTACGAAAAGCCCAAACCCTAAACTAAAAAAAAAAACACCCAAAAAAACATTAAAAAAACTAACCCCCGAAGATCAACTTACAGTTTTTTAAGTCCCGCTTGAATGATCTTCATCCAGACGGTGAAGTCCTCATCCCAGCAGCGAGAAGTCTTCATCCATGATGCAGCCTCTTCTATCTTCATCCAGGCGGCGAACTCATCATCCAGGCGGCGAGAAGTCTTCATCCAGGCTGCCTCTTGTATCTTCATCCAGGCGGCATCTTCTATCTTCATCCCGGCGGCGCAGAGCGTGTCCACCCTGAAGACATCCGGCACGGAGTATCCTCTTCATACAGTCGCCACCGTACACTGAATCTATAATGCAAGGTACGCGATTCAAGATGGCGTCCCTTTCCAAAATCAAATCAGCCAATAGGAATGCAAGGGACACCATTTTGAATCGCGTACCTTGCATTGAAGATTCAGTGTACGGTGGCGACTGTATGAAGAGGTTTTTTGGCTGGGTTGTTTTTTAGTTTAGGGTTTGGGCTTTTTTGTAAACAAGCTAAATGCCCTTTTCAGGGCAATGCAAAAGAGCTAAATGCCCTTTTAAGGGCAATGCCCATACAAATGCCCTTTTGAAGGCAATGGGTAGCTAAGGTTTTTGTTAGAGTTAGTTTTTTTTTATTTTGGGGGGGTTGGGTGGTGGGTTTTACTGTTGGGGGGGTCTTTGTATCTTTTTTTTTTTTTTACAGGTAAAAGAACTGTTTAACTTAGGGCAATGCCCTAAAAAAGGCCCTTTTAAGGGCTATTGGTAGTTTATTGTAGGCTAGGTTTTTTTTTATTTTTGGTGGGCTTTTTTATTTTTATAGGGCTATTAGATTAGGTGTAATTCTTTTTTATTTTGGATAATTTTGTTTGTTATTTTTTCGTAATTTAGTGTTTTTTGTAATTTAGTATTTTTTTTTGTAATTAGTTTGCAATTTTTAGAGTAGTGTTAGGATTTTTTTTTTTAATGTTTATTTTAGTTTAATTTAGATGGTAGTTAGTTTAATTTTAGTTTAAACTTAGTTTTTTTTAATTTGACAGGTAAGTTTTAATTTAAGATAGGGAAATTGTAATTTTAATATAAAGTTAGGGGCGTTAGGTTTAGGGGTTACTAGTTTAAACTAGTTTATTGCGATGTGGGGGGCTTTCAGTTTAGGGGTTAATAGTTTAATTTAGTATATTTCGTTGTGGGGGGCTTGCGGTTTAGGGGTTAATAGGTTTATTATAGTGGCGGCGGTGTAGGACTTAATAACTTTAGTATAGTGGGGGCGATGTGGGCGGACGGCAGATTAGGGGTTAATAATATTTAAATAGTGTTTGCGGGGGCGGAGCCAACCACCGAAGCAGCAGGACGCGTCTAAATGAAGCTCCTGATTTCAAACATGTATTATAATATGTTTTAACATAATTTTTCAGCTGTTCACCCTTATTCAGAAGAGAATATCTATAGCTTTATACCGACAAGGTTCCAGAGCTGATTCCGGACAGTAATCCTGACCTATACTCCTTAGAAAGCTCCCCGCGGCCCTACAATTGTTTGGCGCCTAGAGATTTGTCCCACCTTGAGCTCACCGTATGTAAAGGGCTCCCACACACATCCCTTACCAGATTTTGAGCTACAAGGTAGTTTGCAACTACTATATCAGAGTCTGTGTCACTTCAACAATTGATAACCATCTAACCTGAACCTGAGTCTCAAGACTTGCGAACAGCTTAACAATGGCTCGGGGGATGGAGGCTCTGGACAGGTGGGAAGGTAAGACGATGCAGTTACTGCATCGCCACTATGAAACTTTAAAACGTGAACTGTACAGACTGCATCTGTCTCCAGGATATAAACATATTGTTCGATCAACTAAACAGCACTACTCACAGCAGGATCATCATAACAGCTCTTTAATAATGGAGACGGCGCTTTAGAGATCAGATCCCACGCCAATGGTGATGAGACTGTCCACAAGCGCAACCCCGGCACTATTCTGACCCATCACATCGAGATGCAGAAAAGGGACACTGCTGGAGCTCCGGTCCCGGTCTTACACTACCTCATGAATATGGACAGCCCTGCTCGTCGGATTCTCCCCCTTTTGAATACCGACAAGGTAGAAGGCAGGGGGTATTACCACGCATCTGGAAATCAGTATGCTAACAAAGCTGTGGTCGACCATTGGTAGGCTGAGATATCACAAGGAGATCCCTCCAGAGTATATGAGCAAAGTTTGGGCTCTGGCAGAGTGTCCTACGAATCCCCAAGTGTTCATCCTCCATTACATCCCATTTACACCACAGATCCCTACAGGATAAGAAGGTTTGGATAGGCTATATGGACTGGGATTGCCATTGAGTGCCGGATCATACGGTTTGTCAAATCATTATTATGACTTTTGTTATTGAATATTTTCACCTTACTGTCCTAAGATTTCCTTTGTGGCACCATATAAGACACTTTATCGTATTAACTAATTTCATGCTGACTTATCTTGTACATGAGCCTTTATGCTATTTCATACTCTCTAAAACTACTTTATCCATATCTTAATTAATATATTAATTAATTACCCTTTGTATCAGCTTTTTCATGTTTCCTGTTTAGATACTGGTGGCCCTTTAGTCAGCGGCCGAGACATTGGGATCCACTATGCTTAGCCCTGAGTAGTCATTAAAACACAGGATTTTCCTCTAACCACCTCACATGCAAAGTTAGAGTCTACTCTCTTTCACAAGGATACTTGATATAACCTATACATATCCTCAATCTATTATGTCCTATGGCTAGTCCTGCTGACCCTCCTCTTCTGGCTTTTACATAAGACCCCTTTCAGGTTTTCTATGTTCTGCGTTGAATAAGTACTGCAGTAATAGAGTCACAAATACTAACCAGTGAGTTTTTACTCTTTACACCTAAGCTTTTTTCATGTTAATAGATGACTATGGGCACAGTCTCAATAATTGCATTACTATACTAGCAAATATTCTCTGTTCTATTTTATATATACAGTCTTATTATATAGTCTCATATTCTATAGCCTATTGCATTTACTGCAGGTAATATCAGTTGCTAAATATTAATGCTAGGGCGTAAGAGTGGCCGATATAATTACTGGTTTACCTTACAAATGTAACATGACATCCATGTTTCATGCAATTCAATTTCGTACCATAACCCTGTGCCATCCTAGAAAGCTCTACTCTTCCCTTTCCCCCATTAAGAAAACATTTTAACATTATGTCATGCAGTTTTACCATTTTATACTACCCTAAACGATTTAGGTCACTAATGTAAAACCTATAGTGTCACGATACTGCCGTATCTTCTATAGCCATCTTAAAAGGCTCCACCCCCCCCCATTTTTCCCCTCTATACCGAGCAGCTTTTGCCCGCTATACTTTCCCATCCCTACATACCTTGGCCCAAAAGTGGCCAAGTCAAAAGCCAACCCCTTATGTCAACGTGGGGAACATTAGTCATAAGATATAATAAAAAAGGAAGTTCCATACCATATTAAGGCAAAACAGGTGTCTTTCTCACTGTTTATTTCAATCTTTTACTTGCTCTGATGCAATTATTCTCTCTGGACGAAATTTTTATGTTTTATATCCTCACAACTTCAATCAAAATTGTTAAAAAATGAAAATAAAAATAGTGTTTGCGATGCACTTTAGTATAGTGGGGGCGATGTGGGCGGACGGCATAGTAGGGGTTAATAATATTTAAATAGTGTTTGCGATGCGGGAAGACGGCGGTTTAGGGGTTAATAACTTTAGTATAGTGGCGACTATGTTGGGGAGCGGCGGAATAGGGTTTAATCATTTTTAATAGTGGCGGCAATGTCTGGAGCGGCAGATTAGGGGTTAATAACTTTACGTGTGTGGGACTGACGTTGGGTTACAGGCTAAAAGGCTTGCGGTACAGCTATACCGACAAGACTTGTAATGGTTGCGGTGCTGTTTTAACACTGAAATTACCATTTTTTCAGCGTTAAAACACGAACGCAAAACTCGTAATCTAGGTGTATGTTAGCACTCTGAGATTCCACTTGTTATAGAGCTAGAGCTAGTAGAAATCTGGAGAAACGACAAGATGTTATATAAGCATAACAAATAATAAAACGTTCTGCTTCATAGACTTGAATTACTATCTCCTAAATGAACATAAAACTGCAATAAGTACATTAAATAAATGTTAAACAAATTGTTAGCTCCAGAGCAGCAATCTTCCCTGCAGAGCATTGCTGGTGATGGTTTCAGATCAGGATTGGCAGTGAATTGCTGAACCGGGTGTTGTCTTTTTACCTATATTGTGGTTGGGTGTTGTCTTTTTACCGATATTGTGGTTGGGTGTTGTCTTTTTACCTATATTGTGGTTGGGTGTTGTCTTTTTACCGATATTGTGGTTGGGTGTTGTCTTTTTACCGATATTGTGGTTGGGTGTTGTCTTTTTACCGATATTGTGGTTGGGTGTTGTCTTTTTACCGATATTGTGGTTGGGTGTTGTCTTTTTACCGATATTGTGGTTGGGTGTTGTCTTTTTACCTATATTGTGGTTGGGTGTTGTCTTTTTACCTATATTGTGGTTGGGTGTTGTCTTTTTACCGATATTGTGGTTGGGTGTTGTCTTTTTACCTATATTGTGGTTGGGTGTTGTCTTTTTACCTATATTGTGGTTGGGTGTTGTCTTTTTACCTATATTGTGGTTGGGTGTTGTCTTTTTACCGATATTGTGGTTGGGTGTTGTCTTTTTACCTATATTGTGGTTGGGTGTTGTCTTTTTACCTATATTGTGGTTGGGTGTTGTCTTTTTACCGATATTGTGGTTGGGTGTTGTCTTTTTACCTATATTGTGGTTGGGTGTTGTCTTTTTACCTATATTGTGGTTGGGTGTTGTCTTTTTACCTATATTGTGGTTGGGTGTTGTCTTTTTACCGATATTGTGGTTGGGTGTTGTTTTTTTACCGATATTGTGGTTGGGTGTTGTTTTTTTACCGATATTGTGGTTGAGTGTTGTCTTTTTACCGATATTGTGGTTGGGTGTTGTCTTTTTACCGATATTGTGGAGGTTAAAGTGATATTAAACACTTTGAGATGGTAATATAAAATGATAAATTGTGTAAATAAAAAAAACAACAATATACTATACTTTTTTCAGCAGTACATAAGGTAGACATGTGGTGCCTTTAGAAAGTAAAATAAACGTCTTCTGAAGTCTGCTTGATGTCAAAATGCTGAGCGACGATGGAGAAACTACCACTAGTCCTGGGAGAGAACCAGCGCAGAATGCTATGTGAGAAGACAGCGTTTTAATGTTGTGAGAGATCAAATAGGGCTTCATTTAAACTCATGTAGCCTGGCATTAAAGGGACATTAAACCCTGTAAGATGTTGATTTCAAATGATAAATCGTTTATTTAAAAAAATCTTCAATATACTTTCATTATTTATTCTGTCCCTTTTTCCTATAATTCCATTCTGAAATTGTGAGCATTTTAGTTCCTGTTAGAGATAGTACAGAACACTGTTATATTCCACACAGCCATTGGCTGCACACTGTAGTGACCTCTTTATAACTGTCCCTAATTGGCCACAGCAGAGAAAGTAACCTAAGTTACAACATGGCAGCTCCCATTGTTTTATAGCCATTACACATTACATTGCACTTATTTTGTCAATATTTAAACTAATGAACAAAAATAAATCTACACGTTATTCTTAGACTAATCTTCTCTTTGAATGCATCATTCTATCTAGCATTTATTTAGTGTTTAATGTCCCTTTAAACAAATTCCAATAGGAGAATAATTAACTTTACAATTCTTATGACTTTGAGCTCAGGAAGAAGACCCTGTCTTTCAAAGTTACAAGTTCACTCCACCCATTATAACATTTCTGTGGAACTATTGTAAACGTATGCAAGGAAGACCAAGTGGCTGTTTTGCAAATTTGTATTACTATTTTATTACTTTAAAGCACCATTATTTATTTTCACCACCCATAAGTTTATACACCTAGCAGTGTAGATTAGATGATACAAGAATGTGAGCGTGAATTAGATTTAAAAATAAAATACAATTTCTTCCATCTCAAATATTCATCCAGTCATATTTTATCACTGTGTATCATTGTCCTGGTTTGTGTCTGTACAGAGCCAAAAGAATTAAAGCAAGTTCTGCTTAGGGACAATAAAAGTCTCAGAATTTGTTTATAAATCTCAGACTTTTGGTTAAAAATAAATTTTGCTCTTGCTTCTGACTACATAAGCTTTTAATCTTTATTTTGATGCAGGGACGTTTTGGTATTACTGTCTGTTCAAATATTAACAATGTAGCGTAAATCTGATTTCAAGGAAACATTTTTAGAGAAAATAAATCCGATATTAAATCTTCCACAGATATGAAAGTTGTTCTCAGAAATTTCAATAACTCTTCATAAATCTTTAATCTCATGATTTGAAAAAATTGAGTCTGTACGCGTCTTGAGATCCTGTTTTATACCTACTATAAATTTAGATTTTTAGGTAGTCATATGTAATTTTTATAAATAAAACTAGTATAAATTAGAAATGTTGTCTTAAAATACAAATGTATGACACCATGAAGTAATGTGTATATGTTAATTTGTGTTCCTGTGCAATTATACACAGGGGGCTAAGAGTCTTAATCAAATAGTGTTAAATTAAGTACTTTAGTTTACATTTGCATTTTTTTTCCCCAGTCCTAATGTGCATTTAAGCTTTAAGCGAGATTACATATGTGGAGTAAGTTTTAGCGTAACTGCTGAAACCCACGTCGCCCGTAAGTTTACCTCGCACATCGAGTGAATCACATAAACCTCACCACCAGATGATAAACTGCCGTAAGTCGGATAAACTGACGAGGTTCAGAAATGTGCACAATTACACATTTCTGGCGTTGCCAGTAACTTACGGCAGTTTATTATATTGTGTCGCTTAACTAAAAATAAAAAATAAGTTGAAATCACACGTAAAAATCTAAACCGGACCCAAAAATTTAAACCGACACGTCGAAACGCCATTCCAACCCCGTAAACTGCCATCCCCCCACATCGCAATAAATATTAAAAGTTATTAAACCCTAATCCGCAATCCCCCCACATTGCAATTTCTAAAAAAAAAAAGTATTAACCCCTAGTCCCCAATGCCCCCCACATCGCAAACTTACCTAATAAACGTAATACCCCTAATCTGCAAACCCCCCACAATGCAAAGTATCTAATTACAGTATTAACCCCTAAACCGCCAACCCCCCACAATGCAAAGTATTAACCTAACAACTAAACCCCCTTACCTAACACCCCCTAACTTAACCACAATTAAAATACACTTACATAAAATAAAAAATGCTAACTACTTAAAAAATTAATTAAAAATTACAAAATATAAAAAAACTAACGGCTAGATTACGAGTTGTGCATTAGGGTAAAAAAGCAGCGTTACAGGTCCTAAAGCTGCTTTTTTTACGCCCGCTTGCATTACGAGTCTTGAAGGTTTAGGGTCACCGCACACTTCTTTGGCCTTACAGCAAAACGACTTACGTAAACTTCGTAAAGTCTTTTTTCTATGAGACTTCCATAGCGCTGATATTACAAGTCTGTCCTGGGAGGCCAAAAAGTGAGCGGTACACCCTACCCCATCAAGAGTCCTAACGCATTTAAAAATCAGTAGTTAAGAGTTTTATGGTACAACGCCGTAACATAAAACTCATAACTAAAGTGCTAAAAAGTACACTAACACCCATAAACTACCTATTAACCCCAAAACCGAGGCCCTCCCGCATCGCAAACACTAAAATAAAAATTTTAACCCCTAATCTGCCGTTCCGGACACTGCCGCCACCTACATTATATTTATGAACCCCTAATCTGCAGCCCCCAACATCGCCGACACCTACATTATATTTCTCCTACATTGGTGTATCCGGTCCACGGCTTCATCCTTACTTGTGGGATATTCTCAATCCCTACAGGAAGTGGCAAAGAGAGCACACAGCAGAGCTGTCCATATAGCTCCCCTCAGGCTCCGCCCCCCCAGTCATTTTTTTTGCCGCTCTAACTAGTAGCATCTCCACGGGGGTGGTAAAGAGTATGTGGTGTTAGTTGTAGTTTTTTATTTCTTCTATCAAGAGTTTGTTATTTTAAAATAGTGCCGGCTTGTACTATTTACGCTGCAGCAGAAAGTGATGAAGATTTCTGCTAAGAGGAATATGATTTTAGCACCAGTAACTAAAATCCATTGCTGTTCCCACGCAGGACTGTTGAAACCAGAGAACATCAGTTGGGGGGAACAGTTTGCAGGCTTAACTGCTTCAGGTATGATCAGTCATTTTTCTAACAAGACCATGTAATGCTAGAAGACTGTCAGAAAATCCCTCTGGGATAGGTAAGCCATTTTTCTTAGACTCTGTATAAAATGATGGCTTATATTAAGGGCTCTATGCTGGTTGACACTATTGTGGGCTTAATCGATTGCTTTTTAGCATGTTTTCTGCTATAAATAAGGTGTTTTTTCATACTTTAAAACACTTTTGGGGTTTAATTTGCGCCTGGCACTTATTTGGACACCTAATCTAGTCAGAAAGGCCCCTCCACTCTGGAAGGAAGAGGAAGGAGGCCTCATTTTCGCGCCTCAATTGCGCAGTTGTTTTGCCTAGGCAGTTCATGCAGCTTCACGTGGGGAGTCCAGAGGCATCAGGAGAGGCTCCAGAGAGGCTTATTTCATACTAAAATAATCCCTAAGGAAGGTAAAGGCCACAGTGGAAACTGTGGCAAGGTACAGTAGTGTGTTAACCGGTTAATAACTGTTATTAGCTCCGGTTTGGGCATTAAGGGGTTAATTGGTCTGAAAATTTGTGTGCAATCTTTTCAAAGCATTAAGACACTGTGGTGAAATTTTCATAAAAATCGGATGTTTATTTGATGTTTTTTTGATGTTTCAGTAATAAAGTGTGCACTTTTATTATTTAAAGAGACAGTAACGTTTTTGTCAAAAATAATTTTTATTGCATTGAAGTTCTGTTTAAGTCTGTCAAACATGTCTGAATCTTCAGATAGCCTATGTTCTGTATGTTCAAAGTCCAAGGTGGTTCCCCCATTAAATTTATGTGTGAAGTGTGCCATAGCGTCCAACCAGCTTAAGGACCATACAATCACACTTAAAAATATAGCCCAAGATGATTCTTTAGCTGAAGGTAGTGAAGATAGCTCGCTATCCTCTCCTTCTGTGTCAACACCAGCTATGCCCGCGCAAGCGATGCCCAGTACATCTAGCGCACCAATTACGATTACTATGCAACAGTTAGCGGCAGTAATGGATAATTCTCTCTCAGCATTTTTATCCAAACTGCCAGCTTTTCCTAGGAAGCGTGATTGCTCTGTTTTAAACACAGAAAATGAGCAAGCAGACGCAGAGGATAATTTATCTGTAGTGCCCTCACATCAATCTGACTTGGCGGTGAGGGAGGGCCTGTCTGAGGGAGAAATTTCTGACACAGGAAAAGTTTCTCAGCAGGCAGAGCCTGATGCCATAGCATTTAAATTTAAGCTAGAACACCTCCGCGCCCTACTTAAGGAGGTCCTAGCTACACTTGATGATTGTGTTCCTTTGGTGATCCCAGAAAAATTGTGTAAAATGGACAAATTCTTAGAGGTCCCAGTACACACTGATGCATTTCCGATACCTAAGAGGGTGGCGGATATCGTGACTAAGGAGTGGGAGAAGCCAGGTGTACCTTTTGTTCCCCCTCCTATATTTAAGAAAATGTTCCCAATTGTTGACCCTAGAAGGGACGCGTGGCAGACGGTCCCTAAGGTAGAGGGGGCAGTTTCAAAGCTAGCTAAGCGCACGACTATACCAATAGAAGACAGTTGCGCTTTCAAAGATCCTATGGATAAAAAATTAGAAGGTTTACTTAAGAAAATTTTTGTTCAACAAGGTTTTCTTCTTCAACCAATTTCTTGCATTATTCTTGTAACCACTGCAGCTGCTTTTTGGTTTGAGGAATTAGAAAACTCGCTCCAGAAGGAGACTCCTTATGATGAAGTCATGGATAGAATTCACTCCCTGAAGTTGGCTAATTCTTTCATTACAGATGCCGCTTTTCAACTAGCTAAATTAGCGGCGAAAAATTCTGGTTTCGCAATAGTGGCGCGTAGAGCGCTTTGGCTAAAATCGTGGTCGGCGGATGTGTCGTTCAAAACAAAATTGCTTAATATTCCTTTCAAGGGTAAGACCCTATTCGGGCCAGAGTTGAAAGAAATTATTTCAGATATCACTGGGGGAAAGGGCCATGCCCTCCCACAGGATAGACCTTTCAAAGCTAAAAATAAGTCTAATTTTCGTTCCTTTCGCAATTTCAGGAACGGACCGGCTTCTACCTCTACAGCCACTAGGCAAGAGGGTAACGCACCCCAGCCCAAACCAGCATGGAACCCATTGCAAGGCTGGAACAAGGGTAAACAGGCCAAAAAGCCTGCTGCTGCTATCAAGACAGCATGAAGGGGTAGCCCCCGATCCAAGACCGGATCTAGTAGGGGGCAGACTTTCTCTCTTTGCTCAGGCCTGGGCAAGAGATGTTCCGAACCCCTGGGCACTAGAAATTGTCTCTCAGGGGTATCTTCTAGAATTCAAGGACCTTCCTCCAAGGGGAAGGTTTCACATGTCTCGCTTATCTTTAGACCAGATAAAGAGACAGGCATTCTTACATTGCGTAGAAGACCTTTTAAAGATGGGAGTGATACACCCAGTTCCAACAGCAGAACAAGGACTGGGATTTTACTCAAACCTGTTTGTAGTTCCCAAAAAGGAAGGAATTTTCAGGCCAATTCTGGACTTAAAGATCCTAAACAAATTCCTCAGAGTTCCATCATTCAAAATGGAAACCATTCGGACAATTTTACCAATGATCCAGGAGGGTCAATATATGACTACCGTAGACTTAAAGGATGCGTACCTGCATATTCCTATCCACAAAGATCACCATCAGTTCTTGAGGTTCGCCTTTCTGGACAAGCATTACCAGTTCGTGGCTCTTCCCTTCGGATTGGCCACTGCTCACAGAATTTTCACAAAGGTGCTAGAGTCCCTTCTAGCGGTGCTAAGGCCAAGGGGCATTGCAGCAGCACCTTACCTAGACGACATTTTAATACAAGCTTCGTCCTTTCACAAAGCAAAGGCTCATACAGACATTGTTCTAGCCTTTCTAAGGTCTCACGGGTGGAAGGTGAACATAGAAAAAAGTTCTCTGTCCCCGTTCACAAGGGTTCCCTTCCTGGGAACAATAATAGACTCAGTAGAAATGAAGATCTTTCTGACAGAGGTCAGGAAGTTAAAACTTCTGAACACTTGTCAAGTTCTTCAATCCATTCCTCAACCCTCCATAGCTCAGTGCATGGAGGTAATAGGACTCATGGTTGCAGCAATGAACGTGGTCCCATTTGCTCAAATTCATTTAAGACCATTGCAACTGTGCATGCTCAAACAGTGGAATGGGGATTATGCAGATTTGTCTCCCCAGATTCAAATGGACCAGATAACCAGAGACTCACTCCTCTGGTGGTTGTCTCTGGATCACCTGTCTCAGGGAATAAGTTTCCGCAGACCGGAGTGGATCATTGTCACAACCGACGCCAGCCTCTTAGGCTGGGGCGCGATCTGGGAGTCCCTGAAGGCTCAGGGTCTATGGTCTCGGGAAGAATCTCTTCTCCCGATAAACATTTTGGAATTGAGAGCGATATTCAATGCGCTCCAAGCATGGCCTCAACTAGCGGAGGCCAAATTCACCAGATTTCAGTCGGACAACATGACGACTGTAGCGTACATCAATCATCAGGGAGAAACAAAGAGTTTCCTGGCGATGAGGGAGGTAACCAAGATCATCAAATGGGCAGAGGATCACTCCTGCCATCTATCAGCAATTCACATCCCAGGAGTGGACAACTGGGAAGTGGATTATCTGAGTCGTCAGACTTTCCATCCGGGGGAGTGGGAACTTCACCTGGAGGTTTTTGCCCAGTTATCTCTACTATGGGGCATTCCAGATCTGGATCTGATGGCGTCACGTCAGAACTCCAAAGTTCCACGTTACGGGTCCAGGTCCAGGGATCCCAAGGCGACATTGGTAGATGCCTTAGTAGCGCCTTGGTCGTTCAATCTAGTTTATGTCTTTCCAATGTTTCCCCTTCTCCCCCGGCTAGTAGCCAGGATCAAACAGAAGAAGGCTTTGGTAATTCTGATAGCTCCTGCGTGGCCACGCAGGACTTGGTATGCAGACCTGGTGAATATGTCATCGGTTCCACCATGGAAGCTACCGTTGAGGCAGGACCTTATAATTCAAGGTCCATTCGAACATCCAAACCTAGTTTCTCTGCAACTGACTGCTTGGAGATTGAACGCTTGATTCTAGCTAAGCGTGGGTTTTCGGAATCAGTTATAGATACCCTGATACAGGCTAGAAAACCCGTCACTAGGAAAATTTACCATAAGATATGGCGGAAATATCTTTGTTGGTGCGAATCCAATGGTTACTCATGGAGTAAGATTAGGATTCCAAGGATTCTATCGTTTCTCCAAGAAGGATTGGAAAAAGGTTTGTCAGCTAGTTCCTTAAAAGGACAGATATCTGCTCTGTCTGTTTTGTTACACAAGCGTCTGGCAGCAATGTACAGGCTTTAGTCAGAATCAAGCCTGTCTATAGACCTGTGGCTCCTCCATGGAGTCTAAATTTAGTTCTTTCAGTTCTTCAAGGGGTTCCGTTTGAACCTCTACATTCCATAGATATCAAGTTACTATCTTGGAAAGTTTTGTTTTTGGTAGCTGTTTCTTCTGCTAGAAGAGTTTCTGAATTGTCTGCTTTGCAGTGTAATTCACCTTACCTGGTGTTCCATGCAGATAAGGTCGTTTTACGTACCAAACCTGGTTTTCTTCCAAAAGTGGTTTCCAATAAGAATATTAACCAGGAAATAGTTGTTCCTTCTCTGTGTCCTAATCCAGTTTCTAACAAGGAACGTCTGTTGCACAATCTTGATGTGGTTCGTGCTTTAAAGTTCTATCTAAAAGCAACTAAAGACTTCAGACAAACATCGTCCTTGTTTGTCGTCTATTCTGGCAAGAGGAGAGGTCAAAAGGCGACTGCGACCTCTCTGTCCTTCTAGCTGAAAAGCATCATCCGGTTGGCTTATGAGACTGCTGGAAGGCAGCCCCCTGAACGAATTACAGCTCACTGTACTAGAGCTGTGGCTTCCACATGGGCTTTCAAGAATGAGGCTTCTGTTGAACAGATCTGTAAGGCAGCGACTTGGTCTTCACTGCATACATTTGCCAAATTTTACAAATTCGATACTTTTGCTTCTTCGGAGGCTCTTTTTGGGAGAAAGGTTTTACAAGCAGTGGTGCCTTCCGTTTAGGTTACCTGACTTGTTCCCTCCCTTCATCCGTGTCCTAACGCTTTGATATTGGTTCCCAAAAGTAAGGATGAAGCCGTGGACCGGATACACCAATGTAGGAGAAAACAGAATTTATGTTTACCTGATAAATTTCTTTCTCCTACGGTGTATCCGGTCCACGGCCCACCCTGGCTTTTTAGTCAGGTTTAAATTTATTTTTGTAAACTACAGTCACCACTGCACCCTATGGTTCTCCTTTTTCTCCTAACCGTCAGTTGAATGACTGGGGGGACGGAGCCTGAGGGGAGCTATATGGACAGCTCTGCTGTGTGCTCTCTTTGCCACTTCCTGTAGGGATTGAGAATATCCCACAAGTAAGGATGAAGCCGTGGACCGGATACACCGTAGGAGAAAGAAATTTATCAGGTAAACATAAATTCTGTTTTATTAACCCCTAATCTTCCGCCCCCAATGTCGCTGCAATCTACCTACACTTATTAACCCCTAATCTGCCACCCCAACGTCACCGCCACTATAATAAACATATTAACCCCGAAACCGTCGCACTCCTGCCTCGCAAACATTAGTTAAATATTATTAACCCCTAATCTGCCGTCCCTAACATCGCTGCCACCTACCTACATTTATTAACCCCTAATCTGCCGCCCCCAATCTTTAATAAAAAATACAAACAACCCCCAACCGTAAAACACACCACCCACACAACCAACCCCCCAAATAAAATACTATCTAAAAAAAACCTAAGCTCCCCATTGCCCTGAAAAGGGCATTTGGATGGACATTGCCCTTAAAAGGCAGTTAGCTCTTTTGCGGCCCAAAGTTCCTAACCTAAAAATAAAACCCACCCAATACACCCTTAAAAAAACACTAACCCCCTGAAGATCGACTTACAGTTCTGAAGACCGAACATCCATCCTCAAGGAAGAGGCAGAAGTCTTCATCCAAGCCGGGCGAAGTGGTCTTCCAGACGGGCAGGTCTTCATCCAGACGGCATCTTCTATCTTCATCCATCCGACGCAAAGCGGCTCCATCTTCAAGACATCCGACGCGGAGCATCCTCTTTGTCTGAAGACTAAAGACGAATGGAGGTTCCTTTAAGTGACGTCATCCAAGATGGCGTCCCTTAGATTCCAATTGGCTGATAGAATCAGCCAATCGGAATTAAGGTAGAAAAAATCCTATTAGCTGATGCAAAATAAAAAAGCCCTAATCTTAAAAAAAAAAAACACCCCAAAAAAAAAAAAAAAACCTAACACTAACCCCAAAATAGGTACTCACCATTGCTGAAGTCCGGTGATCCATCATCTTCCTGACGGCAAAAGGTCTTCATCCAGGCGGCTCCATCTTCATCCATCGCAGGCCCATCTTCTATCTTCTTGGCAAAGACGCGGAGCGGTTGTCAGAGGCATGGATCCGGAGTGATCCGCATCGGTCATTGGTGGCGTGGAGGTCCTCTTCATGCGATCGTCCGATCATCAAATCAGCCAATAGGATGAGAGCTGCTTACATCCTATTGACTAATCAAATCGCACTAGGGGTTAATACTTTTATTAGTTATTGCAATGTGGGGGGATGGCGGTTTAAGGGTTGATATTGCACATGCGTTTATTCAGGCTTCCATGGAGTTACAGTACTTTTATAGTCAGCGCAAGACTTGCTGCGCCTGCCTATGTGTGGCAAGGTGAAAATGGAGTAAAAATGTCTCCATTCTTTGTGCGTAAGTCCTAGTGCTGAATTTATTATACCGACTGGCGACACTGGTTCTATATTAGTTTATGGGAGTAAAAACTGTGTGTGATGGGTAAAATATATGCACGTAACTTGTATGCTGCACTGTATATGTGATCTCACAATTCGACTACAAATTGGCGACGCACGCCCTAAATTTTAACATTTTTATTGAAGAATACTAATAGACATGAACATTTTGAAATTGATGATGTCTTAATATCCAATATCGTGATTCACCCAGCTAATACTTACCAGGTGAGACCCCTCTTGCTTCCCATTCTTACCATCTGAAAGCCGGCTCCTCTTAGAGGTTCGCTCATTATAAGTTCCTCTTCTCACCCCTACCTTACTCAGTGAAGGCACTTTGGTGCTACTGTACCCACCTAGGAATCTGCTTACTTCCCCTACCTGCTGTCTTATTGTTGGCCAGGTGGAAAACTGTTGGGTATACAACCTCTGTACAAGGCTGGCCCATTATTGAGTCAGGACTTTGGCTGCTTCAGAGCTTCCACCATTAGCCTGAGCATTTCTTATGGGTGCTTAGGTTGAGTAATTTGAAACCTTATAGGGATATGAAACTCAACATATTCATTAATGATTCAGATAAAACAATTTTAGACAGCTTTCTAATTTATTTCTATTATCAAATTTTCTTAATTCTCTTGGTATCTTTTGTTGTAAAGCAGGGACATATGCTTGGGAGCCGGCCCATTTCTGGAGCCCTATATGGCAGCAGTTTTGCAAGAATGTTACCCATTAGCAAGAGCACTAGAGGACAGCACTATAAGAATGTTATTCATTTGCAAGAGCACCAGAGGGCAGCACTATAAGAATGTTATTCATTTGCAAGAGCACCAGAGGGCAGCACTATAAGAATGTTATCCATTTGTAAGAGCACTAGAGGGCAGCACTATAAGAATGTTACCCATTTGCAAGAGCACTAGAGGGCAGCACTATAAGAATGTTATCCATTTGCAAGAGCACTAGAGGGCTGCACTATAAGAATGTTATCCATCTGCAAGAGCACTAGAGGGCAGCACTATAAGAATGTTATCCATTTGTAAGAGCACTAGAGGGCAGCACTATAAGAATGTTACCCATTTGCAAGAGCACTAGAGGGCAGCGCTATAAGAATGTTATCCATTTGCAAGAGCACTAGAGGGCTGCACTATAAGAATGTTATCCATTTGCAAGAGCACTAGAGGGCTGCACTATAAGAATGTTATCTATTAGCAAGAGCACTAGATGGCAGCACTATAAGAATGTTATCCATTTGCAAGAGCACTAGAGGGCAGCACTATAAGAATGTTATCCATTTGCAAGAGCACTAGAGGGCAGCACTATAAGAATGTTATCCATTTGCAGGAGCACTAGAGGGCAGCACTATAAGAATGTTATCCATTTGCAGGAGCACTAGAGGGCAGCACTATAAGAATGTTATCCATTTGCAAGAGCACTAGAGGGCAGCACTATAAGAATGTTATCCATTTGCAAGAGCACTAGAGGGCTGCACTATAAGAATGTTATCCATTTGCAAGAGCACTAGAGGGCTGCACTATAAGAATGTTATCCATTTGCAAGAGCACTAGAGGGCAGCACTATAAGAATGTTACCCATTTGCAAGAGCACTAGAGGGCAGCACTATAAGAATGTTATCTATTAGCAAGAGCACTAGATGGCAGCACTATAAGAATGTTATCCATTTGCAAGAGCACTAGAGGGCAGCACTATAAGAATGTTATCCATTTGCAAGAGCACTAGAGGGCAGCACTATAAGAATGTTACCCATTTGCAAGAGCACTAGACGGCAGCACTATAAGAATGTTATCCATTTGCAAGAGCACTAGACGGCAGCACTATAAGAATGTTATCCCTTTGCATGAGCACTAGAGGGCAGCACTATAAGAATGTTATCCATTTGCAAGAGCACTAGAGGGCAGCACTATAAGAATGTTATCCATTTGCAAGAGCACTAGAGGGCAGCACTATAAGAATGTTATCCATTTGCAAGAGCACTAGAGGGCAGCACTATAAGAATGTTATCCATTTGCAAGAGCACTAGAGGGCAGCACTATAAGAATGTTATCCATTTGCAAGAGCACTAGACGGCAGCACTATAAGAATGTTATCCCTTTGCATGAGCACTAGAGGGCAGCACTATAAGAATGTTATCCATTTGCAAGAGCACTAGAGGGCAGCACTATAAGAATGTTACCCATTTGCAAGAGCACTAGAGGGCAGCACTATAAGAATGTTATCCATTTGCAAGAGCACTAGAGGGCAGCACTATAAGAATGTTATCCATTTGCAAGAGCACTAGAGGGCAGCACTATAAGAATGTTATCCATTTGCAAGAGCACTAGATGGCAGCACTATAAGAATGTTATCCATTTGCAAGAGCACTAGAGGGCAGCACTATAAGAATGTTACCCATTTGCAAGAGCACTAGAGGGCAGCACTATAAGAATGTTATCCATTAGCAAAAGCACTAGAGGGCAGCGCTATAAGAATGTTATCCCTTTGCAAGAGCACTAGAGGGCAGCACTATAACAATGTTATCCATTTGCAAGAGCTCTAGAGGGCAGCGCTATAAGAATGTTATCCATTTGCAAGAGCACTAGAGGGCAGCACTATAAGAATGTTACCCATTTGCAAGAGCTCTAGAGGGCAGCGCTATAAGAATGTTATCCATTTGCAAGAGCACTAGAGGGCAGCACTATAAGAATGTTACCCATTTGCAAGAGCTCTAGAGGGCAGCGCTATAAGAATGTTATCCATTTGCAAGAGCACTAGACGGCAGCACTATAAGAATGTTACCCATTAGCAAGAGCACTAGAGGACAGCACTATAAGAATGTTATCCATTTGCAAGAGCACTAGAGGGCAGCACTATAAGAATGTTACCCATTTGCAAGAGCACTAGATGGCAGCACTATAAGAATGTTACCCATTTGCAAGAGCACTAGAGGGCAGCACTATAAGAATGTTATCCATTTGCAAGAGCACTAGAGGGCAGCACTATAAGAATGTTATCCATTTGCAAGAGCACTAGAGGGCAGCACTATAAGAATGTTATCCATTTGCAAGAGCACTAGAGGGCAGCACTATTTCCTGTCATGTTGTGCTACAGATGCCTACCTAGGTAGCTCGTCAACACAGAATATCAAAGGAACTTAGCAAATTTGACAATAGATGTAAATTTGAAACTTTGTTTTTAAATTGTATGTTCTGTCTGAATCACAAAATATTTTTTTGTGTTTCATATCCCTTTAATTCACATAAGAAATAGGCATACTACTACTTATTATAGAGAGATATCTTCATTAAGTTATGCCATCTTTTAGAATTTTTGTGCGAGGGGTTTCAGTAAGGTTTAGTTTCTTGTACTTTTTAGGTATCTTATATCTCGGCTAATATCGTTATTATAGGGGTACAAATTCCCAGATCCAAAATCTAAACTTATTCTAAAATCCAAACTTTTTCAATAATCAAAAATTACTATTTTCACTGCCTGTAAGTCACGAAAGTATGAAAAAATTATTTAAACTACCTTTAGGTTGCATCTATAAGCTGTATTATGACATATAAATATTACCTAAATTACATAAAATATTGTTGTTTACGCTTGGTTCCATCCCCTCTCCAAACTGACCCATTTTGAAGATGCAAATATTACAATATCCAAGCTATTACGAAATCCAAACCTTTTCCGTTCCCAAGCAGTTTGGATAAAGGGTTTTCTTTCATGTAATTGGCAAGAGTCCATGAGCTAGTAACGTATGGGGGGATATAGATTCCTACCAGGAGGGGCAAAGTTTCCCAAACCTCAAAATGCCTATAAATACACCCCCCACCACACCCACAATTCAGTTTTACAAACTTTGCCTCCTATGGAGGTGGTGAAGTAAGTTTGTGCTAGATTTCTACGTTGATATGCGCTTCTCAGCATGCTGAAGCCTGGTTCCTCTCAGAGTGCAGTGAATGACAGAGGGATGTGAAGGGAGTATCACCTATTGAATGCAATGGTCATCCTAACGGGGATCTATTTCATAGGTTCTCTGTTATCGGTCGTAAAGATTTCTTCTCCTACCTCCCTTTTTAGATCGACGATATACTCTTTTATACCATTACCTCTACTGATTCTCGTTTCAGTACTGGTTTGGCTATCTACTTTATGTAGATGAGTGTCTTTTGGTAAGTATGTTTTCTTTTATTTATGACACTCCCAGCTATGGTTTGGCACTTTATATGTAAAGTTCTAAATATATGTTTTATACTTATATTTGCCATGATTCAGGTTAATCAGTATATTTCCTTCTTACAGACTGTCAGTTTCATTTTTGGATAATGCATATGAAAAAATTATTTCTTACCTGAAAATTTTTCTTTTCCAAATTGCGGGCTGTTAGGCTCGCGGGAGCGCAAAATGCTATAATTTATTGCATAATTTTTGGCGCAAGACTTTTTTGGCGCGAGAATTACGTTGACGTAATAACGTCATTTCCGGCGTCTTAGTTGGCGCCGAGAGTTTTCACGTAGTTGCGTCATCTATGACGCTCGTGTTGTTGCAGACGTTTTTGGCGCCAAAAAATATTTGTCAGTTGTGGGCGTCATACTTGCCGCCAGATTTTTGACATTATTTAAGTCATTATTTCTTTTTGCTTCTGGTTTCCAGAGGCTTATTCTGTTTGCATTTTTTCCCATTCCTGAAACTGTCATATAAGGAAATTGATAATTTTGCTTTATATGTTGTTTTTTCTATTACATATTGCAAGATGTCTCAATCTGACCCTGTCTCAGAATCTACTTCTGGAATGCTGCTGCCTGATGTCGGTTCTACCAAAGCTAAGTACATTTGTTGTAAACTTGTGTTAACTGTTCCTCCGGCTGTAGTTTGTGTTAGTTGTCATGATAAACTTTCAAAAGCAGACAATATTTCCATTAGTAGTAATCCAATACCTGTTGTTGTTCCTTCAACATCTAATGTTCAGGATATTCCTGTTAATGTGAGAGAATTTGTTTCTAATTCTATTCAGAAGGCCCTGTCTGTTATACCACCTTCTAATAAACATAAAAGGTCTTTTAAAACTTCTCATAAATTCGATGATTTTTTAAATGACCGACAGCATTCTGATTTATCTATCTCTGATGAGGATCTTTCTGGTTCAGAAGATTCTGCCTCAGATATTGACACTGACAAAACTTCATATTTATTTAAAATGGAGTATATTCGTTCGTTATTAAAAGAGGTGTTGATTGCATTAGATATGGAAGAGGCTAGTCCTCTTGATATTAAATCCAGTAAACGTTTAAATTCGTTTTTTTAAACCTCATGTAGTTATTCCAGCGTTTTTTCCAGTTCCTGATGCTATTTCAGATGTAATTTCTAGGGAATGGAATAGTCTGGGTACTTCATTTACTCCTTCTTTAAGGTTTAAGAAACTGTACCCTTTGCCGACTGATAGATTGGAGTTTTGGGAAAAGATCCCCAAAGTTGATGGGGCCATCTCTACTCTTGCAAAGCGTACTACTATTCCTACGGCAGATAGTACTTCTTTTAAAGATCCTTTAGATAGGAAGCTTGAATCTTATCTAAGGAAGACTTATTTATGTTCAGGTCATCTTCTTAGGCCTGCTATTTCTTTGGCTGATGTTGCTGCGGCTTCAACTTTTTGGTTGGAAACTTTAGCGCAACAAGTACCAGATCCTAATGTGTATAGCATTGTTAAGCTAATTCAACATGCTAATAATTTCATTTGTGATGCCATTTTTTATATCATTAGAATTGATGTCAGGTATATGTCTTTAGCTATTTTAGCTAGAAGAGCTTTATGGCTTAAATCTTGGAATGCGGATATGACTTCTAAGTCAACGTTGTTATCTCTTTCTTTCCAAGGTAATAAATTATTTGGTTCTCAATTGGATTCTATTATTTCAACTGTCACTGGGGGAAGGGAGCCTTTTTGCCTCAGGATAAAATATCTAATGGTAAATTTAGGGCTGCTAACCATTTTCGTTCCTTTCGTCAGAATAAGGAACAGAAACCTGACCCTTCCCCTAAAGCAGCGGTTCCCAACCTGGGGTACGTGTACCCCTGGGGGTACTTGGCAGGCCGGTTGGGGGTACGCAAAAATATTGTTGGTAATGGCGGAAGATGTGGGGGGAGGGTCGGGGGGCACGCTCAATGGGTCATCAACTAATAAGCATCGTGGAACTGTGGAAGGAAGGAGCATTTAGCCGGAAAGTGACAAATGAAGTCCTGGCCTGGCATATAGGCAGATGGGAGCCCCTGCACCTGAAATATGTGGACCAGGTGTGGATGACTCCATATTAATGATCACCCTGTGTCACCAGACAGCTTAGCCTCCTGCTCCACCCACCTCTGTCCCATGCACACAATTTTGACTGCAAATAGAAGTGGCACTGCAGCAGCTTAGCTATGTGGACACGTGTGATAGAGCCGTTGCGATTGCGAGTCACACAGGCGAGGCAGGTCTGCATCCCCAAATAAGTTATAGTCAGTGCCGATAAGTAAAGTACTGCTTCTAGTGCTTGCTTGATTCAGACTGCTTCACTTCCAACTAAAAATGTTCATAGCGGATGGGTGGTTAATATCGATCTGATCTCACAAATTTAAATATTTATTTTTATGATCATTATACTTTGACTCCCCCCCAGGGCCTTGTTTAGGAGCAACCAGGCAGCTGCCAGGGGCACCAGCGACACAGCAGGACTCCTGAGAATAAGATCTGAGCTTTAATCCTGTTCATACACGTACAGTCGTATGCAATTCAGGTATAGCTTACCTCCCTTATAAAAAAGTGCTTCCTTTATTTTGAGGGATGGGTGGGGGTAATGAAGAGAGGGGGTACTCATAAATGAAAAGCCTAATCAAGGGGTACAGGAGAGAAAAAAGGTTGGGAACCGCTGCCCTAAAGGAACGGTTTCCAATTGGAAGCCTTCTCCAGTCTGGAATAAATCCAAACCTTTTAGAAAATCAAAAGCAGCCCCCAAGTCTGCATGAAGGTGCGGCCCTCATTCCAGCGCAGCTGGTAGGGGGCAGACTAAGATTTTTCAAAGATGTTTGGATCAATTCAATCCAAAATCATTGGATCCAGAACATTGTTTCTCAAGGGTACAGAATATGTTTCAAGGTAAGACCGCCAGTGAGAAATTTCTCTCACGCATTCCAGTGAACCCAGTAAAGGCTCAGGCTTTCCTGAAGTGTGTTTCAGACCTGGATTTATCCGGGGTAATTGTGCCAGTTCCCTTTCCGGAACGGGGTCTGGGGTTTTATTCAAATCTGTTCATTGTTCCAAAGAAAGACAATTCTTTCAGACCAGTTCTGGATCTAAAAATTTTGAATTGTTATGTAAGAATACCAACATTCAAAATGGTGACTATAAGGACTATTCTTCCTTTTGTTCAGCAAGGGCATTATATGTCCACATTAGACTTACAGGATGCATATCTTCATATTCCAATTGATCCAGATCACTATCAGTTCCTGAGATTCTCTTTTCTAGACAAGCATTACCAATTTGTTGCTCTTCCTTTTGGCCTAGCAACAGCTCCAAGGATCTTTTCAATGGTTCTCGGTGCCCTACTCTCTGTAATCAGAGAGCGGGGTATTGCGGTGTTTCCTTATTTGGACGATATCTTGGTACTTGCTCAGTCTTTACATTCTGCAGAATCTCACACTAATCAACTAGTGTTGTTTCTTCAAAGACATGGTTGGAGGATCAATTTACCAAAAAGTTCCTTGATTCCTCAGACAAGGGTAACCTTTTTAGGATTCCAAATAGATTCAGTATCCATGACTTTGTCTCTAACAGACAAAAGACGTCTGAAATTGGTTTTAGCTTGTCGGAACCTTCAGTCTCAGTCATTCCCTTCAGTAGCTATGTGCATGGAGGTTTTAGGTCTCATGACTGCAGCATCGGACGCAATCCCCTTTGCTCGTTTTCACATGAGACCTCTTCAGCTTTGTATGCTGAGCCAATGGTGCAGGGATTATACAAAGATATCACAATTAATATCCTTAAATCCCAATATTCGACTATCTCTGACTTGGTGGTTAGATCACCATTGTTTAATTCAAGGGGCCTCTTTTGTTCGTCCAACCTGGACTGTGATTACAACACATGCAAGTCTTTCAGGTTGGGGAGCTGTCTGGGGATCTCTGACAGCGCAGGGGGTTTGGAAATCTCAAGAGGCGAGATTACCAATCAATATTTTGGAACTCCATGCGATTCTCAGAGCTCTTCAGTTTTGGCCTCTTCTGAAGAGAGAACCGTTTATTTGTTTTCAGACAGACAATGGCCTCTAGTTATCAAGCCGTTAACCGCAAATACGCTGGAATTCCGCAGCGTATTTGTGGCGAGGCTGATTCGCCTTAGTTATCAACCCCTACTGCCCGGCAAAAGTAGAATCTATTGACGTAAGCTTCGATCCGCCAGACTCAGTCCGACACAGATCGATGCTTACGTCACTACAGATGTTCCGAACGCAAGTTCGGCACAATCTGACTAGTTTTGGTAGTTATCAAACTACTACCAGGTACACTCGCCACTATTCTGGGCCAGCGTACCTGGATTTCAATCCGCCACCCTGGTGGCGGCGGATCCCATAGGAATCAATGGGAGTCTCACCATAACGAAAGCTCATGTTCGCTGCTGCCCGATATCCCATTGATTCCTATGGGAAACGTCTGCACCTAACACCCTAACATGTACCCCGAGTCTAAACACCTCTAATCTGCCCCCCCTACACCGCCGCAACTAAATAAATTTATTACCCCCTAAACCGCCGCTCCCGGACCCCGCCGCAACTATAATAAACATGTTAACCCCTAAACCGCAGCTCCCAAACCCCGCCGCACCTACATTATACATATTAACCCCTAATCTGCCGCCCCCTATACCGCCGCCACCTACATAAACTTATTAACCCCTATCGTGCGGATCCCGGACCCCGCCGCAACTAAATAAATTGTTTAACCCCTAAACCGCCGCTCCCGGACCCCGCCGCCACCTATATTAAACTTATTAACCCCTAAACCTAACCCTAACCCCCCCTAACTTAAATATTATTTTAATAAATCTAAATAAAAATTAATATTATTAACTAAATTATTCCTATTTAAAACGAAATACTTACCTATAAAATAAAACCTAATATAGCTACAATATAACTAATAATTATATTGTAGCTATTTTAGGATTTATTTTTATTTTACAGGTAACTTTGTATTTATTTTAACTAGGTACAATAGTTATTAACTATTTAATAACTACCAAGCTAAAAGAAATACAAAATTACCTGTAAAATAAATCCTAACCTAAGTTGCAATTAAACCTAACACTACACTATCATTAAATTAATTAAATAAATTAGCTACAAATACCTACAATTAAATACAATTAAATAAACTAAACTAAATTACAAAAAAAAAAAAAAAATACTGAAAATAAAAAAATATTACAAGAATTTTAAACTAATTACACCTAATCTAAGCCCCCTAATAAAATAAAATAAAAAAAAAAAAAAAAAAGTCCCTACCCTATTCTACATTACAAAGTAATCAGCTCTTTTACCAGCCCTTAAAAGGGCTTTTTGCGGGGCATTGCCCCAAAGTAATCGGCTCTTTTACCTGTAAAAAAAAATACAACCCCCCCCAACATTAAAACCCACCACCCACATACCCCTACTCTAACCCACCCAAACCCCCCTTAAATAAACCTAACACTAACCCCCTGAAGATCTCCCTACCTTGAGTCGTCTTCACCCAGCCGGGCCGAAGTCTTCATCCGATGGGGCAGAAGAGGACATCCGGACCGGCAGAAGTCTTCATCCTATCCGGGCAGAAGAGGACATCCGGACCGGCAGACATCTTCATCCAAGCGGCATCTTCTATCTTCATCCATCCGACGAGGAGCGGCTCCATCTTCAAGACCTCCGGCGCGGAGCATCCTTCCTGGCCGACGGACTAACGACAAATGCCTGGTCCTTTAAATGACGTCATCCAAGATGGCATCCCTCGAATTCCGATTGGCTGATAGGATTCTATCAGCCAATCGGAATTAAGGTAGGAAAAATCTGATTGGCTGATGCAATCAGCCAATCAGATTGAAGTTCAATCCGATTGGCTGATCCAATCAGCCAATCGGATTGAACTTCAATCTGATTGGCTGATTGAATCAGCCAATCAGATTTTTAATGACTCGAGTCCACAACCCTGCCTTGTTCAAATGACATTATTGATTAACAAAGATGGCTCCTTTTTTGGAACTAAAGAGGTTAATTTCACACATATCAATTTATTATTAATTGTACAAAGGGATCATTCCTAACACCTCTAATGTAATATCTAGAGCTGTAAGATGGCCAGTGTATTTGTCATTTTTGTTTTCACTCCTAATTACATGAACTTCATAACCGAAAATATGTTTTCATAAGTTATCTGTAGAAAACATTTTCACTTCTGAGGATTTTTATTGGCAGAACCAATTTGGGATTGTAATCACTCAAAAACTTGCTGGCTATATATGACTAAGGGGACGATTTATGAAGCAGTCAAGCTGCTTATTTCGTGCGAGCCTTCAGGAGTTAAGGAGCAGCGATCATAAGACTGCTGCTCCTTAACTCATCCCCACCTCTTAGGATACAGCGGATCATGTCCGCCCGACAGTTGATAAATCGGCCCCTAATTCTAAAACTATCAGACGAATATATTGGAAAGATTATGATCGACCCTGCTAAGGGGGTTAAACACATACATGAAAACCCATTTAAGAGCCACGAGCTTTGCAGCTCCCAAGTAGGGAGCCTTCTCTGAGCTCCTCACCAATGACTGTCACTTTTCAGCTCAGCAGGTCTAATACTTGCGACTCCTCAGTGGACATTTGCGGTTATTTTGCTTTAGAATGTCCCTTTAGAATGTGACAAGTTGAAGTGTGTGTTTACAGCCAGCCCAGGCTGATTTGAAACTTACAGTTTATAATGTGAGAATGAAATCTTCCTTCATACTGCAGTTTGTCTAAATATACATTTAATGTAGCCGCAGACTGAACTGAATAACTCCCCTGACACACAATCATCTTTTCTATAGCAATGTTTATAAATTTGTATATCTAGCAAGGTTATATGGCGTTCCGTCTCATCGCATTTAATCCTCTGACACCGAGTCAATCACAAGGAAACACCCAGAAGACCTTGCAGATTATGTGCAACCCTGATATCATTTACAGACAATTTGCAAATTAATAGATCTATACAAGTTGTTAGCTGGACGGTTTTGTTGCATAAAGAGGTTTTTGCACAGTGCTTAATCACTCCTTCGGTTCTGCATTTCTGGCTATAATTAAGGTTCATGAATTTAAAAGGCGCAGCAGGTTGTTTCAACCATAATCCATGGCTCACTGCTCTGCCGGCGCTTTAGTGTGCAGAGGAGTTTTCCTTAATGTTCTACTGAACAGCTACAGCATTAACTGCAGTGTAATAATAGCCGCCTGCTATCTCACAGCTCCTTGGAACCTGCACTCTTCCTTTCTGACAAGCTCTAATTTGGACAGATTTCTCCAGAACTGATCCAATCTTTGCATATGTAAGTATGATAATGGTTCATAGACACTGAGGTTGCGTGCTCAGTTTCTGCGCAAACCAAACATTTCAGCCACAAATCAACTGGGTTTAAATAAAGTAGTTGTGAGCTGTTGTCGTTTCTCAATAAATAAACTCTAGCAAAACGTATTCAATTACTACCGTGAGGCCTTGCTGAAAGTTTATGCAATATCACTTATCTCCCTTTAAATGTGTTTATCCTCCAAAAAAGTGCCACAATCTGCTATTGCGTCAATATCAATTTTGGGTAAAGAAGTACTTTGTAATTATGCACAACATTTTTCCCAATGAAGTTAATCAATTCTATTAGGAAATAAATTGTAGTTTATCAATCGCTACCGCATCTTCTACTGTTGTGCAATCCGCTTTATTAATGGAGTGTATATCAAGTTTATTTTCTCGCCTCTTAAAGGGACAGGAAACCCAAAATGTTTTCTTTCATGATTTGGATATATATATTACAATTGTATAAATATCTAAATAACGTCAACCAGGCAACTGTTGAAGCGAGTAAAACACATCCCCAGGTTGAAGTATGAAAGTCTAGTTGACAAAACTAGAAACAATGATAACAAAAATAAACATGCCAATCACATTGTGAGTAAAACATATCAATCAGATAAACAATATAGTTCTGTTTATATAGAGGGTAGAGATATCAAGAAAATGCCAGTTCCTAAAGAAGGTCCTATTCATCCTTCTGTGCTGACCGACTTAGGGGGGTGAATCCTTGGGTCTGTTCCTCTTCTTGCCCATTTTTTGCCAAGTGGGTCGTGTTTTGAGAAGGGTCTTTACCGTCCAGAGATAGGCCTGAAGGAGGAGTAATCTCAAGTTTCTGACAAAACTGCATTATTTCTGAAGGTGACGTACAGACCACTTTTCTGCTTTTCTATATTACCGGCGATTGAAACAGAAACCCCCAAATATGTGATATTTAACCTAGATAATTGCGATGTTAAAGTCTGTAGTTCATTCCTTCTTTGCAGGGTTCTTGTTGATTAATATGGGTAGAATTGTAATAAGTGATCGGTTGCTTGTGTCGTGCTAGAGTCATTGTTCCTTTTTTATCTTTGTACTTAGCTTTTTGATACAATCTTTTTTACAGAGGATTGCTTTACACCCAATTGTTTTGTGAAGCGCTATTGGTGGTTGGTCTTTAGAGCAGCGGGGTCTGATGACATCATTAATGACATCATCATTTTCGACTATATAACCCTGTGGGGTGTGTCGCTCTGTCACTTGATATTTGTTGCAGCTTATTTTGCACACTTTTTTCCAAGCTTTTGTCACGGTGAGTTTTCATTGTTGGCTTTATTATTCTCTGTATTCTTTTTATTAATTTGAATTTATATTACCTTCACATTGATTGGTAGATGTTTTATATGTTAAACTATAAATATTACCACATTAATGGTAGGTGTTGCCTCTGCCAAACCTTTAACACCTCTTTTTTCTTCTTTTTTTTTGTGGTCACGTTCAGGAAAGTAACTTTTTTCATTTGAATTTATATGAAGCATATAGATGTAAAGGTATATTAATATACTAGTTTTTATTTTTCATACAGTGTCTAATTGGGAATTATGTCCAATATATTAATGATATTGTTATTTTACACAAAGTTTTTTTTTTTTTAAATCAAAATTTTTTATTGAGGCAATACGAGATATAAAAAACAGAAACAAAATATACATTTCGTATCATTTTGGTAAGTTTTGCATGCAAGACATCGTTTATCTATTGGACAGTGAAACCTCGTCAAATAAGAGAGTAGAGAAATCTTAATTCAGACATCCTATATGTATCTCTCCAAAAACACATAAAACATAGTGAAAATAAAGGACATTGTATGCTAATACAAAATAAAATACACCTAATCCAGTATCACCTCTTTTTTTCCTTTTGTTTCCTATATGAAGGCATAAAAAATTTATATAATTTAAACACCCAGAGAAACTTATACATCTTATAGAGTGATAAGCTGATTTTATAATAAGTGTATTTATTATCCGAGAATTTACATATTATAGGGAGTCATAACAAGTTGCTCCTACAAAATGCACAAGATTAGAGGGCAAATCGGAAAGTACTAGTCAGCAGCTGAATACTTTGATAAACCGTCCTCAGTTTCTCTATAAACAGAACAATAAGAGCAACTTATGTCATTACAGTATTGATAGCGGGTAAATACTGCTTATTTGTCCACCTAATATAAGGGTGAACAGTTAAGGGTGAACAGTAGCTAAAAAGTGTTTAGGAGGGGGGGGAGGGCTATAGTAAATATAGGGAGGATATAAACATCTGAAGACCAAGAAGCTTATAAAGGATCAATAGTAAGGTTACTTAGTCTAAAGTTCTAATGCTTACACAAGTAGACATAATACATGTGACTCCATGTAGGGGATCCATATGGAGGTAGAAAACCATTAAACCTGAGTCTAAAAGCTAAACAAAGATAAGGTCAGGAAATATTGTGACTAACAAAATGCGATGACTGCAGTTATACATATGTTAATGGCTAGTCATAAGTGCACACAAATGTATATGCTTCATAAGTATCTAGATCCTTTCAATATACATATATTTAGCACAATAAGAGTTATTTACATAAGATCATACTGGTAGGCGGTCAAAACCATCATCAATTACCTTATTTACATAAGAAAAGATAACACCCAACTTAATACCACCTCTGATAGAACTCCTACTGATTGTAGTAGAAAGGATAAACAATATACTATATATGGAAAAGCTGCACATATTTTAACATTATGTAAATTAGACATTTGGGACATATATATCCAAAAATAAGACTATTAAATTACTCACTAATCGAACTCTGAGTCTCTGCACTCTGAAGGGCTAATAACACTGGCTTACTAAACACAATAGATATTAGCTAAGTGAGACTAAATGATATAATTTAAACTAATCTACCTTCCCCTAAAAAAAAAGCTGTGTCATACTGTCTCGGCCGCAGACAGCACAATTCTAGAATATAGTAAGTTTATGTAGACTAGTTACTACACTGTAGATGTCTCAGCCAATGCAGATTAGTTACTGAAGTGGTATTCCCATCTCCCTACACGCTTTAATAACAGTTATGAATGCGTGCTAAAGTAAATGAGTGTTTGAAGCAGAGGAGTAAACTCTTATATTCAGCCAAAGAGTAACTAAGCAGAATATACCAGCTGTAATAGCTCTGTCAGATGATTTCTGAGTAGATGGGCTAAATGTATAGCTCGTTCTAAATGTACGTATTATTTATATAATATTTACATATTTCATCAAACATGTTGTACATATAAGGGGCACACAGCAAATAAGGGGAGTCGAACAGTTAAACAGAACTCATAATTCGACAACAGACTAACCTGTCTGTCGTAGCATATGTAAAGCAATTAGAGAAAATGAGACAAATCACACGTTTTAATGTGCATATAACACAATGTCCAGCTTAGTGCGAATGTCAATGTGAAGACCTTAGCGACATTTCTACTGTCCTGGTAGAGTAAGTTACAGCCAGTCACCCAGGACGAAAGCCAGGCAGCAAAAACAGAAAAAGAAACGAGTCAACTCTTCCCCACAACAGTCCATCCAATATATTGAGACTGAGTATGCCGGAGCAAATTTACCCAATCCCTCTTCGCAATTGACTGCCTCCCCGCAAAAGCCTGCCACTGACCCGATAGGAGCTCAGGATGGTGAAACCGGAGAAAAGGTGTCGTCTAGAGCACTTCTCCATGTGTAGATGAGGTGCTAGATGTGAAGAGTGCAGGTGAGTATGAGAAAGTGGAGTCACAATTGACCCTACCAGCGAGGGACCCACAGAAAAAATTAGATCTCCAGCCGTCACCGGGATCTCATTTAGCACAATGTGGCACAGCAGATGCTTAGTAGCAGTCCCCCACGCAGGCAGCCGCTTCTCCTCAGGTATTCCCTCAATCCGCAGGGAGATATTTGCAAGTACATCTTCCAAAGCTCCACCACTATGGCCTGTGATATAGACTTCCTGCCGTTCCACAAGCGACACCTCCCGCAGGGCAGGAGTAATTAGAATAGTCTCAGCCACACTGAGAGGAGGCTGTGGGCCGTTATGTTTGAAGAGATCAATTGCGCTCACCAAGTGTAGATCCATAGACGGCTCCACGTGGGGGCAAACTCTAATGGCCGCCATTAGGTATTCAAAATTATCGTCCATTTTCTGGGCTAATGCCACCAGGAGCGACTGTATTTCATTATGCGTTAACACCTCCATATTGACAGGTAGTTGTACCCCCCTCCTATTAGTGGTTAAATGTCTCTGCTTTACCCTGCAGGGGGGGGGGGATATGCTGATGGTAAAAGGCAGCTGTCGTATCTGACCAGACCGCTTAGGAGACAATTTCTTGATTGCAGACAGCACAAAAGTTATATCATTCGGTTAATCTTTGCTTCTTGCATCCAGTTCCATATAAGAGACTCCTGCGTTTACTAATATAAAGTGTATAAATAGTAGATTAGCTGTATAGGTCTTAGAGCTTCTGGATTTCATGTCTGGCCATGGCGGCTGCTAGGACACGCCCCCACACAAAGTTTTTTATATGATTTATAGATGTTCTTAGTAGTTATTATTTTGTCAGATGTCATTTATACACTTTATGGCAAGTGTTATTTTTGTATGCATATAGACCTGACAAAACAGCCATGTGAGGCTGAGAAACGCGTCGCCTTTTAAGTTCTTAATAAAGATTTTAATGCAATTGCACCTTGCCACAAAGATCCATCTTATTATAGACATCTGATGAATGAATATTGGAGTACCTGTGTATCCTGCCATCTGGAGTACCTGGGTATCCTGCTACTTGTGATCAGTCAGCAGGACTGCTGGGAAGTTCCAGCTTGCTATTAGAGCATCTGAAGGTGTTCTCTTTTTGTGAGTATTCTGTACACTATATACAGACTGTGCTAGGCCATTTTTGTGCCCTTGTTTAATTTGTGTTTTAGATTTCTTTGCCATCAAGGTTCACCGAGACCCTGACCAAGGAGCAGCCTGGGCTGAGGAGACACAATAGTTATAGAACTTGTGCACTATTTATCACTTTTGATTGTTCATTCACATTCATAACCTTTTCTTTCTCTCTTTAGTGTGCACCTGTTATTATTCTTTTGATAGAAACATACATGTTAAACGCAAGTGCCAATACATTGGCTCTTCAGCAGGTCTATCCCGTACAATACAAGTGTTTGCATCAATACCATTGTACTGTGTGAAATTAACTTTTTCACTTCCAAAATAATTGCAAAAATGTAAAATAATTATACATTTGACCTGGGGAATTGTGGGTATACAGTGCATGTGTTATTTATACGCATTATACTGTAAAATTGTGTTATGGAGGAATATGGACCATCATCATTACGAAAGAAAATAATTTATCTGGTAAGCATACATTTTGTTTTATAGCGCTGCGGAATCTGTTGGCGCTCTACAAATAACTAATAATAATAATAATAATAAATATTAAAAAATAATTGCAGAAAAAAAGATGTTAATTTGTTTTAAAAAGTGTGTTATTCTTTAACAGCACAGAAGAATTGTATTGTAATTACAAGTTTGTTTTCTGTCCCTTTAAGGTTTATGAAATATTGATCTTTGGCCCCCATGTCTTATGAAGTTGGCCCTCACTGATCTATGCCATAGATTTTTAGAGTCACTAATGAATTACAGTTTATAATAATTGCATCAGAATCTTTATTTTTCTCTTGCAAGGTGTATCCAGTCCACGGATTCATCCTTACTTGTGGGATATTCTCATTCCCTACAGGAAGTGGCAAAGAGAGCACACAGCAGAGCTGTCCATATAGCTCCCCCTCAGGCTCCGCCCCCCCAGTCATTCTCTTTGCCGCTCTAACAAGTAGCATCTCCACGGGAGGGTAAAGTGAATGTGGTGTTAGATTTGTAGTTTTTATTTCTTCAATCAAAAGTTTGTTATTTTTAAATAGTGCCGGTTTGTACTATTTACTCTCTGGCAGAAAGTGATGAAGATTTCTGCTGAGAGGAAAATGATTTTAGCATGTTGTAACTAAAATCCATTGCTGTTCCCACACAGGACTGAGGAGTACCAGAAAACTTCAGTTGGGGGGAACAGTTTGCAGGCTTAACTGCTATAAGGTATGTTCAGTCATTTTTTTCTAGTCAAGACTTAGTAATGCTAGAAGACTGACAAGAATCCCCATGAGGGGAAGGTAAGCCATATTCTGAGACTTAGTATAGAAGGAAGGCTTAATTAAAAGGGCTCAAAACACTGGTGGGCACTGTTAAGGGGCAATCGATTATTTTATAACAAAAATCTGATCATTTTACAAGTTTTTATTACATTTGGAACGTTTTATGGGGTTTTATTCCGCATGGCATATATTTAGACACCTATTTAGGCTTGTGAAGGCCCCACAACTCCAGAGTGGAGAGGGCCTAAATTTCGCGCCTCAGTTGTGCAGTTGATATTGCAGACAGCTTCATGCAGCTTCACGTGGAGGGTCCAAAGATTACTTGAGGACTTCATAGAGGCTTATTTTCGATCAAAGCTAATCCCCAAGGAAGGTAGGGCCATAGCAGATTGCTGTGGCATGGTGCTGTAGTTTGCTAACCAGGTTACCAGCTTTAGTTTGCTCCGGTTTGGGCATTAAGGGGTTAATTGACTTGAAATTCACTGTGCAATCATTTCAAAGCATTAGGATCATATGGTGAAAATTTCATAAAGATTGGGTTATTTTTTGAGATTTAGTAAAAAAAAACATAATTTATGCTTACCTGATAAATTCCTTTCTTCTGTAGTGTGATCAGTCCACGGGTCATCATTACTTCTGGGATATTACTCCTCCCCAACAGGAAGTGCAAGAGGATTCACCCAGCAGAGCTGCATATAGCTCCTCCCCTCTACGTCACTCCCAGTCATTCGACCAAGGACGAACGAGAAAGGAAAAGCCAAGGGTGAAGTGGTGACTGGAGTATAAATTAAAAAATATTTACCTGCCTTAAAAACAGGGCGGGCCGTGGACTGATCACACTACAGAAGAAAGGAATTTATCAGGTAAGCATAAATTATGTTTTCTTCTGTTAAGTGTGATCAGTCCACGGGTCATCATTACTTCTGGGATACCAATACCAAAGCAAAAGTACACGGATGACGGGAGGGATAGGCAGGCTCTTTATACAGAAGGAACCACTGCCTGAAGAACCTTTCTCCCAAAAATAGCCTCCGATGAAGCAAAAGTGTCAAATTTGTAAAATTTGGAAAAAGTATGAAGCGAAGACCAAGTTGCAGCCTTGCAAATCTGTTCAACAGAGGCCTCATTCTTGAAGGCCCAAGTGGAAGCCACAGCTCTAGTAGAATGAGCTGTAATTCTTTCAGGAGGCTGCTGTCCAGCAGTCTCATAAGCTAAACGAATTATGCTACGAAGCCAAAAAGAAAGAGAGGTAGCGGAAGCTTTTTGACCTCTCCTCTGCCCAGAGTAAATGACAAACATAGAAGACGTTTGTCGAAATTCCTTAGTTGCCTGTAAGTAAAATTTTAGAGCACGGACTACATCCAGGTTGTGCAGTAGACGTTCCTTCTTTGAAGAAGGATTTGGGCATAAAGAAGGAACAACAATCTCTTGATTGATATTCCTGTTAGTAACTACCTTAGGTAAGAACCCAGGTTTAGTACGCAGGACTACCTTATCCGAATGAAAAATCAAATAAGGAGAATCACAATGTAAGGCTGATAATTCAGAGACTCTTCGAGCCGAGGAAATAGCCATTAAAAATAGAACTTTCCAAGATAACAACTTTATATCAATGGAATGAAGGGGTTCAAACGGAACGCCCTGTAAAACATTAAGAACAAGGTTTAAACTCCATGGTGGAGCAACAGTTTTAAACACAGGCTTAATCCTGGCCAAAGCCTGACAAAAAGCCTGGACGTCAGGAACTTCTGACAGACGTTTGTGTAACAGAATGGACAGAGCTGAGATCTGTCCCTTTAATGAACTAGCAGATAAACCCTTTTCTAAACCTTCTTGTAGAAAAGACAATATCCTAGGAATCCTAACCTTACTCCAAGAGTAACCTTTGGATTCACACCAATATAGGTATTTACGCCATATCTTATGGTAAATCTTTCTGGTAACAGGTTTCCTAGCCTGTATTAAGGTATCAATAACTGACTCAGAAAACCCACGTCTTGATAAAATCAAGCGTTCAATTTCCAAGCAGTCAGCTTCAGAGAAGTTAGATTTTGATGTTTGAAGGGACCCTGTATCAGAAGGTCCTGTTTCAGAGGTAGAGACCAAGGTGGACAGGATGACAAGTCCACCAGGTCTGCATACCAAGTCCTGCGTGGCCACGCAGGTGCTATTAGAATCACTGATGTTCTCTCTTGTTTGATTCTGGCAATCAATCGAGGAAGTAACGGGAAGGGTGGAAACACGTAAGCCATCCTGAAGTCCCAAGGTGCTGTCAGAGCATCTATCAGGACTGCTCCTGGATCCCTGGATCTGGACCCGTAACGAGGAAGCTTGGCGTTCTGCCGAGACGCCATGAGATCTATCTCTGGTTTGCCCCAACGTCAAAGTATTTGGGCAAAGACCTCCGGATGAAGTTCCCACTCCCCCGGATGAAAAGTCTGACGACTTAAGAAATCCGCCTCCCAGTTCTCCACTCCCGGGATGTGGATTGCTGACAGGTGGCAAGAGTGAGACTCTGCCCAGCGAATTATCTTTGATACTTCCATCATAGCTAGGGAGCTTCTTGTCCCTCCCTGATGGTTGATGTAAGCTACAGTCGTGATGTTGTCCGACTGAAACCTGATGAACCCCCGAGTTGTCAACTGGGGCCAAGCCAGGAGGGCATTGAGAACTGCTCTCAATTCCAGAATGTTTATTGGCAGGAGACTCTCCTCCTGACTCCATTGTCCCTGAGCCTTCAGAGAATTCCAGACGGCACCCCAACCTAGAAGGCTGGCGTCTGTTGTTACAATTGTCCAGTCTGGTCTGCTGAAAGGCATCCCCCTGGACAGATGTGGCCGAGAAAGCCACCATAGAAGAGAATTTCTGGTCTCTTGATCCAGATTCAGAGAAGGGGATAAGTCTGAGTAATCCCCATTCCACTGACTTAGCATGCACAGTTGCAGTGGTCTGAGGTGTAAGCGTGCAAAGGGTACTATGTCCATTGCCGCTACCATTAAGCCGATTACCTCCATGCATTGAGCCACTGACGGGTGTTGAATGGAATGAAGGGTGCGGCAAGCACTTTGAAGTCTTGTTAGCCTGTCCTCTGTCAGGTAAATCTTCATTTCTACAGAATCTATAAGAGTCCCCAGGAAGGGAACTCTTGTGAGTGGAACGAGTGAACTTTTCTTTTCGTTCACCTTCCATCCATGTGACCTTAGAAATGCCAGCACTAACTCTGTATGAGACTTGGCAGTTTGAAAGCTTGAAGCTTGTATCAGAATGTCGTCTAGGTATGGAGCTACCGAGATTCCCCGCGGTCTTAGTACCGCCAGAAGAGCACCCAGAACCTTTGTGAAGATTCTTGGAGCTGTAGCCAATACGAATGGAAGAGCCACAAACTGGTAATGCCTGTCTAGGAAGGCAAACCTTAGGTACCGATAATGATCTTTGTGAATCGGTATGTGAAGGTAAGCATCTTTTAAATCTACAGTGGTCATGTACTGACCCTCTTGGATCATAGGTAAAATTGTCCGAATAGTCTCCATCTTGAACGATGGAACTCTTAGGAATTTGTTTAGGATCTTTAAGTCCAGGATTGGTCTGAAAGTTCCCTCTTTTTTGGGAACCACAAACAGATTTGAGTAAAACCCCTGTCCCTGTTCCGATCGTGGAACTGGATGGATTACTCCCATTAACAAGAGCTCTTGTACGCAGCGTAGAAACGCCTCTTTCTTTGTCTGGATTGTTGACAATCTTGACAGATGAAATCTCTCTCTTGGAGGAGAGTATTTGAAGTCCAGAAGGTATCCCTGAGATAATATCTCTAGCGCCCAGGGATCCTGAACATCTCTTGCCCAAGCCTGGGCGAAGAGAGAAAGTCTGCCCCCCACTAGATCCGATCCCGGATCGGGGGCCCTCAATTCATGCTGTTTTAGGGGCAGCAGCAGGTTTCCTAGTCTGCTTGCCCTTGTTCCAGGACTGGTTAGGTTTTCAGCCTTGTCTGTAGCGAGCAACAGCTCCTTCCTGTTTTGGTGCAGAGGAAGTTGATGCTGCTCCTGCTTTGAAATTACGAAAGGAACGAAAATTACACTGTCTAGTCTTGGCTTTGGCTTTGTCCTGAGGCAGGGCATGGCCTTTACCTCCTGTAATGTCAGCGATAATCTCTTTCAACCCGGGCCCGAATAAGGTCTGCCCTTTGAAAGGTATATTAAGCAATTTAGACTTAGAAGTAACATCAGCTGACCAGGATTTTAGCCACAGCGCCCTGCGTGCCTGAATGGCGAATCCTGAATTCTTCGCCGTAAGTTTAGTAAGATGTACTACGGCCTCCGAAATGAATGAATTAGCTAGTTTAAGGACTCTAAGCCTGTCCGTAATGTCGTCCAGAGTAGCTGAACCAATGTTCTCTTCCAGAGACTCAATCCAGAATGCCGCTGCAGCCGTGATCGGCGCAATGCATGCAAGGGGTTGCAATATAAAACCTTGTTGAACAAACATTTTCTTAAGGTAACCCTCTAATTTTTTATCCATTGGATCTAAAAAAGCACAGCTATCCTCCACCGGGATAGTGGTACGCTTAGCTAAGGTAGAAACTGCTCCCTCCACCTTAGGGACCGTTTGCCATAAGTCCCTTGTGGTGGCGTCTATTGGAAACATTTTTCTAAATATCGGAGGGGGTGAGAACGGCACACCGGGTCTATCCCACTCCTTAGTAACAATTTCAGTAAGTCTCTTAGGTATAGGAAAAACCTCAGTACTCGTCGGTACCGCAAAATATTTATCCAACCTACACATTTTCTCTGGTATTGCAACTGTGTTACAATCATTCAGAGCCGCTAACACCTCCCCTAGTAATACACGGAGGTTTTCCAGTTTAAATTTAAAATTTGAAATATCTGAATCCAGTCTGTTTGGATCAGAACCGTCACCCACAGAATGAAGCTCTCCGTCCTCATGTTCTGCCACCTGTGACGCAGTGTCTGACATGGCCCTAATATTATCAGCGCACTCTGTTCTCACCCCAGAGTGATCACGCTTACCTCTTAGCTCTGGTAATTTAGCCAAAACCTCAGTCATAACAGTAGCCATATCCTGTAATGTGATTTGTAATGGCCGCCCAGATGTACTCGGCGCTACAATATCACGCACCTCCCTCTGAGCGGGAGATGTAGGTACTGACACGTGAGGCGAGTTAGTCGGCATAACTCTCCCCTCGTTGTTTGGTGAAATTTGTTCAATTTGTACAGATTGACTTTTATTTAAAGTAGCATCAATACAGTTAGTACATAAATTTCCACTTTGGCATTGCAACAAATGACACAGGTATCATCCTCTGAATCAGACATGTTTAACACACTAGCAAATAAACTTGTAACTTTGAAATACAATTCAATTAGAATTATATTAAAACGTACTGTGCCTTTAAGAAGCACAGAAGATCTATGACAGTTGAAAATTAATAAATTGAAACAGTTATAGCCTCAATCCTTGTAAATAACACAACTTTAGCAAAGGTTTAATCCCATTAGCAAAGATAACAAATTCTGAAAGCAGGAAACAAATTACAGAATAAACGTTTTTTATCTCAGTCAAACTATAATTCTCACAGCTCTGCTGAGAGAAATTACCTCCCTCAAAATAAGTTTTGAAGACCCCTGAGCTCTGTAGAGATGAACCGGATCATGCAGGGAATACAATGAGTTGCTGACTGAAATATTTGATGTGTAGAAAAAGCGCCAAAAAACGGCCCCTCCCCCTCACACACAGCAGTGAGGGAGAACAGAAACTGTCAGAAAACAGATTAAGCAACTGCCAAGTGGAAAAATAGTGCCCAAACATTTATTCACTCAGTACCTCAGTAAATGAAAACGATTTTACATTCCAGCAAAAAACGTTAAACATAATCTCTAGTTATTAAACAGCTTTATGTATTTCTTACAGTGTAATTCTAGTGAAGTACCATTCCCCAGAATACTGAAGTGTAAAGTATACATACATGACATTATATCGGTATGGCAGGATTTTCTCATCAATTCCATTGTCAGAAAATAAAAACTGCTACATACCTCTATGCAGATTCATCTGCCCGCTGTCCCCTGATCTGAAGTTTACCTCTCCTCAGATGGCCGAGAAACAGCAATATGATCTTAACTACTCCGGCTAAAATCATAACAAAAACTCTGGTAGATTCTTCTTCAAACTCTGCCAGAGAGATAATAACACACTCCGGTGCTATTTTAAAATAACAAACTTTTGATTGAAGATATAAAACTAAGTATAATCACCATAGTCCTCTCACACATCCTATCTAGTCGTTGGGTGCAAGAGAATGACTGGGAGTGACGTAGAGGGGAGGAGCTATATGCAGCTCTGCTGGGTGAATCCTCTTGCACTTCCTGTTGGGGAGGAGTAATATCCCAGAAGTAATGATGACCCGTGGACTGATCACACTTAACAGAAGAAAGTGTGCGCTTTTTATTATTTAAAGGCACAGTACCGTTTTTTCTCAAATTTTATTTTTTTGTATTTGAGTGTTGTCTAAGTCTGTTTAACATGTCTGAGCCTACAGATAGACGCTGTTCTATGTGTTTAATAGCAATGGCGGAACCCCCTTTACATTTGTGTTTAAAGTGTGCTAAGGTATCTAAGCATTTTAAAGACCATGCAGTGACACTTAAAAATGTAGCCCAAGATGATTCTTTAATGGAAGGTAACGAGGATAGTCCACCTTCCTCTCCCCATGTGTCGACACCAGTTACGCCCGCGCAAGCGATGCCTAGTACCTCTAGCGCATTGGCCCCTATTACATTATGTAGGAAAAGGAAATTGAAGGCGCTAAAGGACCGTACCCAGCTTAACTAATGAATTCCCCTCCAAGAATACAATGTAGCAGAAGCAATGTTAAAGATAAAGTTAAGCGCTAAAAGCAAGGGTGTATATAAGTGTGTGTAGATAAACGTTAATATAGTATCCAAAAATATAATATATCTTTAATGTAATACTTAGTGATATATATATATCAGGAAAGAGACAGAGGCATATAAATAGTGTCAAATGGAAAAATCCAAGCAGCAATTTATTATACTATTAAAAACAGAGAGGTGTCTAGAATCTAAAACGATACAATGTAAAATAAAGGGACGTCTCCCTTAAACAATGTTATTTATACATTTAAAATAAACATAAAAGAACGATAAGTTCAGTACTTGCGCTTTATCGAGAGTGAAACCGTATCCCAAAATTGAATAGAGATATTTGCTTGCCAAATGGCAAAAAAAGTCAACTTTTAAGTTGCAGGCCTTAATAACCCGGTGTGTCTGGTTGGCGTTACTGTTTGAAAATAGAAGCACCTTTTTGTATAGAGGTAACGTGACGTCACGTTCTATGATGGTAGGTGGTGTTACCGTGGCAACCCCTATTTCTTAGTATGGAAGGAAGTCCTGGGGGAATTTTAAGGCAATCTTTGCGGTCACGAAAATTGACTAGTAGAAATTCTTTGTACTTCAAATAAGCAGGGTGTTATGTAGACTTTGAGCCTTACTTTGGACTTTGAGGTTGCTATGTAGTGACTGATGATGCTGAGTAATGTTGGTTCTCCAGACTTTATATACTAGAGAAAGCAGGTGGATCCCTCAGGTGAATACCTCGGTTGTCGTTAGTAACGACTACAGGATCTTGAGATGTAGAGGTGGGTCTTTGCGGTCGCTAGTAGCGACTAGGTTATCCTTTGTTGAAGAACTTGGCGGTCGCAAATAGCGACTAGAAGAGCGTGCAGATCCTTCAAGTTGAAGACTTGGTGGTCGTTAGTAACGATTAAGGATCTTAGGATGTGTAAGATGGTCTTTGCGGTTGCTAGTAGCGACTAGGTTATCCTTTATTGAAGAACTTGGCGGTCGCAAATAGCGACTAGAAAAGCGTGCAGATCCTTCAAGTTGGAGACTTGGTGGTCGTTAGTAACGACTAAAGGATCTTAGGATGTGTAAGATGGTCTTTGCGGTCGCTGGTAGCGACTAGGTTATCCTTTGTTGAAGGACTTGGCGGTCGCAAGTGGCGACTATGAGATTCTTGATTATGGTCGCTATGTGGTCGCTAGTAGCGACTCGGAGTTTCTCTGTAAATGAGTTGGTGCCAAACGGCGCAGTAGTTGGTAAAGTTTGTTGTCAGTTGGTGCCAGCATGCACATAAAAAGTGGATTTAAAAGTTCAAGTTGAAAGTCCTTTGAAGCGTAAAGATGTTTTTAATAGTATAATAAATTGCTGCTTGGATTTTTCCATTTGACTCTATTTATATGCCTCTGTCTCTTTCCTGATATATATATATATATATATATATATATATATATATATATATATATCCACTAAGTATTACATTAAAGATATATTATATTTTTGGATACTATATTAACGTTTATCTACACACACTTATATACACCCTTGCTTTTAGCGCTTAACTTTATCTTTAACATAACTTCCCTATTACATTACAACAATTGCCCTATGCCCTGACGAAGTCACGCTGTAGTGACGAAACGCGTCGGTGGGCGTGTCCTAGAGGCGCGCATGTTGTGAACTTACTGAACTGCTTGTTACACGTTAGTTCTGAGGATCACCATATAGCCTAATTTATGTAAAATGACTTATTTGCTATAACGTAATCTTAGCTTATACAGCATGAATGCTGTTGACTCATTGCATTTATAGAAACTCTTGATTAGGTTTACAGTAGGCTATTTAGACATTGGTGACCGTTTGTAACTATTGAAAAGAAACACTAAAGATACAGATTAAACGCTTATTAATGTTGGTGTCAGATAGTGATATACTGGTGACACATTGTATCTATCTGTTAATTATACAAGCTCCTTAGAGCACATTTGAGTTAGTTTTGCTACAATAGAATGCTGCTAATATGCAGAACAACAGAGTGAATTCCTGTTATGTGTGTGACTTTTAGTGATAGGGAATTTATCTAGCAATTGGCTGACTAGGTTGAATCCCAGCAGTACGCAGGCAGGAGGACGCCTTTGAGCGCATAGTCTGTGAGCTTTGTGTGATTGAATCTATCCCTGTATTCACTATAACTCAATGCTCTAATTTGTGTTCATTCACATTGCCACCCTAGGATGCACAGTCCTTTTAAATGTTTTTAACTTTGTTGGATCAGCTATCTACGAATACATAAGAGTGGATGGTGATTTCCCACCCTCACAATCTGATCCAATTATAGATATAATTGTTTGTCATTGCATAATTGTTAATAAAGTGTTATTTTATCCACCTTTCTTTACATTATTATTAGTGCCCAATTCAGCACTTGGCTTTAATGCCAAATCCCTTAATTTTTCTAACCTATTGATACATTACAACAATTAGCAGCAGTCATGGATAATTCCCTTGCGGCATTTCTATCCAAACTGCCAGTTTTTCCTAAAAAGCGTGATAGCTCAGTTTTAAGAACAGAGGATGAGCAATCAGAAGCTTTGGATGATTTATCCGTTGTACCCTCACAACACTCTGAAGTGGCAGTGAGGGATGTGCTGTCCGAGGGAGAAATTTCTGACACAGGAAAGGTTTCTCAGCGGGCAGAATCAGATTCCTTAGCGTTTAAATTTAAGCTGGAACACCTCCGCGTGCTGCTTAAGGAGGTTTTAGCTACGCTGGATGATTGCGACCCCATGGTGGTCCCTGAAAAATTGTGTAAAATGGACAAGTTTCTAGAAGTCCCTGTATACACTGATGCGTTTCCGATCCCGGGTGGCGGATATTGTGACTAGGGAGTGGGAGAGACCAGGTGTACCTTTTGTTCCCCCCCTATCTTTAAGAAAATGTTCCCCATAACTGACCCCAGGCGGGACGCGTGGCAGACGGTCCTAAGGTAGAGGGAGCAGTTTCAACACTAGCCAAGCGCACAACCATACCAATAGAAGACAGTTGTGCTTTCAAAGATCCTATGGATAAAAAATTAGAAGGTTTACTAAAGAAAATATTTGTTCAACAAGGTTTCCTTCTCCAACCTATTGCCTGCATTATTTCTGTAACTACTGCAGCGGCTTTTTGGTTTGAGGAGCTGGAGGAGTCGCTCCAGAGGGAGACTTCATATGACGAAGTCATGGATAGAATTCATGCTCTAAAGCTGGCTAATTCTTTTATCACAGATGCCGCTTTGCAATTAGCTAAGTTAGCGGCGAAAAAATTCTGGTTTTGCCATTATGGCGCGAAGAGCGCTTTGGCTCAAATCATGGTCGGCTGACGTGTCGTCCAAAACAAAATTACTAAATATTCCTTTCAAGGGAAAGACCCTTTTCGGTCCCGAGTTGAAAGAAATTATTTCAGATATCACTGGGGGAAAGGGCCATGCCCTCCCGCAAGATAGACCGTTTAAGGCCAAAAACAAGGCTAATTTTCGCTCCTTTCGCAACTTCAGGAGCGGCCCTGCTTCAACCTCTGCAACCGCAAAGCCAAGAGGGTAACGCTTCGCAGCCCAAGGCAACCTGGAAACCTTTGCAGGGCTGGAACAAGGGTAAACAGGCCAAGAAGCCTGCGGCTGCTACTAAAACAGCATGAAGGGGTAGCCCCCGATCCGGGACCGGATCTAGTAGGGGGCAGACTCTCTCTCTTTGCTCAGGCTTGGGCAAGAGATGTCCCAGATCCCTGGGCATTAGAAATCGTTGCTCAGGGATATCTTCTAGAATTCAAGGACTCCCCTCCAAGGGGAAGGTTCCACATTTCTCGTTTGTCTTCAGACCAGACAAAGAAACAGGCGTTCTTACGCTGTGTAGAAGATCTACTCAAGATGGGAGTGATATATCCAGTTCCAATTGCAGAACAAGGACTGGGTTTTTACTCAAATCTGTTTGTAGTTCCCAAAAAGGAAGGAACTTTCAGGCCAATCCTGGATCTAAAAATTCTAAACAAATTCCTCAGAGTTCCATCATTCAAAATGGAAACCATTCGGACAATCTTACCGATGATCCAGGAAGGTCAATATATGACTACCGTGGATCTAAAGGATGCGTACCTACATATTCCTATCCACAAAGATCACCATCAGTTCCTAAGGTTCGCCTTTCTGGACAAGCATTACCAGTTCGTGGCCCTTCCTTTCGGGTTGGCCACCGCTCCCAGAATTTTCACAAAGGTGCTAGGGTCCCTTCTAGCGGTACTAAGACCGCGGGGCATTGCAGTAGCACCTTACCTAGACAACATCTTAATACAGGTGTCGTCTTTTCACAGAGCCAAGGCTCATACGGACATTGTTCTGGCCTTTCAAAAGGTCTCACGGGTGGAAGGTGAACGTCGAACAAAGTTCTCTGTCCCCGCTCACAAGGGTTCCCTTCATGGGAACACTAGAAGACTTGGTAGAAATGAAAATATTCCTGACGGAGGTCAGGAAGTTAAAGCTTTTAACTACTTGCCGAGTTCTTCATTCCATTCCTCGGCCTTCTGTAGCTCAGTGCATGGAGGTAATCGGATTAATGATTGCGGCAATGGACGTTGTCCCCTTTGCCCGAATTCATCTCAGACCACTGCAACTGTGCATGCTCAAACAGTGGAATGGGGATTATGCAGATTTGTCTCCTCAAATACAACTAGACCAGAAAACCAGAGATTCTCTTCTCTGGTGGTTGTCTCAGGATCACCTGTCTCAGGGAATGTGCTTCCGCAGACCGGAGTGGATCATTGTCACGACCGATGCCAGTCTGTTAGGCTGGGGTGCGGTCTGGGACTCCCTGAAAGCTCAGGGCCTATGGTCTCGGGAAGAATCTCTTCTCCCAATAAACATTTTGGAACTGAGAGCGATATTCAACACGCTCCAGGCATGGCCTCAACTAGCGGCGGCCAAATTCATCTGATTTCAGTCGGACAACATCATGACTGTAGCGTACATCAATCATCAGGGAGGAACAAAGAGTTCCCTAGCAATGAAGGAAGTAACCAAGATCATCAAGTGGGCGGAGGATCACTCCTGCCATCTATCTGCAATTCACATCCCAGGAGTAGACAACTGGGAGGCGGATTTTCTGAGTCGTCAGACTTTTCACCCGGGGGAGTGGGAACTCCACCCGGAGGTTTTTGCTCAGCTGACCCAGCTATGGGGCATTCCAGAGTTGGATCTGATGGCGTCCCGTCAGAACACCAAACTTCCTCTTTACGGATCCAGGTCCAGGGACCCCAAGGCGGCATTTATAGATGCTCTAGTAGCGCCTTGGTCCTTCAATCTGGCTTATGTCTTTCCACCGTTTCCCCTTCTCCCTCGGCTGGTAGCCAGAATCAAACAGGAGAAGGCTTCGGTAATTTTGATAGCGCCTGCGTGGCCACGCAGGACTTGGTATGCAGACCTAGTGGACATGTCATCTCTTCCACCATGGACACTGCCATCGAGGCAGGATCTTCTAATACAGGGTCCATTCAAGCATCCAAATCTAGTTTCTCTGCAACTGACTGCTTGGAGATTGGACGCTTAATTCTATCTAAGCGTGGGTTCTCTGAATCAGTTATAGATACTCTGATCCAGGCTAGAAAGCCTGTCACCAGGAAAATTTACCTTAAGATATGGCGGAAATATCTTTGTTGGTGTGAATCCAAGGGTTACTCGTGGAGTAAGATTAGGATTCCCAGGATATTGTCCTTTCTCCAAGAAGGATTGGAGAAAGGATTGTCAGCTAGTTCCTTAAAGGGACAGATATCTGCTCTGTCTATCCTGTTACATAAGCGTCTGGCAGAAGTCCCAGACGTTCAAGCGTTTGCACAGGCTTTAGTCAGAATCAAGCCTGTCTATAAACCTGTGGCTCCTCCATGGAGTCTAAATTTAGTTCTTTCAGTTCTTCAAGGGGTTCCGTTTGAACCTTTACATTCCATAGATATTAAGTTATTATCTTGGAAAGTTTTGTTTTTGGTAGCTATATCTTCTGCTCGAAGAGTTTCAGAATTGTCTGCTTTGCAGTGTAATTCACCCTATCTGGTGTTCCATGCAGATAAGGTAGTTTTGCGTACCAAACCTGGTTTTCTTCCTAAAGTGGTTTCTAATAAGAATATTAACCAGGAAATCATTGTTCCTTCTCTGTGTCCTAATCCAGTTTCCAAGAAGGAACGACTATTACACAATCTCGATGTGGTTCGTGCTTTAAAATTCTATTTAAAAGCAACTAAAGATTTCAGACAAACATCATCCTTGTTTGTTGTCTATTCTGGTAAGAGAGGTCAAAAAGCGACTGCTACCTCTCTTTCCTTCTGGCTGAAAAGCATTATCCGATTGGCTTATGAGACTGCTGGACAGCAGCCTCCTGAACAAATTACCGCTCATTCTACCAGAGCTGTGGCTTCCACTTGGGCTTTCAAGAATGAGGCTTCTGTTGAACAGATTTGTAAGGCAGCGACTTGGTCTTCACTGCATACTTTTGCCAAATTTTACAAATTCGATACTTTTGCTTCTTCTGAGGCTATTTTTGGGAGAAAGGTTTTGCAAGCAGTGGTGCCTTCCGTTTAGGTTACCTGACTTGTTCCCTCCCTTCATCCGTGTCCTAAAGCTTTGGTATTGGTATCCCACAAGTAAGGATGAATCCGTGGACTGGATACACCTTGCAAGAGAAAACAGAATTTATGCTTACCTGATAAATTACTTTCTCTTGCGGTGTATCCAGTCCACGGCCCGCCCTGACAATTAAGTCAGGTTAAGATTTATTTTGGTTTAAACTACAGTCACCACTGCACCCTATGGTTTCTCCTTTTTCTCCTAACCGTCGGTCGAATGACTGGGGGGGGGCGGAGCCTGAGGGGGAGCTATATGGACAGCTCTGCTGTGTGCTCTCTTTGCCACTTCCTGTAGGGAATGAGAATATCCCACAAGTAAGGATGAATCCGTGGACTGGATACACCACAAGAGAAAGTAATTTATCAGGTAAGCATAAATTCTGTTTTTTATTTTTCTTATGAATCCATGATATAAATCTACAATAAAACTTTAATGTCTCATTAATAGAACCATGAGCAGTCGTGAGAATGTATTTTTTAGAGCTTATCACACTTTGAGTACACACCTTCAGGTCAAGATTGTTAGCTCTACAGAGCAGGACTGTTCTTCTCTGTGTTGTTCATTCCCAGCACTACAGAACTGGGCAGAGCTGTAAAAAAACTATTTTACTGAGTTACAAAGAGATGTTATGAATGTATTTATGAGTTTGTATCGGAGTAATCTAAAGAAACAAAAATACAAGTAGCAAATAAGCTTTTGTAGCAACTGCACAAATGTGTAAAGTGTTATCATATTCAGATACAATACATTAGTAATGAGTATACGAAATGTTTACTCATTAGCAGGAATATAAATTGTACTTTATCACTCTTGGTTTCTGGATAGCGTGTGATTATACAGAGAAAGTGCAGAGTTCTTGATTGTTGTGTCTGGAAATCTCAAGGCCGTTTATACTCCCACTGCCTTGCGCAAGTCAGACTGTATATTGATATAGGGAGCATAGTTCTGTTGTTTGCGTTTGGGTTTGACTTACATAAACATGTCTATATTTTAAGAAGTTTGGAAGAATTTGGAGGTGTATATTTTTCCACTACCTTTTTAGGGGATTTGCATTCTCACACTGAAGCCCACTGCCTGGGTTAATGAAGCAAAGAGTATTAAATTGTTTTATACAACTATACAAATGAGTTTTATGCAACATAAGATTTATTGTGAGCGTCACTAGAGAATTTTCTTACTGTGCAATGCAAGTCGGTTCTGGTCATACACTTCCAGTCTTGAGCTGAACACGGCCTGTGATTGGCTGGCCCTGAGCGGCCATGTTCAGCAAGGTATCATCAGCGCATTGCTGTCCACGACCTGACGTTAAAGGGAAATATTAGTGTAAAATTGCTATGCGCTGAACCATTAGAGCATATTATTTTAACACTACTGAACGTGAAAATCTATCGACCCCATTTAATATTAAACGGACTAGGGAACTTAAAGGCAAAGGAGCACACAATTTTAAACAACTTTCCAATTGATTTACATTATCTAACTTGCTTCATTCTATTGGTATCCCTTGTTGAAAAGCATACCTGTGTAGGCTCAGAGCTAGGAGTTAGCTTTTCATTGGTGGCTGCACACATATTCCTGTTGCCTTTGGCTTACTGATCCATACAGCTATCTCCCAGTAGTGCATTGCTGTTCCTTCAATAAAGGATACCAAGACAATGAAGCAAAAGGGATAATAGAAGTAAATTGGAAAATGATTTAAATTTGCATGTTAGTTTAATGTCTCTTTAAACACATGTAGGCATGTAATAGTGCTGTAATAAAATACTCTAACACATTTGTTTTCTTTAAAGGGACATTAAACACATGTAGGCATGTAGTAGTGCTGTAATAAAATACTCTAACACATTTGTTTTCTTTAAAGGGACATTAAACACTAAGAGCAAGAACAAGTCGCGCTGCAAATCAGTTGTGAAAACTCCATATGGACTTTTCGCATTTGGGGCTGCGCAGCTATTACAAGTCGCAGAATAACTTATTTTGTGCACGCGTTACGCTACGTTACTGTGAAATTGTGTGCACATTCACTTATTCCCCATAGAAGTCAATGGAGAAGACAAATAGAAAAGAACCCCACAAAAACCCTAATATGTTGCGCAAAGCCCTTCTCCTTGAAAAGTGTACATGAAAATGCGAATATTTCATATTGCGAAAATGTTTTGTTAAAGGAATGTGTTCTATTTATTTCTAAATAAATATTTCTCTATATATGTGATGATATTTGGACAGATATCTATTTATAGCTAGATATGTAAATGAATATATATATGTCTAGATATCTCGAGATCTATATGCGGATATCTCTTTGAAAATCCCTCTGAGATATTGTTTAACGTGCATAAGATTGTAATGTGAAATCGTCTCATTATATCTCCATAGTTAAACATATCTCTCTATATAAATGCATGTGTCTCTATGTGTGTGTATGTAAGTCAATGTAAAATCCCTGCGTCGCCTTTTTTTTTTCTTCTAACACCCAAGATCTTTATTAGACAGTGTTAATGAGTGTAACTGTACTTTGTAATGTATTTTTGAAGTGTTTTGTAAAACTTTTATGTTTCTTCAATTGCGGAAAGGACTGTTGCGTAAAAGGCGAATGCGTGTGTGCAATCGTGATTTTTTAAGACTTGTAATACCTGCGCAATGGAAATTGATTGCACAAAGACCACATTGCGCGCAGAAAACTCATAAAGCTCTACTTGTAGATGTATTTTTTTAAAGTTATATTAGTTGTTTAAATATTGACAAAATATGTGTAAAGTTTTAGTGTCTATAAAACAATGGGAGCTGCCATGTTGTAACTTAGGTTTCTTTGCTGTGTCCAATTAGGGACAGTTATAAAGAGGTCACTAGAGTGTGCAGCCAATGGCTGTGTGGAATATAACAGTTTCTCTTACATGGTGTATCCAGTCCACGGATTCATCCTTACTTGTGGGATATTCTCATTCCCTACAGGAAGTGGCAAAGAGAGCACACAGCAGAGCTGTCCATATAGCTCCCCTCAGGCTCCGCCCCCCCAGTCATTCTCTTTGCCGCTCTAACAAGTAGCATCTCCACGGGAGGGTAAAGAGTTTGTGGTGTTAGATTTGTAGTTTTTATTTCTTCAATCAAGAGTTTGTTATTTTAAAATAGTGCCGGTTTGTACTATTTACTCTGAGGCAGAAAGTGATGAAGATTTCTGCTGAGAGGAAAAAGATTTTAGCATGTTGTAACTAAAATCCATTGCTGTTCCCACACAGGACTGTTGAGTACCGGAGAACTTCAGTTGGGGGGAACAGTTTGCAGGCTTAACTGCTTCAGGTATGCTCAGTCATTTTTTTCTAACAAGACCTGGTAATGCTAGAAGACTGACAGAAATCCCCATGGGGGAAGGTAAGCCATTTTCTGAGACTCAGTATAGAAGGATGGCTTAGGTTAAGGGCTTAAATACTGGTGGACACTGTTATGGGCTAAATCGATTACTTTATTAGTATAATCTCATATTTGTGCAAGTGTTTGAGACGTTTGGAACACTTCTTGGGGATTAATTACGCCTGGCATATTACAAGACACCTAATCTGTCTCAGGAAGGCCCCATAACTCCTGAGTGAAGAGGGAGGGGGCCTCATTTTCGCGCCTCTGTTGCACAGTTGTTTTACTAGACAGCTTCATGCAGCTTCACGTGGGGAGCCCAGCAATTACAGGGAGGACTCCAGGGAGGCTTATTTTCGACTACAAATAATCCCTAAGGAAGGTAAAGCCACAGCAGAGACTGTGGCACCATGCTGTAGTGTTTTAAACTGGTAGCCTGCTTCATTTAGCTCCGGTTTGGGCAATAAGGGGTTAATTGATTTGAAAATCATTTCAAAGCATTAGGATCATGTGGTGAAAATTTCATCAAGATCGGAAGTTTTTTGGTAAAAAAGTGTGTGCTTTTTATTATTTAAAGGCACAGTAACGTTTTTTTTTTCAAAAAGTGTTTTTTACTGTATTGTAGTGCTGTCTAAGTCTGTCAAACATGTCTGAGCCTTCAGATAGACCTTGTTCTTTGTGTTTAAAAGCCATGGCGGTATACCCATTGCATTTGTGTTTAAAGTGTGCTAAAGCATCTAAGCATTTTAAAGACCATGCAGTGATACTTAAAAATGTAGCCCAAGATGATTCTTTAACGGAAGGTAACGAGGATAGTCCTTCTTCCTCTCCCCATGAGTCAACACCAGTTACGCCCGCGCAAGCGATGCCTAGTACCTCTAGCGCATTGGACCCTATTACTTTACAAAAATTAGCAGCAGTAATGGATAATTCCCTTGCAGCATTTTTATCCAAACTGCCAGTTTTTCCAAGAAAGCGCGATAGCTCAGTTTTAAATACAGAGGATGAGCAATCAGAAGCTTTGGATAATTTATCTGTAGTACCCTCACAACACTCTGAAGTGGCAGTGAGGGATGGTCTGTCCGAGGGAGAAATTTCTGACACAGGAAAAATTTCTCAGCGGGCAGAGTCAGATTCATTAGCGTTTAAATTTAAGCTGGAACACCTCCGCGTCCTGCTTAAGGAGGTTTTGGCTACGCTAGATGATTGTGACCCCATGGTGGTCCCATAAAAATTGTGTAAAATGGACAGGTTTTTAGAGGTCCCTGTACACACTGAGGCGTTTCCGATCCCAAAGAGGGTGGCGGATATTGTGACTAGGGAGTGGGAGAGACCAGGTCTACCCTTTGTCCCCCCCCCCCCCTATCTTTAAGAAAATGTTCCCCATAAATGACCCCAGGCGGGATGTGTGGCAAACGGTCCCTAAGGTAGAGGGAGCTGTTTCAACGCTTGATAAGCGTACAACTATACCAATAGAGGACAGTTGTGCTTTCAAAGATCCTATGGATAAAAAATTGGAAGGTTTACTGAAGAAAATGTTTGTTCAGCAAGGTTTCCTGCTCCAGCCAATTGCCTGCATTATTCCTGTAACTACTGCAGCGGCTTTTTGGTTTGAGGCGCTGGAGGAGTCGCTCCAGAGGGAGACTTCATATGACGAAATCATGGATAGAATTCACGCTTTAAAGCTGGCTAATTCTTTTATCACTGATGCCACTTTCCAATTAGCTAAGTTAACGGCGAAAAATTCAGGTTTTGCCATTATGGCGCGAAGAGCGCTTTGGCTCAAATCATGGTCGGCTGACGTGTCGTCCAAAACAAAACTACTAAACATTCCTTTCAAGGGAAAGACCCTCTTTGGTCCCGAGTTGAAAGAAATTATTGCGGATATCACTGGGGGGAAGGGTCATGCCCTCCCGCAGGATAGACCTTCAAGGCCAAAAACAAGGCTAATTTTCGTTCCTTTCACAACTTCAGGAGCGGACCTGCTTCAACCTCTGCTGCCACTAAGCAAGAGGGTAACGCTTCCCAGCCTAAAGCAACCTGGAAACCGTTGCAGGGCTGGAATAAGGGTAAACAGGCCAAGAAGCCTGCGCCTGCTGCCAAAACAGCATGAAGGGGTAGCCCACGATCCGGGACCGGATCTAGTTGGGGGCAGACTTTCTCTCTTTGCTCAGGCTTGGGCAAGAAACGTTCAAGATCCCTGGGCATTAGAAATTGTTGCTCAGGGGTATCTTCTAGAATTCAAGGACTCCCCCCCAAGGGGAAGGTTCCACATTTCTCGCTTGTCTTCAGACCAGACAAAGAAACAGGCGTTCTTACGCTGTGTCGAAGATCTTCTAAAGATGGGAGTGATACACCCAGTTCCAATTGCAGAACAAGGACTGGGTTTTTACTCAAACCTGTTTGCAGTTCCCAAAAAGGAAGGAACTATCAGGCCAATCCTGGATCTAAAAATTCTAAACAAATTCCTCAGAGTTCCATCTTTCAAAATGGAAACTATTCGGACAATCTTGCCGATGATCCAGGAAGGTCAGTATATGACTACCGTGGATCTAAAGGATGCGTACCTACATATTCCTATCCACAAAGATCATCATCAGTTCCTAAGGTTCGCCTTTCTGGACACGCATTACCAGTTCGTGGCCCTTCCTTTCGGGTTGGCCACCGCTCCCAAAATTTTCACAAAGGTGCTAGGGTCCCTTCTAGCGGTACTAAGACCGCGGGGCATTGCAGTGGCACCTTACCTTGATGACATCTTAATACGGGTGTCGTCTTTTCACAGAGCAAAGGCTCATACGGACATTGTTCTGGCCTTTCTAAGGTCTCACGGGTGGAAGGTGAACGTAGAAAAAAGTTCACTGTCCCCGCTCACAAGGGTTCCCTTCCTGGGAACACTAATAGACTTGGTAGAAATGAAAATCTTTTTGACAGAAGTCAGGAAGTCAAAACTTTTGAATACTTGCCGAGTTCTTTATTCCATTCCTCGGCCTTCTGTGGCTCAGTGCATGGAGGTAATCGGTCTAATGGTTGCGGCAATGGACGTAGTCCCTTTTGCCCGAATTCATCTCAGACCACTGCAACTGTGCATGCTCAAACAGTGGAATGGGGATTATGCAGATTTGTCTCCTCAAATACAAATGGACCAGAAAACCAGAGACTTTCTTCTCTGGTGGTTGTCTCAGGATCACCTGTCTCAGGGAATGAGTTTCCGCAGGCCGGAGTGGATCATTGTTACGACCGATGCCAGTCTGTTAGGCTGGGGTGCGGTCTGGGACTCCCTGAAAGCTCAGGGTCTATGGTCTCAGGAAGAATCTCTTCTCCCGATAAACATTTTGGAACTGAGAGCGATATTCAATACGCTCCAGGCATGGCCTCAACTAGCGAAGGCCAAGTTCATCAGATTTCAGTCGGACAACATCACGACTGTAGCATACATCAATCATCAGGGAGGAACAAAGAGTTCCCTAGCGATGAAGGAGGTAACCAAGATCATCAAATGGGCGGAGGATCACTCCTGCCATCTATCTGCAATTCACATCCCAGGAGTAGACAACTGTGAAGCGGATTATCTGAGTCGTCAGACTTTCCATCCGGGGGAGTGGGAACTCCACCCGGAGGTCTTTGCTCAGCTAACTCAGCTATGGGGCATTCCAGAATTGGATATGATGGCGTCCCGTCAGAACACCAAACTTCCCCTTTACGGATCCAGATCCAGGGATCCACAGGCGGCATTGATAGATGCTTTAGTAGCGCCTTGGTCATTCAGTCTAGCTTATGTCTTTCCACCGTTTCCTCTTCTCCCTCGGCTAGTAGCCAGAATCAAGCAGGAGAAGGCTTTGGTTATTCTGATAGCACCTGCATGGCCACGCAGGACTTGGTATGCAGACCTGGTGGACATGTCATCGACTTCACCATGGAAACTGCCATCGAGGCAGGATCTTCTAATTCAAAGTCCATTCAAGCATCCAAATCTAGTTTCTCTGCAACTGACTGCTTGGAGATTGAACGCTTAATTCTTGCTAAACGTGTCACCAGGAAAGCCTGTCACCAGGAAAATTTACCATAAGATATGGCGGAAATATCTTTGTTGGTGTGAATCCAAAGGTTACTCGTGGAGTAAGGTTAGGATTCCAAGGATATTGTCTTTTCTCCAAGAAGGATTGGAGAAAGGTTTGTCAGCTAGTTCCTTAAAGGGACAGATATCTGCCTTGTCTATCCTGTTACACAAGCATCTGGCAGCGTTTACACAGGCCCTAGTTAGAATCAAGCCTGTCTACAGACCTGTGGCTCCTCCATGGAGTCTAAATGTAGTTCTTTCAGTTCTTCAAGGGGTTCCGTTTGAACCTTTGCATTCCATAGATATTAAGTTATTATCTTGGAAAGTTTTGTTTTTGGTAGCTATTTCTTCTGCTCGAAGAGTTTCTGAATTGTCTGCTTTGCAGTGTAATTCACCCTATCTGGTGTTCCATGCAGATAAGGTTGTTTTGCGTACCAAACCTGGTTTCCTTCCAAAAGTGGTTTCTAATAACAGAATTTATGCTTACCTGATAAATTACTTTCTCCAACGGTGTGTCCGGTCCACGGTGTCATCCATTACTTGTGGGATATTCTCCTCCCCCACAGGGAAAGGCAAAGAGAGCACACAGCAAGAGCTGTCCATATAGTCCCTCCCAGGCTCCGCCCCCCCAGTCATTCGACCGACGGTTAGGAGAAAAAAAGGAGAAACTATAGTGTGCCGTGGTGACTGTAGTGTATAGAGAAAGAAATTCTTCAAACCTGATTAAAAAACCAGGGCGGGCCGTGGACCGGACACACCGTTGGAGAAAGTAATTTATCAGGTAAGCATAAATTCTGTTTTCTCCAACATTGGTGTGTCCGGTCCACGGTGTCATCCATTACTTGTGGGAACCAATACTAAAGCTTTAGGACACGGATGAAGGGAGGGAGCAAATCAGGTTACCTAAACAGAAGGCACCACGGCTTGCAAAACCTTTCTCCCAAAAATAGCCTCCAAAGAAGCAAAAGTATCAAATTTGTAGAATTTGGACAAAGTGTGCAGAGAAGACCAGGTCGCTGCCTTACATATCTGATCAACAGAAGCCTCGTTCTTGAAGGCCCATGTGGAAGCCACAGCCCTAGTAGATTGAGCTGTGATTCGTTCAGGAGGCTGCCGTCCGGCAGTCTCGTAAGCCAATCGTATGATGCTTTTCAGCCAAAAGGAAAGAGAGGTAGCAGTAGCTTTTTTGACCTCTCCTCTTGCCAGAATAAACTACAAACAGAGAAGACGTTTGTCTGAAATCCTTTGTTGCTTCTAAATAGAACTTTAAAGCACGGACTACATCTAAATTGTGTAACAAGCGTTCCTTCTTTGAAACTGGATTCGGACACAAAGAAGGCACAACTATTTCCTGGTTAATATTCTTGTTGGAAACAACCTTTGGAAGGAAACCAGGTTTAGTACGCAAAACAACCTTATCTGAATGGAACACCAGATAGGGCGGATTACACTGCAGAGCAGATAATTCAGAAACTCTTCTAGCAGAAGAATAGCAACCAAAAACAGAACTTTCCAAGATAACAACTTGATATCTATGGAATGTAAGGGTTCAAACGGAACCCCTTGAAGAACTGAAAGAACCAAATTTAGACTCCAGGGAGGAGTCAAGGGTCTGTAAACAGGCTTGATCCTGACCAAAGCCTGAACAAAAGCTTGAACATCTGGCACAGCTGCCAGTCGTTTGTGTAACAAGACAGATAAAGCAGAAATCTGTCCTTTTAGAGAACTCGCTGATAATCCCTTATCCAAACCTTCTTGGAGAAAGGAAAGGATCCTAGGAATTTTAATCTTACTCCATGAGAATCCCTTGGATTCACACCAACAGATATATCTTTTCCATATTTTATGGTAATCTTTCTAGTCACAGGTTTTCTGGCTTGTACCAGAGTATCTATCACAGAATCCGAAAACCCATGCTTAGACAAAATCAAGCGTTCAATTTCCAAGCAGTCAGCTGGAGAGAAACTAGATTTGGATGTTCGAATGGACCTTGTACTAGAAGATCCTGTCTCAAAGGTAGCTTCCATGGTGGAGCCGATGACATATTCACCAGGTCTGCATACCAAGTCCTGCGTGGCCACGCAGGAGCTATCAAAATCACCGAGGCCTTCTCCTGTTTGATCCTGGCTACCAGCCTGGGAATGAGAAGGAACGGTGGAAACGCATAAGCTAGGTTGAAAGTCCAAGGTGCCACTAATGCATCCACTAGAGTCGCCTTGGGATCCCTGGATCTGGACCCGTAGCAAGGAACCTTGAAGTTCTGATGAGACGCCATCAGATCCATGTCTGGAATGCCCCATAATTGGGTCAACTGGGCAAACACCTCCGGGTGGAGTTCCCACTCCCCCGGATGAAAGGTCTGACGACTCAGATAATCCGCCTCCCAGTTTTCCACTCCTGGGATGTGGATCGCAGACAGGTGGTAGGAGTGATCCTCTGCCCATTTGATGATCTTGGTCACCTCTCTCATCGCCAGGGAACTCCTTGTTCCCCCCTGATGGTTGAAGTAAGCAACAGTCGTCATGTTGTCTGATTGGAATCTTATGAATCTGGCCTTTGCTAGTTGAGGCCAAGCCCGGAGAGCATTGAATATCGCTCTCAGTTCCAGGATGTTTATCGGGAGAAGAGACTCTTCCCGAGACCATAGACCCTGAGCTTTCAGGGAATCCCAGACCGCGCCCCAGCCTAATAGACTGGCGTCGGTCGTGACAATGACCCACTCATTCCCTGGGACAGGTGATCCTGAGTCAGCCACCAACGGAGTGAGTCTCTGGTCTTCTGATCTACTTGAATCACTGGAGACAAGTCTGTATAGTCCCCATTCCACTGTTTGAGCATGCACAGTTGTAATGGTCTTAGATGAATTCGCGCAAAAGGAACTATGTCCATTGCTGCAACCATCAACCCTACTACTTCCATGCACTGAGCTATGGAAGGCCGTAGAACAGAGTGAAGAACTTGACAAGCGTTTAGAAGCTTTGACTCTCTGACATCTGTCAGGAAAATCTTCATTTCTAAAGAATCTATTATTGTTCCCAAGAAAGGGACTCTTGTTGACGGAGACGGGGAACTTTTTTCTATGTTCACCTACCACCCGTGAGATCTGAGAAAGGCTAGAACAATGTCTGTGTGAGCCTTTGTCTTTGAAAGAGACGACGCTTGAATTAGGATGTCGTCCAAGTAAGGTGCCACTGCAATGCCCCTGGGTCTTAGAACCGCTAGAAGGGACCCGAGCACCTTTGTGAAAATCTTTGGAGCAGTGGCTAGTCTGAATGGGAGAGCCACAATAGGTAATGTTTGTCCAGAAAGGCGAACCTTAGGAACTGATGATGATCTTTGTGGATAGGAATATGCAGATACGCATCCTTTAGATCCACGGTAGTCATAAATTGACCCTCCTGGATTGTAGGTAAAATCGTTCGAATAGTTTCCATTTTGAACGATGGCACTCTGAGAAATTTGTTTAGAATTTTTAAATCCAGAATTGGTCTGAAAGTTCCCTCTTTTTTTGGGAACTACAAACAGATTTGAGTAAAACCCCTGACCTTGTTCCACAGTTGGAACTGGGAGTATCACTCCCATCTTTAACAGGTCTTCTACACAATGTAAGAATGCCTGTCTATTTACTTGGTTTGAAGATAAGTGAGACATGTGGAACCTTCCCCTTGGGGGTAGTTCCTTGAATTCTAGAAGATAACCCTGAGAGACTATTTCTAGTGCCCAGGGATCCTGAACATCTCTTGCCCAAGCCTGAGCAAAGAGAGAGAGTCTGCCCCCTACTAGATCCGGTTCTGGATCGGGGGCTACCTCTTCATGCTGTCTTGGTAGCAGCAGCAGGTTTCTTGGCCTGTTTACCCTTGTTCCAGCCTTGCATTGATTTCCAAGCTGGTTTAGTCTGGGAAGCGTTACCCTCTTGTCTAGAGGCTGCCGAGTTGGAAGCCGGTCCGTTCCTGAAATTGCGAAAGGAACGAAAATTGGACTTATTCTTAGCCTTGAAAGGTTTATCTTGTGGGAGGGCATGGCCCTTTCCCCCAGTGATGACTGAAATAATCTCTTTCAATTCTGGCCCAAAAGGGGTCTTACCTTTGAAAGGGGTATTAAGCAATTTTGTCTTGGAAGATACATCCGCCGACCAAGACTTTAGCCAGAGCGCTCTGCGCGCCACAATTGTAAACCCTGAATTTTTTGCCGCTAACCTCGCTAACTGCAAAGCGGCGTCTAAAATAAAGGAATTAGCTAACTTAAGTGCGTAAATTCTGTCCATGACATCCTCATACGGAGTCTCCCTACTGAGCGACTTTTCCAGTTCCTCGAACCAGAACCACGCCTCTGTAGTGACAGGAATAATGCACGAAATAGGTTGAAGGAGGTAACCTTGCTGTACAAAAATCTTTTTAAGCAAACCCTCCAATTTTTTATCCATAGGATCTTTGAAAGCACAATTGTCCTCAATAGGAATGGTCGTGCGCTTGGCTAGAGTAGAAAACTCCCCCTCGACCTTAGGGACTGTTTGCCATGTGTCCTTCCTGGGGTCGACCATAGGGAACAATTTCTTAAATATAGGAGGAGGGACAAAAGGTATGCCTGGCTTCTCCCACTCCTTATTCACTATGTCCGCCACCCGTTTAGGTATCGGAAAAGCATCAGGGTGCACCGGGACCTCAAGGAACTGTCCATCTTGCACAATTTTTCTGGGTTGACCAGATTGTCACAATCATCCAGAGTAGATAGCACCTCCTTAAGTAATGCGCGGAGATGCTCTAATTTAAATTTAAATGTCACAACATCAGGTTCTGCCTGCTGAGAAATTCTTCCTGTATCAGAAATTTCCCCATCTGACAAACCCTCCCTCACTGCCACTTCAGATTGGTGTGAGGGTATGACAGAAAAATTATCATCAGCGCCCTCCTGCTCTACAGTGTTTAAAACAGAGCAATCGCGCTTTCTCTGAAATGCTGGCATTTTGGATAAAATATTAGCTATGGAGTTATCCATTACTGCCGTCAATTACTGCATAGTAACAAGCATTGGCGCGCTAGAAGTACTAGGGGTCGCCTGCGCGGGCATAACTGGTATAGACACAGAAGGAGATGATGTAGAACTATGTCTACTTCCTTCATCTGAGGAATCATCCTGGGCAACTTTACAATTTGTGACAGTTCTGTCCTTACTTTGTTTGGACGCAATGGCACAATTATCACACTATATTTGAAGGGGGAACCACATTGGCTACCATACATACAGAACATGATCTATCTGAAGGTACAGACATGTTAAACAGGCTTAAACTGGTTAATAAAGCACAAAAACCGTTTTAAAACAAAACCGTTACTGTCTCTTTAAATGTTAAACAGGGCACACTTTATTACTGAATATGTGAAAAACTATGAAGGAATTATCCAATCTTTACCAAATTTTCACCACAGTGTCTTAATCCATTCAAAGTATTGCACCCCAATTTTCAAGCTGTTAACCCTTAAAATGTGGAAACCGGAGCCGTTTTTCATTTTAACCCCCTTACAGTCCCAGTCCCAGCCTTTGCTGCAACTTCACCAATCCCAGGGGGGTATATGATACCAAATGAAGCCTTCTAGGAAAGTTTTTAGTGGATTCCAGACCCTCACACATGCAGCTGCATGTATTGAACTCAAAATTAACTGCACAGTAATGGCGCGAAAATGAGGCTCTGCCTACTACAGAGAAAGGCCCTTCCTGACTGGGAAGGTGTCTTAACAAGTGCCTGGTGCTAAAAACGTTCCCCAATGTTATAAAAGTGTGAAATACAACTTCAAACTACATATAATACTTAAATAAAGCAATCGATTTAGCCCCTAAAAGTGTCTACCAGTTTATAGACCATAATAAGCCCTTTATTCTGTTTGAGACTAAGAAAATGGCTTACCGATCCCCATGAGGGAAAAATGACAGCCTTCCAGCATTACACAGTCTTGTTAGAAATATGGCTAGTCATACCTTGAGCAGAAAAGTCTGCAAACTGTTCCCCCCAACTGAAGTTATCTCATCTCAACAGTCCTATGTGGAAACAGCAAACGATTTTAGTAACTGCTGCTAAAATCATAATCCTCTCACAAACAGAAATCTTCATCCTTTTCTGTTTCAGAGTAAATAGTACATACCAGCACTATTTTAAAATAACAAACTCTTGATAGAAGAATAAAAAACTACAACTAAACACCACAAACTCCTCACCATCCCCGAGGAGATGCTACTTGTTCAGAGCGGCAAGGAGAATGACTGGGGGGGCGGAGCCTGGGAGGGACTATATGGACAGCTCTTGCTGTGTGCTCTCCTTGCCTTTCCCTGTGGGGGAGGAGAATATCCCACAAGTAATGGATGACACCGTGGACCGGACACACCAATGTTGGAGAAAAGAATATTAACCAGGAAATCATTTTTCCTTCTCTGTGCCCTAATCCAGTTTCTAAGACATAACGACTGTTGCACAATCTTGATGTGGTTCGTGCTTTAAAATTCTATTTAAAAGCAACTAAAGATTTCAGACAAACGTCATCCTTGTTTGTTGTCTATTCTGGTAAGAGGAGAGGTCAGAAAGCGACTGCTACCTCTCTTTCCTTCTGGCTGAAAAGCATCATCCGATTGGCTTATGAGACTGCTGGACAGCAGCCTCCTGAACGAATTACAGCTCATTCCACTAGAGCTGTGGCTTCCACATGGGCTTTCAAGAATGAGGCTTCTGTTGAACAGATCTGTAAGGCAGCGACTTGGTCTTCACTGCATACATTTGCCAAATTTTACAAATTCGATACTTTTGCTTCTTCGGAGGCTATTTTTGGGAGAAAGGTTTTGCAAGCAGTGGTGCCTTCCGTTTAGGTTACCTGACTTGTTCCCTTCCTTCATCCGTGTCCTAAAGCTTTGGTATTGGTATCCCACAAGTAAGGATGAATCCGTGGACTGGATACACCATGTAAGAGAAAACAGAATTTATGCTTACCTGATAAATTACTTTCTCTTACGGTGTATCCAGTCCACGGCCCGCCCTGGCAATTAAGTCAGGTTCAAATTTATTTTAGTAAAACTACAGTCACCACTGCACCCTATGGTTTCTCCTTTTTCTCCTAACCGTCGGTCGAATGACTGGGGGGGCGGAGCCTGAGGGGAGCTATATGGACAGCTCTGCTGTGTGCTCTCTTTGCCACTTCGAGTAGGGATTGAGAATATCCCACAAGTAAGGATGAATCCGTGGACTGGATACACCGCAAGATAAAGTAATTTATCAGGTAAGCATAAATTCTGTTTTTTCTGCACTTCCATTTCTAACAGGAACTGAAAATCTCACAATTTCAGAATGGAATTACAGGAAAAGGGGACAAAATTAATAATGAAAGTATATTGCAGAGATTTTTTTATATATACGATTTATCATTTTTTATTACCATCTCAAAGTGTTTAATGCCCCTTTAATGCCAGGCTACATGAGTTTGAATGCAGCCCTATTTGGTCTCTCACAACATTAAAACGCTGTCTTCTCACCCAGGACTAGTGGTAGTTTCTCCACCGTCGCTCAGCATTTTGACATTATGCAGACTTCAGAAGAAGTTTATTTTACTTTCTATAGGCACCACATATCTACCTTATGTACTGCTAAAAAGAAATGTCTGCCTGCAAAAGTAATCAGGGGCCCACTGAATAAAGGGACATTACAGCAACTTTCAGATTTCATTTTCATGTAATAAATAAAGGGAATTGTAAAGATTTGAGGGGGGTTTCACTGCTGGTAATTAAAGGGACAGTCAAGTCCAAAAAAAACTTTCATGATTTAAATAGGGAATATAATTTTAAACAACTTTCCAATTTACTTTTATCACCAATGTTGCTTTGTTCTTTTCATATTCTTAGATGAAAGCTAATTCTAGGATGTTCATATGCTAATTTCTTAGATATTGAAGACTGTCTCTAATCTGAATGCATTTTGACCACTAGAGGGCATTAGGTCATGTATTTCATATAGATAACATTGAGCTCATTCACGTGAAGTTACCCTGGAGCCAGCACTGATTGGCTAAAATGCATGTCTGTCAAAAGAACTGAAATAAAGGGGGCAGTGTGCAGAGGCTTAGATACAAGGTGTTCTTAGAGGTAGAAAGTGAATTTCTATAACAGTGTTGGTTATGCAAAACTGGGGAATAGGTAATAAAGGGATTGGGGCCTATTTATTAAATTTCTGTCCGGCATGATCCGATCAGCGGATCATGTCCGACAGACATCGCTGAATAAGGAGAGCAATCGTTCTACGCACTCAGCATTGCACCAGCAGCTCTTGTGAACTGCTGGTGCAACGCCGCCCCCTGCAGATTCACGGCCAACGCCGTCAGCAGGTGGTGTCAATCAACACAATCGTATTCGATCGGGTTGATTTCAGGCGATCTCTGTCAGCCTCCTCAGAGCAGGCAGACAGGTTATGGAGCAGCGGTCTTTAGACCACTGTTTCATAACTGGTGTTTCTGGCGTATGCTGTCAGCATTTATCAATGTGGGGCGGACAGGATCCGCTACAGCCGATCATGTCCACCGGCACATTCATAAATCGTCCCCCTAGACTGAAGATATCCACTATGCTATGTGGCCTTTGTTCATTTTGATTTCGGTGTTACCTACAGTAGATATAAATTAGTCATCTTTGCGGGTATGGGCTGATGCTTTAGCAACACTAACACTATAAGCCACAACTGTAACCTAGTCTATTATTTATTTAGTTGTAATTTGGGGAATTATCGGTAGTTATGTTTAGGATGAGACCTTGTATCAGACACGGGTTATTTATGATAACTGAAACGATAAGGAACAGCTTGCTCAACTATATGATTTATACATAGGTTTAGGTAAAGGAAAGTGGATATGCAAAATAAACAATAACCAAAAGACCAGGGGTAAAGCACACTTACTTATATAGTCATAAAAATGTCAATATAAAAAACAACATATATTAATTAATACAAAGATACCAATACCAATATGTGATTAAACATGTAAAGACAAACAGACACAACAAACATTAAACATGGGCCCCTCACGAGAAAAGCAAAAATATGCTGGCTTAGGAAAGTTCATACGGTGCAAAAGGGAGATTTCACCTTTCACAATTATCTGCAAACCAGATAAAGAGAGAGGCATTCTTACACTGTGTACAAGACCTCCTAGTTATGGGAGTGATCCATCCAGTTCCAAAGGAGAAACAGGGACAGGGTTTTTACTCAAATCTGTTTGTGGTTCCCAAAAAAGAGGGAACCTTCAGACCAATTTTGGATCTAAAGATCTTAAACAAATTCCTCAGAGTTCCATCATTCAAGATGGAAACTATTCGTACCATCCTACCTATGATCCAGGAGGGTCAATATATGACTACAGTGGATCTAAAGGATGCTTATCTTCACATTCCGATATACAAAGATCATCATCGGTTTCTCAGGTTTGCCTTTCTGGACAGGCATTACCAGTTCGTAGCTCTTCCTTTTCGATTAGCTACAGCCCCAAGAATCTTCGCGAAGGTTCTAGGGTCGCTTCTGGCGGTCCTAAGGCCGCGGGGCATATCAGTGGCCCCTTATTTAGACGACATCCTGATACAGGTGTCAAACTTCCAAATTGCCAAGTCTCATACGGACATAGTACTGGCATTTCTGAGGTCGCATGGGTGGAAAGTGAAGGAGGAAAAGAGTTCTCTATCCCCACTCACAAGAGTTTCCTTCCTAGGGACTCTGATAGATTCTGTAGAAATGAAAATTTACCTGACGGAGTCCAGGTTATCAAAGCTTCTAAATTCCTGCCGTGTTCCTCATTCCATTCCGCGCCCTTCGGTGGCTCAGTGCATGGAAGTAATCAGCTTAATGGTAGCGGCAATGGACATAGTGCCGTTTGCACGCTTACATCTCAGACCGCTGCAACTATGCATGCTCAGTCAGTGGAACAGGGATTACACAGATTTGTCCCCTCTACTAAATCTGGATCAAGAGACCAGGGATTCTCTTCTCTGGTGGCTATCTCGGGTCCATCTGTCCAAAGGTATGACCTTTCGCAGGCCAGATTGGACAATTGTAACAACAGATGCCAGCCTTCTAGGTTGGGGTGCAGTCTGGAACTCCCTGAAGGCTCAGAGATCGTGCACTCAGGAGGAGACACTCCTTCCAATAAATATTCTGGAACTGAGAGCAATATTCAATGCTCTTCAGGCTTGGCCTCAGTTAGCAACTCTGAGGTACATCAGATTTCAGTCGGACAACATCACGACTGTGGCTTACATCAACCATCAAGGGGGAACAAGAAGTTCCCTAGCGATGTTAGAAGTCTCAAAAATAATTCACTGGGCAGAGATTCACTCTTGCACCTATCAGCTATCCATATCCCAGGTGTAGAGAACTGGGAGGCGGATTTTTAAGTCGACAGACTTTTCATCCGGGGGAGTGGGAACTCTATCCGGAGGTGTTTGCAAAATTGATTCATCGTTGGGGCAAACCAGAACTGGATCTCATGGCGTCTCGACAGAACGCCAAGCTTTCTTGTTACGGATCCAGGTCCAGGGATCCCAAGGCGACGCTGATAGATGCTCTAGCAGCGCCCTGGTCTTTCAACCTGGCTTATGTGTTTCCACCGTTTCCTCTGCTCCCTCGACTGATTGCCAAAATAAAGCAGGATAGAGCATCTGTGATTTTAATAGCGCCTGCGTGGCCACGCAGGACCTGGTATGCAGATCTAGTGGACATGTCATCCTTTCCACCATGGACTCTGCCTCTGAGATAGGACCTTCTACTTCAGGGTCCTTTCCACCATCCAAATCTAATTTCTCTGAGACTGACTGCATGGAGATTGAACGCTTGATTTTATCAAAGCGTGGCTTCTCAGAGTCAGTCATTGATACCTTAATACAGGCACGAAAGCCTGTCACCAGGAAAATTTATCATAAGATATGGCGTAAATATCTTTATTGGTGTGAATCCAAGGGTTACTCATGGAGTAAAGTCAGGATTCCCAGGATATTATCCTTTCTCCAAGAAGGTTTGGAAAAAGGATTGTCAGCTAGTTCCTTAAAGGGACAAATTTCTGCGCTGTCTATTCTTTTGCACAAGCGTCTGGCAGATGTTCCAGACGTTCAGGCATTTTGTCAGGCTTTAGTTAGAATCAAGCCTGTGAGGTTCCATTTGCACCTCTTCATTCCATAGATATCAAACTTTTATCTTGGAAAGTTCTTTTTTTGGTAGCTATTTCCTCGGCTCGTAGAGTCTCCGAGTTATCTGCCTTACAATGTGATTCTCCTTATCTGAATTTCCATTCGGATAAGGTAGTCCTGCGTACCAAACCTGGGTTTTTACCTAAGGTGGTATCTAACAAGAATATCAATCAAGAGATTGTTGTTCCATCCTTGTGTCCTAATCCTTCTTCAAAGAAGGAACGTCTATTACACAATCTGGACTTGGTTTGTGCTTTAAAGTTTTACTTACAAGCTACTAAAGATTTTCGTCAAACATCTGCTTTGTTTGTGGTCTACTCTGGTCAGAGGAGAGGTCAAAAGGCTTCGGCAACCTCTCTTTCTTTTTGGCTAAGAAGCATAATCCGCTTAGCCTATGAGACTGCTGGACAGCAGCCTCCCGAAAGGATTACAGCTCATTCTACTAGAGCTGTGGCTTCCACTTGGGCCTTTAAAAATGAGGCTTCTGTTGAACAGATTTGCAAGGCGGCGACTTGGTCTTCGCTTCATACTTTTTCAAAATTTTACAAATTTGATACTTTTGCTTCTTCGGAGGCTATTTTTGGTAGAAAGGTTTTACAGGTAGTGGTACCTTCCGTTTAAGTACCTGCCTTGTCCCTCCCTTCATCCGTGTACTTTAGCTTTGGTATTGTTATCCCACAAGTAATGGATGATCCGTGGACTGGATACACCTTACAAGAGAAAACACAATTTATGTGGTGTATCCAGTCCACGGCCCGCCCTGTCATTTTAAGGCAGGTCATTTTTTATTTTATTTTTTCATTTAAACTACAGTCACCACTGCACCCTATGTTTTCTCCTTTCTCTGCGTGTTTTTGGTCGAATGACTGGATATGGCAGTTAGGGGAGGAGCTATATAACAGCTCTGCTGTGGGTGTCCTCTTGCAACTTCCTGTTGGGAATGAGAATATCCCACAAGTAATGGATGATCCGTGGACTGGATACACCACAAGAGAAATAAATTTATCAGGTAAGCATAAATTGTGTTTTATCTGTGCTGCAGCCTGTTTTCCTCTAAGGCCCCATGGAAAGCTGAGAGAAAGTCTGCCTTTATAGCTTCAACCTCCGGTTCTCCATACACTTAGTACCCTTAAACAAGGGAGTAACCTGGCAAGCGGGTCTTTTAATTCAATATGGTGGGCCCCCACTTTCCCCTCTCTTTACTTCTGAGGCATTGTGCTGATGGTATCCGTCGGTGCAACTACCGACTTATCCCCTGCTCCGCTGTGCTCTGTCGGCTGTTACTCAAACTCCGGAGAGGTCGGGCATACACCACTCACTCCTCCTCAGCTCTGCTGTAGATGGCGATTAGCGCCACTGACGCAGCGTCTGTAGGCCCAAGCTGTACCGCATCACGGGCAGTATCCGTACCTCCGGTGTGTTCTGAACATATCACCTGATGGGATTTTGTGCCCACCGATTTCCCCAAACAGTTACACAGCTAAGTCCTTAGTTTTACTCTCCTGGACAGCCGTTAAAAGATAAGGCAGGAGTCAGCTATTCGGAGCACTATATTTTTGCGGCCATGCTGTTCCGTGGCCGGCTCCGCCCCCCGGAAAGATTTTTTTTAATTAAATTGTATTGTATTTTTTTTGTATGTGAATCATGAACGTTATATTTTAACTACTATGTCCCTTTAATGACCAAATGAGTGAAGTTAGCTTTAACAACAAGGAATTAGTAGCAATCGCTACTCGTTTATAGTCCCCATGCTCTAAAAATGGCTCAATATATGTGCAGGAAAAACAGTCTGTGTAATACAGTGCAGTCCCCAATATCCTCAGAGCTGTAGCAGTGCAACTGGCCCCCAACACACTCAAACTAGTGCATACTGTGAGATTCAGCAGAATAAAATTACAGATTATTGTCAGTCCCAGTACCGCTGTCTCCTTAACGGTTACTGGTGTGGGAAGAATGGAGACCGATAGCCAGTGGCACCAAGAATATTATGTTCTTACCGGAACTCTCCGGGCTCCAGACTTCACCGACTCACCCCGCTCTTCAAGAGATGTGTGCGATGGTTCTGACCCTCCGGTCGAAACTCTGCTTCCTCACCTGGCTACAAACGCAACTCCTGCTGTTGTATGTAACTTCTCCCACTCTGACGTCGCTCTGACGTGTTCACTGCGTGTGTGGCCAGTTACTGCAGCTCCATTCCGTGGAAACTTTCGCCTGCTTCTCTGGGCTGTATTCTCTGCTAGAAACAAAGTTAGTGTAGAAATCCTCCGGTGTCTCTTGTCAGATTAAGCTGGGTGCCAACGGACAAGGCAGACTAAGTGCATAATAGTAACAAAAAAGAATCTGGCACTCCAGCTAAAATACAGTTCTTTATTATTGAAAAATTTTCCTCCTTTAGTGGAGCAAAAAATAAACACGCCTGTTTATTTATTTTTTGCTCCACTAAAGGAGGAAAATTGTCCAACAATAAAGAACTGTATTTTAGCTGGAGTGCGAGATTCTTTTTTGTTACTAATAAGGAATTAGTGCTCTGTGGTACATTAGCAAGAAATGACTAATTAAAGTAACCAATGGCTATAAAAAGAGATCCTCTTGCTAGGTCAGGTAGGTAGTGGCTTAGGATAGGTACGTGCATTAAAGGGATTGCCATCATGTACATGTGAGGAATGGTTCCTACCTATGTTTGGTGCTCTATTATCTGCCTGCAGTTATTGATTTACTTGCGTCTCCAGGAAGAGAGCTCTGTTACCAATACGTGTTTGCTTTTTAATGACTGATAAAGTTTTGTACTACTTTATTATAGACATGACAGTTTTGCCAAGTCTGGTTTATAGTGCGCTTTAATTTCGTTCTTTATATGCCATTCATAGGAAATAGCAGCGTTTAATGGCCACTTAAAGTCTGACATCTTTATTGCGATTTCTGTGAAAGAGGATCCTGTATGTCCTGCAATATAATCTGCTACTGTTCTTTTTTATTTGTATAATTTATATAAGAAGCAAAACACATATGGTTTTGCAGATTATACTGACCTTGTTGATATGAAAGCTGGGATATCAGGAAAACGTTTTATTTTATACCAGGGAGTTTGCAGCCCTCGGAGAATAGGACAGACGACCTTCCAGATGTATAGTTGTGTCTGATGGTTATTAAACAGTTTTTAATTAGAACCTCCAAGGGCATTTTGATTTTTTTAAATTGTCCATGCTTCCCCAAATATGCTGTGCTGAACACCCTAAACTAACCCATACTGATCAAGAGGAACTACTCAATCAATATTTATTATCAAACCAGTTGTTAAGATTTCAAGATCAAAAACTCATGTTCATTCAACAAGAAAATGAACAGGAATATTTGTGGTAGCAGCAGGTGTCACATACAGCCGTATTGAAAACAAGAGAAATTGTCGTAAAATACGGCGCTAGCTGTTCACAATATTTTTGAATTTAGATAGGAGACACTAGATCATTCACATTAAACTGTTTCCTACTCAACAGTTTCACACCTCTAAGCTGAAGTATTTTTATGTGATTTTCACACATAAATCATACCTTGGTTTTTTTCAGGGCAGAACTTTTAAAATAGTTTAGTTTATAAATACCCATATATGTGGAAAGCCAACTGCCCCCCCCCCCCCCACCCAAAAAAAACATGTGTAGTGCCTTTTCTCAAATAAAAATTTGTTGCATCTTTTTTTTTTTTTTTCAAAAAATTACTGCACTAGGCAGTATTTTGGGGCTAAAGTTGGCAGCTGTGGGGTTTTAGAAAAAAACGGCACTGAAAAGTACCTTACATTGCGGTCTATAGGGAACTGTGTATTCCCTGTAAATATATATGTATACGCTTATATACATATATATTTATGTGTTAATATGTGTTATACACATATTGGCACATAAATATATATATATATATATATATATATATATATATATGTATATAATCATAGGAAGACTAAATACACACAGAGAAAAGAACACTCAAAGGAACGAACAACCGTCTCAATACATTGTTAGCCTGTTCTATGGCGATTTACCACCTGGGTGCAGCTTCTTTTAGCCCAGTAATGCTTTTCACAGAGTAGAACCGCTTATTACGGTTAGTCCAGCGCAGAAATTCCTCTCTGAACAAGGAACACAGCAACCCTAGACGATCGTTTCGACCTTCATTGGGTGTAGCCATATTCCTCTAAGCACACTGAGCAAATAGTCCACGTCTGGTTTCCCCATTTTCGTATAGGGAGACCAGAGGTTACTGCATGGTTTTGCGTGGCCATTTTCTTGGCATTGGCGCATTTACATCTTCCAGGGAGGGAGACGTTAGTAAGATACTGTCCGTGTTCGGTTAACCAGGACTTCTCAGGCGGGGCATCGTCTGGGTCAGATCAGCCCTCTGGGGAAGCAGTTGCCTCTGAGGCTTCAGGGGCCCAATCATCGGGGTCATCAGTTCCCCCGGCGGAGGTAAGTTTTGCCTTTTGTTATAGACTGGCGTTCCTTCGTGTCCTGCTGCGGCATGTTTTGGCAGTGCTGGAGGATCCCAGTCCTGATGGATTGAGGGGTCCTCGGGCTTCCGTCCCGGACAGCAAGCTGGGTTAGACCTGGGGGAATGAAGTTAATCTCCAGGTTGTCTCCAATTTACCTTTTTATTTGGGGTATCTTATTCCAGTTCTGAGCTTCGGGAGAATGAGGTCTATGATTGGCTGGTCCTGTTAGTGTACCCATTTTTCTTGGGCGTTCACCTGCGAGTGCTGCCCTCTTTTCTTTTACAAAGATATGACGAGTCCACGGATTTCATCCTTACTTGTGGGATATTAACCTCCTGCTAACAGGAAGTGGCAAAGAGCACCACAGCAGAGCTGTATATATAGTCCCTCCCTTCCCCTCCACCCCCAGTCATTCTCTTTGCCTGTGTTATACTAGGAAGAGGCAAAGTGAGTTGTTGGTTTTAGTTTCTTCAATCAAGAAGTTTTTTATTGTTTAATGTTACTGGTGTGTACTATTTTCCTCAGGGGGATATGGAAGAAGTTTTCTGCCCTGAGGTTGATGATCTTAGCAGACGTAACTAAGATCCACGTTGGTTCCCACAGCGTGCTGAAGGTAGTGTAAGAGAAATCTTCAGTGTGGAGAACAGCTGCATGCTACAAGCATTGCGTTATGTTCAGTCTTTTTATTTCTGAGGAGATCTGTTATATCAGAATGGCTGACATTTTATTCCTTGCTAAAGGAGGGGGTAAAAAGTAGACCTGTTTTAAAAAGGGTGTTACTTTAAATCCTGTGCTTAACGTTTTTCATAATTTGGGTGTTTGAAAAAGGGACACTGGGAGAGGCAGCTCATTATCTTTATTTTGTTTTATGACAAATATGAGTAGGGCTGCAGCATTACAATGCTGTTTCTAGGGGGACCACATGGCGTTATTTCCTAACCGCTTCCTATGCGGTGTTACGGATTAGTTTGTTGATCGTCCTTGATGGGCGGGGCCTATTTTCGCATGCTCCGACGCACAGTATATTCTGACTGAGAAGGCAGCAGGCATGAGCTTCAGTTGGGCCTAAAGTTATGTTCTGATGACCGGATCGTGGTAGAGTCATTTTTCAGTACCCTGAGGGCAGGTAGGCGCCACAGGAGGTGCAGGGGTCATTTTTCCAAACAAATTGTATTTTTTGCTATAAATGTCCTGTAAAGGTTAATTTAGCCTATTGCTCTTAAGGTGCAATAATTTTTGGCCACATTAAACATGTATTTCTAATCGGATTGCGTTATTTAGCTTTTTAAAGCAGTTTTGGAAAAATTGTACACTTTTTTATTTTTTAAAGGCGCAGTACATTTTTTTAAAAAATTGTTGAAAGTGTTTAACAACTTTTGAGATTATTGCTAGTCTGTTCAACATGTCTGACATTGAGGAAACTAATTGCTCTATGTGTTTAGAAGCCATTGTGGAACCCCCCCTTACGTTGTGTACCTCTTGTACTGAAAGGGCCTTACAATGTAAAAAGCATATTTTAAGTAAAGTAAGTGTGCCTAAGGATGATTCTCAGTATGAAGAGAATCAGGATATGCCATCCAATTCTCCCCAAGTGTCACAACCTTTAACGCCCACACAAGCGACGCCAAGTACCTCTAGTGCGTCTAATTCTTTTACTCTGCAGGAGATGGCTGCAGTTATGTCAACTACCCTTACAGAGGTATTATCTAAATTACCAGTGTTACAGGGCAAACGCAGTAGGTCAAATATTAATGTAAATATTGAATCCTCTGATGCTTTATTAGCTATTTCCGATGTACCCTCACAGTGCTCTGAGTTGGGGGTTAGGGAATTGCTGTCTGAGGGTGAACTTTCAGACCCAGGAAATATGTTACCTCAGACAGATTCGGACGTTATGTCTTTTAAATTTAAGCTTGAACACCTCCGTCTGTTACTTAGGGAGGTTTTAGCGACTCTGGATGATTGTGACCCTATTGTGATACCACCAGAGAAGTTGTGTAAGATGGACAAATATCTAGCGGTGCCTACTTACACTGACGTTTTTCCGGTTCCAAAAAGAATTTCGGAAATTGTAAAAAAGGAAGGGGATAGACCAGGTATACCGTTCTCTTCTCCTCCTACTTTTAAGAAAATGTTTCCCATATCAGATACCAATCGGGACTTGTGGCAAACGGTCCCTAAGGTGGAGGGAGCCATATCTACCCTGGCTAAGCGTACAACTATACCTATTGAGGACAGTTGTGCTTTCAAAGACCCTATGGATAAAAAATTAGAGGGTCTACTAAAGAAATTATTTATTCATCAAGGGTCTACTAAAGAAATTATTTATTCATCCTCTTTTACAACCTACGGCTTGCATTGTTCCAGTAACTACTGCAGCAGCTTTTTGGTTTGAGGCCCTAGAAGAGTCTCTGAAGGTTGAGACTCCATTAGATGACATTCTGGATAGAATTAAGGCTCTCAAGCTAGCTAATACTTTTATTACTGATGCCGCTTTTCAAATTGCTAAATTAGCAGCGAAGAATGCAGGATTTGCCATTCTAGCGAGTGTTATGGCTCAAATCTTGGTCTGCTGATGTGTCATCAAAATCTAAGCTTTTGGCTATTCCTTTTAAAGGTAAGACCCTATTTGGGCCTGAATTGAAGGAGATCATTTCTGACATTACTGGAGGTAAAGGCCATGCCCTACCTCAGGATAAGTCTGTTAAAATGAGGGGTAAACAGAATCATTTTCATTCCTTTCGAAACTATAAAGGAGGACCCTCTGCTTCTTCTTCCTCCACAAAGCAGGAATGGAATTTTGCTCAATCTAAGTCAGTCTGGAGACCCAACCAGACTTGGAATAAAGGTAAACAATCCAAGAAGCCTGCTGCTGCTTCCAAGACATCATTAAGGGGTGGCCCCTGATCCGGGACCGGATCTGGTAGGGGGCAGACTTTCTCTCTTTGCTCAGGCTTGGGCAAGAGATGTTCAGGACTCCTGGGCACTGGAAATAGTGACCCACGGGTATCAGCTGGAATTCAAGGATTTTCTCCCAAGGGGGAAATTTCATCTTTCACGATTATCTGTAGACCAGATAAAAAGAGAGGCGTTCTTACGCTGTGTAAAAGACCTCTATACCATGGGAGTAATTTGTCCTGTTCCAAAGCCGGAACAGGGACAGGGGTTTTACTCAAATCTTTTTGTGGTTCCCAAAAAAGAAGGAACGTTCAGACCCATTTTAGATCTCAAGTGTCTAAACAAGTTTCTCAGAGTCCCATCGTTCAAAATGGAGACTATATGAACAATCTTACCAATGATCCAGGAGGGTCAATATATGACTACCGTGGACTTGAAGGATGCATACCTTCATATCCCTATCCACAAGGATCATCATCAGTTCCTAAGGTTTGCCTTCTTGGACAAAATTATCAGTTCATGGCTCTTCCTTTCGGTCTGGCCACAGCACCCAAAATCTTCACAAAGGTTCTAGGGTCTCTTTTAGCGGTTCTTAGACCGCGGGGCATAGCAGTGGCGCCTTATCTGGATGATATTCTGATTCAGGCGTCGACTTATCAATTGACAAAATCTCACACGGACATAGTATTGTCTTTCCTGAGATCTCACGGTTGGAAAGTGAACGTAGAAAAGAGTACATTAGTTCCACGGACAAGGGTTCCCTTCTTGGGGACTCTTATAGACTCGTTAGACATGAAAATATTTCTGACAGAGGTCAGAAAGACAAAGATTCTGAATACTTGCCGAGCACTTCAGTCCATTCATCTGCCATCAGTGGCTCAGTGCATGGAAGTCATTGGATTAATGGTAGCGGCAATGGATATAATTCCTTTTGCCCACTTTCATCTCAGACCACTGCAGCTGTTCATGCTCGGACAGTGGAATGGGGATTATGCGAATTTATCTCCTCAGATAAATCTGGATCAAGAGACCAGAGACTCTCTTCTTTGGTGGTTGTCGCTGGATCATCTGTCCCAGGGGACATGTTTTCGCAGACCCTCTTGGGTGATAGTGACAACGGACACCAGTCTTCTGGGCTGGGGTGCAGTCTGGAATTCCCTGAAGGCTCAGGGTGTTTGGACTCAGGTGGAATCTCTACTTCCAATCAATATTCTGGAACTGAGAGCAATATTCAATGCGCTTCAGGCGTGGCCTCAGTTAGCTTCGGCCAAATTCATCAGATTCCAGTCGGACAATATCACGACTGTGGCGTATATCAATCATCAGGGGGGAACAAGGAGTTCTTTAGCGATGATAGAAGTATTCAAGATAATCCAATGGGCGGAAGCCCACTCTTGCTTTCTGTCGGCAATATACATCCCAGGAGTTGAGAACTGGGAAGCGGATTTTCTAAGTCATCAGACTTTTCATCCGGGGCAGTGGGAACTCCATCCAGAGGTGTTTGCCTCATTGATTCTCCAATGGGGCAGACCGGAATTAGATCTGATGGCATCTCGTCAGAATGCCAAGCTTCCACGTTACGGATCCAGGTCAAGGGATCCACAGGCCGAATTGATAGATGCCCTGGCAGTGCCTTGGTCGTTCAGCCTAGCTTATGTGTTTCCACCGTTTCCTCTCCTTCCATGCATGATTGCTCGAATCAAACAGGAGAGAGCTTCAGTAATCCTGATAGCGCCTGCGTGGCCACGCAGGACTTGGTATGCTGATCTAGTGGACATGTCCTCTCTGCCACCGTGGAAAGTTCCTTTGAGACAGGACCTTCTCATTCAAGGACCTTTCCAAATCTAATTTCTCTGCAGCTGACTGCTTGGAGATTGAACGCTTGTTTCTATTTAAGCGAGGATTCTCTGATTCGGTCATTGATACTTTGATACAGGCTTGAAAGCCTGTTACTAGAAAAATCTATCATAAGATATGGCATAAATATCTTTATTGGTGTGAATCCAAGGGTTACTCATGGAGTAAAATTAGGATTCCCAGGATTCTGTCTTTTCTCCAAGAAGGATTGGAGAAAGGGTTATCAGCAAGTTCTTTAAAGGGACAGATTTCTGCTTTGTCAATTTTGCTTCACAAACGTTTGGCAGATGTGCCGGATGTTCAGTCTTTTTGTCAGGCTTTAACTAGAATTAAGCCTGTATTTAGACCAATTACTCCTCCCTGGAGTTTGAATTTAGTTCTTAGAGTTCTTCAAGGGGTTCCGTTTGAACCCATGCATTCCATAGATATTAAATTGTTATCTTGGAAAGTTCTGTTTTTGGTTGCTATTTCTTCTGCTCGAAGAGTTTCTGAGCTTTCAGCGTTACAATGTGATTCGCCTTATCTTATTTTTCATTCTGATAAGGTGGTTTTACGTACCAAACCTGGATTTCTTCCTAAGGTTGTTTCAAATAAGAACATTAATCAGGAAATTGTTGTTCCTTCATTGTGTCCTAATCCTTCCAAGAAGGAGTGTCTGTTACATAATCTGGACGTGGTCCGTGCCTTGAAGTTTTACTTACAGGCAACCAAGGATTTCCATCAATCATCTTCATTATTCATTGTTTATTCTGGAAAGCGTAGGGGTCAGAAAGCTACAGCTACCTCTCTTTCTTTTTGGCTGAGGAGTATCATCCGCCTGGCATATGAGACTGCTGGACAGCAGCCTCCTGAAAGAATTACGGCTCATTCTACTAGGGCTGTGGCTTCCACATGGGCTTTTAAAAACGATGCTTCTGTTGAACAGATTTGTAAGGCTGCGACTTGGTCGTCCCTTCATACTTTTTCCAAATTTTCCAAATTTGATACTTTTGCTTCTTCTGAGGCTGTTTTTGGGAGAAAGGTTCTTCAAGCAGTGGTGCCTTCTGTTTAGGTTCCTGTCTTGTCCCTCCCTTTCATCCGTGTCCTATTGCTTTGGTATTGGTATCCCACAAGTAAGGATGAAATCCGTGGACTCGTCATATCTTTGTAAAAGAAAAGTAAATTTATACTTACCTGATAAATTAATTTCTTTTACTATATGACGAGTCCATGGCCCACAGTGTTCTTTTAAGACAGATTTATTTTATTTTTTGTAAACTTCAGTCACCTCTGCACCTTTTAGCCTTTCCTTTTCTCTTCCTAAACCTTCGGTCGAATGACTGGGGGTGGAGGGGAAGGGAGGGGCTATATATACAGCTCTGCTGTGGTTCTCTTTGCCACTTCCTGTTAGCTGGAGGTTAATATCCCACAAGTAAGGATGAAATCTGTGGACTCGTCATATCATAAAATAAATTAATTTATCAGGTAAGCATAAATTTACTTTTTTTGTTGATCCGATTAGGATGTGTTTGTTTTGTTTTTAGAAGCTCATGTTTGTTATAGTTTCCCTGTTGGGATACATCTCTTCTCTGGAATTTGATACTAGCGATTTTGTGGTCGATTGGCACTTCTGCGGAAGTTAAGGTGTTAGTTACATAGTTCTATAGATCCTTTGTCGATCCCTGCTGGGGTTTCGATTTTTCTGTGACCTGGTTCAGTTCAGGAATGCCCTCTATAGCAGGCAGGTCCTAGTCGGGCGCTGGTTTCTGTTCCTTAAGGTCTATACCTTCCATGTGGTGCTGGTGTATCTGGCTGACCTGGTTGGGTGGTGAGTTGCTCTCTCACATGAGAAGAGTTATGCTATGTTTCCTCCTTCGGAACGGATAAATCTTCCCCTTGGGATGGGATTTTCATGGAGAGGAAATCCATGAGAGTTTAATTCTTTTTGTTTTAAGACCCTGCTCTTGACGGGACTAAGAGAGAAGGCCTTTTCGTGCATTGACGTCAGGCTGGTTTTTGTTGATTCTTTTTGGGTGGGGCATCAAGGGGTTTGTACTCAGTCCTCTTGGTCCTGCTCCTAATTGTTGGTGGGGTTTCGAAAGTGGATCTTGCTACGAAGGGTTCCGAAGGTTCTTTGACCTCATAGCTAGAATCCTTCATTCCCAATTGGACTGGAGGTTTAGATGACTCCTTAAACATCTGGAGTACCAGGTTGGGGCAGATTTTTATATCCCCTAGGGTATTCCTTGTGGCCTGCTCTTTTTTGAGGTTTTTGACCTCGGTACCTCTTTATAAGTGGTCGAGGTGACTTAGGCTTCCTTCTTCCCTTCTGGGGATGGTTGTGGGGTCATCAGTTCTGGAAGTTCGGGCATTTTTGGTTTATTTTCTTCCTCATGCTGCTTATCGTCTGCTCCCATATTTTTGGGGCTCTGGAGAATGCGTTGGTGTCCTTTTTGTCCTTGAACTACCTTTTCTTAGGACATATCAGTTTGTTAGGTCGTTTCCTGGGACATCGATGCTCGTTCATCGTTTTCTCCCTTGGTCTTAGGGGTATTACCGAGAGGTTGACCCAGATGGATCATTTGAAGACTATATTGCAGACTCTGTTGCAAAGTGTGCTTTTTCTTGTCAGCTTCTTAGCTGTTGGTCTTGGGGGTATTATCCCTCAAATCTGGAGGAGTTATATTCTCTGTCTCTGGGAAGCTTCAGGAACGTCCAGTGTCCTTGGACTTTTGGATGTGGCTGCGATGGCATCTCCTAGGGTTCTCCATCTGAGGTGTTCCTATGGTTCCTCAGGGGTTCCTAGTTTGGGCCAACTCCGGTTTCCAGGTGCCTGGTTTTTCTGGACCTGGTCTAGGATATCTGTCCGGGCCTCCTAGTTGGATCCTGAGTACTTCAGTCCTTACGGTCCTGAGACATCCGCTTGCTGCTTCAGGTGTTGTGTCTTCTCTTATCGGAGACTTGGAAATGGCCTGATGATTAGTTTGGCTACACAGCAAGTGGGAGTTTGATCTCTTATTTCAGCTACTTCCACTCTAGAGGTGGGATTGCTGGCTATTTATTTGTCTACTGGGCCGGGTGTTGCAGTCGGTTTTGGTTTTGTCGTCTGTTTGATGACACACGCTCCGTGCCTGTGGGTGGGTGAGCAGTTGTCTTTTGCTTTCCCCTCCCCTAAAGGGGGTTGGGTTATACCGATGTATCCGCCTGATACGGAGGTGGGCTCCCTCTGCCTTGCATTCACGTTGTCATGTAGGGGCGGATTCTGGTATTGTGCTAACACTGTTGTTTCAGTGTGGCCTCCTTTTTGGGGAGTGTACCATCTTGTCGGTAAGGGAACTGAGTCTGGGTTCTGGAACCCGAGATTGTCCTATGTTCTGTTCTGGCTTAGTAGTTTAGCATACCAGTCTTGTAACATATGGTCGGGGTTGCCTTCCTTTTGATACCGTTTAGTCCTTTCTTCCTTTTTGGAGTTCTGGGTGGTCCAGGGAATTATTTATTTCCCTGCCCTCTGACATACCAGTCGTTTGGTGCTGGGTCCATTGCCTCGATGAAGCAGCCCATGTAGCCTAAGGGTTGGCTTTGTGGCTTTACAAATCCAGGGTTGTTGGTTCGTATCCAGCTGCTGGTGCTGATTTTAATGGTCTGAGGTCTGTGGGTTCGCTTGAGCCTTGACAGCGTTTCTTCTCCAGATCTTGTGATCTCTCCATAAGTGGAGTGTAGCGTAGGTTTTTACTCAGCAGGGAGCTGTTCTCTGCTGGGTTTTGGATACTTTCCTGTTTTCCCTCCTTTTGCTTGGGAGGGAGTGGGTTCCTGCACTTCTTGGAAGGTTCCCTCTGTGGGAGTTCCCGGTGCAGTTCCTAGCCTGATAGGCTAGTTGCGTCACTGGTGTCTACTAGATTTGTGTCGCAGCTTGGAGCAGGGGGCTTCATCTGGAGCATGATAAGTTCTTATGGTGCTAATTTTAGGCAGTTCTGGGGAGTGACTGTTTTTTTCCTCAATCACTCTTTCATGAGTGCATACTGCACTCTGTGTGAGGTATGGGAGCTGCTTTGTCACTCTGAGTTTTAATAGGGTCATTTAATTGTCCTTTGGACTTACATTCAGATAGTTGTAGGGTTTTTTTTCCCTCCCTTCCTTCTGTTCGGTTGTTGGAGTTAATTCTCTATGCATGTTTTGTCTTGTTGCAACCTTGGGTTGCGCTTGACTTTTGCTGGGTTCCTTTTTACCCTAGTTGCTGAGCTTTTAGATCTCTTGTTGAGTCTTTCCCTTTCTTATTCCCTTCTGGGAATATGTGGAATTGTTCAGGTTTGGAGCCTGCAGGACTTGCCTCTTTGGGGGATTTGTGCTCGATGGAATCTAGCGATTTTGAGCGGTCTCTATTTGGGCCTTGTTGGATTTAATTGGGCAGTTACTTAGTCCTTTCAGTTTTTGTCCTTCTGTTCTGTACAGCTGTTTTTTTGTCTGTTGGATAGTTTCAGGATGTGGTGCCTTCGAATGGCCCGCCTCATCTACCCGCCCTTTTTTGCATTCAGTGTCCTTTATAGCTTGGGTATTGTTTTCCCAAAAGTAATGAATGCAGCTGTGGACTCTCCCCGTTTAAGAAGAAAAACATAAATTATGCATACCTGATCATTTTCTTTTCTTCTGACGGGGAGAGTCCACAGCTCCCTGCCCACATTTTTATGTGGGGCGGCCGTGTTTTAGTTTTTTATTCTTCTGGCACCTATTTCCTACTGTTCCTTGTTCCCTCGGCAGAATGACTGAGGGATGAGGGAAGTGGGGGAGGTATTTAGACCTTTGGCTGGGTGTCTTTGCCTCCTCCTGGTGGCCAGGTTCTGAATTCCCAAAAGTAATGAATGCAGCTGTGGACTCTCCCCGTCAGAAGAAAATAAAATTATCAGCTAAGCATAATTTATGTTTTTTAATCTAGATAGGAGACACTAGATCATTCACATTAAACTGTTTCCTACTCAACCGTTTCACACCTCTGAGCTGAAGTATTTTTCACTATCGGCTTTTTATGTGATTTTCACACATAAATCATACCTTGTTTTTTTGCAGTATTTTGGGGGCTAAAGTTGGCGACTGTGGGGTGTTAGAAAAAAACGGCACTGAAAAGTACCTTACATTGCGGTCTATGGGGAACTGTGTATTCCCTGTAAATATATATGTATATTTGCTGCCCATTGATGAGCGACTTACCCCCTTCGCTGTGCTAGTTCGCAAGAACGAGGCTCCCATTGAAGCCTATGGAAGCGCGCTCTAATGAGCACATAGCTTCCTAGCAATGCGAACGCGAGGTCGCTTTCTCATTGTGCCACACTTCAAATACCAGCGCACAATTGCGTGCGCTAGTATTAGGTGTGGAGCACAAAGTTTGCGCTCCTCTCGTAATCTGGCCCTTTATATTTTACACATTTAGCATCAGTTTGCTAAATCACAAACACTTTATTCCCATGTTATTCAATGCAAAAAATATAACATAATGATTTTGTTATCTTATGCAGAAAATGAACAGGAATGCAGCCTCTAACCATAAATAAATGTCAGATACATTTTAAGCTCTCTCAGAGAGAAGGTTTATATTATTTTATCCCATTTCAAACTCACTTAGATAATAATTTTTACAAAATGAAACACTTGCAACAAAAACCTTTATAGACTTTCACAGAATGTCGCCTATTTTTACACTCACCTGGTTCTTCTATTTATTTTGATCCCTGTCGGAACTTACATTAGCGACGCAATAAAACAAAGGTAGCGGTTGCTTCCAGATGTGACAGCTAAAATAAATAAATCCCTTACTTAAAGGGACATGAA